>NC_086318.1:320146711-320481211 GCF_036172605.1 Pelobates fuscus | reverse complement strand
ACTATCCGGGATGAAAATAATGCAGCTGGTTGCAATACGTATTAAAACTCATCTAGCATATTATTGGAACTAGATCCATGTTGGCAACATAGTATCGTGTCATAAGAAACTTCTTAAGTTATTTGTAGCAATAGGTATAGAAACCACGCTGAGAGACTCACACTTTCTTATAGTGCCTTATGTCAATTTCTAATACATTAGGGCATAAATATTTTATTTCTAATACAGACTAATGAATGAGCCAGTGAACTACCTTTCTATGGTTATATTTTCTATCATATAAATACAGACAATTGAATGGTTAGTAAACACCTTAGATGGTCTGCCCTTACAGGTGGGATATGAGCAACAAATAAGTACGGAGGAACTCAAATTATTACTAATTACTAAATTATGGAATTAAGCTGGGAGGGGTGTGTGCTCCCTCTTGCTAGCCTTTCAATACCCAGTGTTTCATTTATTTAATGTATGTTGAGAAAAGATCCATAGATGCAAAACGTGTCCAGTATTAATTTTTTTGTATTATCCCCTCCCACATACAGGTTTATTGACATTTATTTGTATTTTTGTCTATTCACTATTTCTTGGTCTGTATTCTAGCCATGTTTCATATTCTCTAAATAAGCCTGTACGAGTAAGCTCTTAGCTCTTCTGCGTGCGGTTTTCTCCAATTTACTTACTGCTTATTTCAGTAGTGACCTAATTCAAAAGTGTTGTGAACGTTTTAGTGAATTTGAGAAAAGCTACTACATGAGTTTTCACCCAAATTGCTCCTAAGTTGTACTACGATTGGACATGTATTACCTACCAATCAAGGAGGTAAAACTCATAGTCTAGAACTGGAGTGGTCAAACTGTAGATTCACAGCTCAGTAAAACGATCATTGTTGTTTACTGCAGTGGGAACTGTTGGGACTCCAAAGTGAATTCAAAATTTAAGGCCAAAATTGCTCAACTGGAAAAAAATTCCATGACAGTTATGCTTTGGCCTTAACCCCTTAAGGATGGCAGGCGTGCTATGCCGTCCTTGGGGAACTGGCTCTAAACGCCGGCGGGTGGCATTGCATGTCCACGCCGTCCAGGGGACTTACCTACTCGCTGCCGATCCCCCGCCGGCGATCACGATTGGGGGGACTTGCCTGGCATCCCAGGGAGTCCCCCTGCTGCTGATCCGGCCATCCTTGGCCATGTGATCGCGAGATCCTTGCGAAGACCTCACATCCATAACAGTGCCAGCAGGGGGAGTGCCTGAACTGACAGGTAGTCCCCTTGGTGCCTGAAATAAAGTTCAATGAAGTTTTAAAAAGTTTAAAATTAAAATATACTTAGTTTAGGGATCAACAGATTCCCGGGGCCTGCAGAGCGTTGCCACGAGAGTTAGACAGGGAAGCTGCTGGGAAGGTAAGTAAAAGTGTGCTGGGCCCCCTCTGCACAGTCCATGCCACCAGACCACCAGGGAATGCCATATCCCCCTTCCTGGCCAGGTAAGAAGCAGGGAGGGGGGACTAAAGCAAAATGTAAAAATATGCAATATTTATAAAAAAAAAAAAAAAAATGCCCCCCCCCCCCCACCCTCGATTTTACATACTTAATATAGCTACACAAACACACACACTCTGCATTCATTATATACACACACTACACAAACACACACTCTGCATTCATTATATACACACACTACACAAACACACACACACACTCACTGTATTCATCATATACACACTACACAAACACACGCTCTGCATGCATCATATACACACTACACAAGCACACGCTCTGCATTCATCATATACACACTACACAAACACACGCTCTGCATTCATCATATACACACTACACAAACACACGCTCTGCATTCATCATATACACACTACACAAACACACGATCTGCATTCATTATATACACACTGCACAAACACACTCTGCATTCACTATACACACTACACAAACACACACTGCATTCACTACACACACACACTGCATTCACTATACACACTACACAAACACACACTGAATTCACTATACACACACTACACAAACAACACACTCTGCATTCATTATATACACACTACAAAAACACACTGCATTCACTATACACACACCACAAAAACACACTGCATTCACTATACACACCACAAAAACACACTGCATTCACTATACACACACTACACAAACACAAACACACACTCTGCATTCACTAGACACACACTACACAAACACACGCTCTGCATTCACTATACACACACTACACAAACACACACTGCATTCACTATACACACACATATTCTTGAAAACATGAAAAATTCCGACTGGCATGTATATTTTGTGCATTTACCTTAATAAAATAAAAAAGATTTGCAAATAAATAAATAAATAACAGTTAACAGTAGATTTGTGTAGAAATATATATATATTTTTTTTTAAATGGTACATTTACAGAATATCGGTACGTTATCAGCTATCGGCCTGAAAGTTCACAGATTATTGGTATCTGTATCAGCTCTAAAAAAAATAAATCAATTTATGTATATATGATCTAAGTATATATATACTTACACATACACTGTCTAAGTGTATTTAAATATTAATATATATATATATAATTATATATATTAATATCAAAATACATGTAGAATGATATTAATCAAATATATATATATATATATATAATTATAAAATATAAAATAAATGTATTAAAAATATATATATATGTGTAATTTCATTCTAACTGTATTTTGATTTTCATATACATATATATTGATATCAAAATATACTAAGAACGAAATAATATATATATATCTATATACATAAATACATATGTTTATATATAGCGATATAAATAAAAATAATGAAAAAAAAGTATATTCATTTATATTATTAATCTACATATAATATTCTATTATATATTTATGTAATTTTTTTTTAATAATTACAATTTGCGGGACATGCCTGATAACCCAGGCAGAAAGTCCAGAGCATTTAATTTGCTAGCACTATATTTAACCCTGTAACTTTCCAAGACACCATAAAACCTGTACATCTGTGAGGGTTTAGAAGGAGAGTTTTACTTGCCTTTCAGGTCTTGCCACGCTGGTATCTGACGTGTCACTGCGCCATCTTGGCTGAGATCATGAAGGCGATGATGATCTCAGCCAACCCAAAAATTCCCCATGGTAAAAAATTGGAAGGCTAGTGTGCATTCGGGGCAAACAGCTGCACTCCTCCAATCAAATGCTTGACAGGAGAGTCATTCTATCTATAACATAGTTATAGTTGTGGAAGTGCCTCTAGCGGCTGTATATGAGAAAGCCACTAGAAGTGAGTTAACCCTGCAATGTAAACATTAACCATGTGATGTAAACATTGCAGTTTCTACATTTCCCACTATAGTGAATAACCCAGGATGGCTCTCATAATATTTTTGTGAGATTTTAGTTCTACAGCTATGGGAATTTACCTTTTGGCCATCCCTGGCCTAGAGCATAAATCCCAAAGTTTTCCCTTCTTTTGTAAACTAGAGACTGAACAAATCCCATTGTCCGAAACTGAATCTTTACTACTGCACGCAGGCAGGCAATTTTATTATAAGTGTTTTCAAGCAACAGAGATTGAATTTATTGTTCACAAGTGCACACCAGACCTAAGTGTATTTCTTCCTGCAAGTCATATATCATTCCTTTTTCCTTGAGCTAGAAAAATAAAAATAAATTCCTGAAAGAAATGAACTTGTATTAATAAATGAAGAAATTAAGTACGCTGCATTATCCAGTCCTCGTAAAACCGAAGACATAACTATCTACAATGCAGACATGTGGTTGTTTTTATTATCAGAGAGCTACAGGGCATTTTTTTTTCATTGATGAAATGAAGATGAAACATTGTTTAACTCCTTTGCAACTTTATTGCTTTTTCAAAATGTTATGCATTCAAAATTAAATACACATATAGCAAAGAATGCTAAGGATATTATATCCAAAATGAAACTATAATCATTGAAAGAAGTCTTTCAGAAGTCAAGGGTTAGAATCCCTTGATATACTTATTCGTGGATGCATCTGGGTGCATATTTAAACTATGCCTATTACCTTTGCTGATTCATACTTGGCGTTTAAATATAAGCAACTGCCACCATAATAGGATCAATAAAACAAATATTCACTTGCACTGTAATGTTATAAGATTTAGGAGACTCCTGAGCCAACATATAATCTTTCATTTTAAATGTATTTAAAAAACAAAAAAATAATATATATATATATATATATATATATATATATATATATATATATATATATATATATATATATAAACAGTTTTGCTTTAAATCAACTCCTCGATAGTGACACTTACTTAGAATTTAGACTGTGATATTGCGGTGATAAAAGATACGAATATATTGTCAATTTTGATACAGTGTCAGAATAGGGTAAAAACCAAAGAAAAAAAAGTTACCTGCGCTCTCTCCTTAATCCCCATGTATATTTAAACAAATAGAGGTCACCCAGTTGCTCCAATGGCCACAGGAGGGAATGCCCGCCTGCCAACGTCAAGGCAGACCCCCCTAGACGGGTCCTACTCTGACCCTTCAGCCCGCTTCCTTGAGCTTCTGGCAAAGATATCTCTAATGAGACAGAAAGGGGTATTTTTTTATATACATCCCTATATACTTATTAACCCTTAATAGGGAACACATGGGATGGGCGGCAGCATTGTAACATATCGGTGTGATACAAAAAGTAATTACAAATAGAAAAAGAAAAGTCCTGCGCTCACTCACTCAGAATAGGGTGTTCACAATGCCCCTTGCGATATGGTGCTGTGTTGCAAAAACAAGGCATCACTGCAACGTGGTTTGTATTAGTTTAGGCTTCAAAGGAACACTCCAACCAGCTGTAGTGGTTATGATGCCAGCAGGGCCTTTGCAAGGATTTTTGCCGCCCAAGGCAAAAAAATTATTTGCCACCCCCCACATTGTGACATCACAATGTCCTACCAATATCATCCACCTATGTTATGACATAACATATGCCCCCATCCCTGCCTCTACAGCAGTCTAACCGACTGGCCAGTATTAAGGCTTTGCCGGGTCTGCCTGGGCAACTCATTTGCCCAGACTCCAGTAAAGCCACCACGTGCTACGCATAGGCATGCACAGCCTATTTCATTAGGAAATTCTTCCTCTATGCCATTTTTTTTATGTAATGTAATGTGAATATTTATTAAAATGCTGGATGTGTGGCGTGGGTGTATGTCTTGTGTAGGGTGGTTGTAAGTTTTGTAGCTATGTGTGAGGTGTGTTGTGGCTTTCTGTGCGTGATGTATAAGGCTGACTGTGTGTAATGTGTGAGTAATGAGTTTGTGCCGCTGTGAGTGTTGTGTGTGGCAATGTGTGCTGTGTGGGAAATACATGTGGGTACTAGTGGAAGATGGGGTTTGGGTGCAGTAGTGAGGGTTTAAAGGCAGCTGTCAGAAATAAGGGTGGTAGTGGGTGTTTGGGGCAGTAGTGGATGTTAGGAGCTATAGTGGGGGATAGAGGCTGTAGTGGACGCATACGGGCAGTAGTGCAGGATAAGAGCTGTAGTTTGGTAACAAGACAGTAGTAGGGAGTTATTGGAAGTAGTAGGGGGAAGGGGTTAGAATCTGAAGTGGGGGTTTAGACTTGTAGTAGGGGGTTATGGGCACTAGTGTGGGTTAGGGGCAGTAGTAGGGGGTTAGAGGCTGAAGTAGTAGGTTGGGACCAGTAGTGGGACCTTGGGACATATAGTGACGGAGGGGGAGGCTCACTGAGAAAATGCCGGGTCTATTTGATTTCCCTGTCGGGCGGCATATTCTGCAGCCTGCCTTCCGGCAGTACCGCTCATGCGCTAGCCTCTCCTGCGGCTCCTAAGTGGCCTAATGGAAGGGCCGGCCCTGGGTGCCTGGAGTGCCCTGGCGTCATCCCAGAATAATTAGACAGTTTTAGCAACGTTTTACATTTACCTGGGTCCCGTTCGGTGCCCGCAACACATTTGTTGTTTTCAGAACTGGAGGAACTATGATGTAGAGCTCAGTCTTTGCAAACTGACTTCCAGCTTCTCCAGTTCTCAGTAGACCAGGTACACCACACTTTCTGGTTGTAAAATTGTTTGGCAGATAACTCTGGAATGGCGCCAGGGGACTCTTGGTACCATAACCACTATACGTGGGGTATAGTGGTGTATGGTGCTTTGAGCACATGACACCCAGATCACTTCATTGAGATGTAGTGGTCTGGGTGCCTATTGGGTCCCTTTAACCCCATAATGACGCAACTTCTGGAATAAAAGGGAATCATGACGGAATATATCCGTCGTCTGTCCTTAAGGGGTTAAGGGAGACAGCTGAGCAACACATCTGAAACTGTAAGAACAACAAGTTATCTGGCAAAGGAGCAGTATATGTTTAACTACATACATTCTATAAACAGGGGTGTTCCATTTCATACTTCATACGTACCAAAGATAAACACCTTGAACATGTTACAGCACCCACTGAAAAGTCCATAAAATAAAAAAGAGAGGGTGGTGGTGGTGGGGTGTGTGTGTGTGTGTGTGTGTGCGCCAGTCAGGACCGAGATATGTATTACATGCACACAGAGTTTTTATTCAACCTGACACTTTATGAATGCTTGGGGATACATAAAGCTTCTTTCCACTTAAACACCAACTTTTCTTTGGTTACTGGATGGGTGCTTTATCAGCAATAATCTGCAAAGTTCCAAGAATATACATTTCATCTAATGAACTTTAGTTGTCCTCAAGTGACCCGTTAAACTAAGTGTTGGCATTCAGTGAGTTTTCTTTAAAACACAGTTCCACTCTAGCCACAAGCATTATTTTTAAATTGCATGGTTTGAGCCCACCAATACATCGGACTCGCCTCTTTGCAGCAGAAAGGGTTAATACTGAAACTCTGCTAAGAAGAGTACATGTGCATTTTTTGCCCAAACTGTAAAACCATGCTCATGGTTCTCTAAAACGTTTCTTCTCATATCTTTAAAAGGAAACCATGGTACGATATTTACGTGCTGTGTTGCTGCTTTCGGTACTTGCCTTATGCCTTTTCTAATCAATTGTGTGAAACTAGCGTGCATGTGAAAAAAAACAAGAAAAAAAAAAGCTAAGAAGCTTCTGCTATCCCCAGCTGCAAAAAGTGAAACTATTCTCAGCTAATATGTGTTTAAATTCATTTTTGTTCTGATAAGAATAATATGTAATCTTCAGACAAAACATGCAGACAGATCACTGGCATAGAAATCATTGCTTTATCTGTCAGCAGCCTGCTCCCAGCTGTAGTTATAAAACAATTATTTATGCACACTGCGATAAAAACAGGGCTGCCTGCCAGGAAAACATGGACACACATTAATAAGGCCAGAAGTGCTCACAATACACTTCTCCGTCTATTTATGACATGTTAATATGGACCCTTTTCGTTATCAGTTGGCCATTCAAGTCCCTGTGACTACTTGCTACTCTGCTCAGATAATTTGGAAAGCTTTCCATCCATAATACTGCCTGCTTCCTTTTGTTTGTTTTTTTACTCCCCTAGCTTAAAGGGATACGCCAAACACGTTGACAACCTATCTTCCTTGCATAGTGCGAGCACAGTGCTCAGAAAACTATAAAACAACCGTCTTAATGCATTCTGTCACTTAAAACTGCATTAATTGTCCTATGCCATAACCTCACCAAATCACTAAATGATGTCACAAAGGAAGTCCTAGCATGACCATAGTAGCTTGTAAAACCTGTGTACCTGGAGCTTTGATAACAAATAGCTTCATCAGAAAACTTGAATGAAGGTATAGGTTGTTAAAGAGATACTCTAAGCACCAAAACAACTTCAGCTTAACCGCTTAAGGACTAGAATTTGAGCTATATGTCTGTTTAACTATAATTTACTTTTCATATTAAGTAGCGTATATACTCGAGTATAAGCCGAGTTTTTCAGCACATTTTTTGTGCTGAAAAACCCCAACTCGGCTTATACTCGAGTCAATAGTCTGTATTATGGCAATTTGCATTGCCATAATACAGACTGGGGCTGTGGGGGCTGCAGAGATCTTACTTACCTGTCCTGCTGCTCCTGTCAGCTCTCTCCTCCTCCGCGGCGTCCATTCAGCACCTCGGTCAGCTCCCAGTGTAAGTCTCGCGAGAGCCGCGTGTGAGCTGATAGAGGTGCTGAACGGACCGGCGCAGAGGAGGAGGGAGCTGACAGGAGCTGCAGGAGAGGTAAGTAACGCTCTCTGCAGCCCCCACAGCCCCCACTGAACTACCAATGCCACTAGACCACCAGGGAAGGAGCCCTGCTCTAATAAATGGTTTATGCACCATTTATTAGAGATTCTGTGTTCCAAACAGCATGACGCCAAGGCTCCAAAGACAATATTGTTGAGGCCAAGCTGCTCTGCCTCTCACTATGCCAATTCATGCCAAGGATTAGGGCAGGGATTGGTCATAAAATGCCTGCTATTTCTGGAATGGCATGAAGTGGGGCATATCATCTGAAGAAATGTTGATCTGCCAGGTCTTCATTGGAAGCTGGGCTTCAGGCTGCAGGAGATCAACATCTCTACTCATCATTTAGTTGAAGTGAGTTGCATTGATGTTTGACTCCAGGCACCATAACCACTTCAATCAACTGAAGCTTTTATGGTGCATGCATTGTTCCGTTAAATAAATATTGGTGATGGAAATGGCAATGTTTCTTTTGTAGACTGCTCTTGGATTCGTTTTTTTCTATACATTTAAAATTCAGTGTTAATTTCCCCACAGGTTGCTGCTTAGTGAATAAATGTCAAAATAGTAATGTCACCTAGAGCAATGATTGCCAAGTGAATCCTCAAGGCTCACCAGCAGATTTTTGCTCTAATGGGAACACTGACAAAACTGAGAGCAATATTTGGGAGGGGGGGACAAAAAAAATAAAATAATAAATATTACAAATAAAATAATAAAAATGGCGTATTTCGAGAAGTTTGGTCTAGCTACTTTATCATAAATGCAGGCACCATTTTCTGGTTATTCTGGTGTTTTTCTCACACATTCTATTTTTACAGGCCTGATCCTGATGTGTATTTGTGTAATAAAGCTATTTTTACTTGCATTGTCACACCAGCAGTGTTTAACATGCATCGGTTTTACAGGTCTTCAGGAAAGTCACAGGGCCAAATAAGTTACATGTCCCTTTCAACTTGGAAATTTGACAAAGTGATTTTCTGGGCCTATGTCACCTTTGAGGCAGTGTGGCAGCTCAGGAAAGAAAATTACCCCCATGAAAGCATATCATTTTTCAAAGTAGGCAACCCAGGGTATTCCAAATGGCGTAATTTGAGTTGTTTGGTCTATAGCCACTTTATCATAAATGCTAGCCCCATTTAGTGTTCATAGTTTCTTTTGTGTTTTATTCACACACACATGAATTCCATTTTCACAGGAAATGTCATAATTCTGATATGAGTTAAGTGCAAGAACTTCTCAGTATTTTTATTACACACGTTCTCAAAATATATAATCATACCCCCACATATTGATTTTTCAGGGTAATTCACAGTAAAATATATTAGATATAACAAAACGGAAATAAGCCCTCGCTCTCTGGCACGAGCTGCAATTTACCAACAAGGTGTTCCCCCAACCTTGTGCAAAACAAATCAAGGTAGAAAATATAATAAGGTGAACAGCGCTAATGGCAAAAAAGTTACATACGTAATTGGAACGAAGTCCAGAAGTATTAATCTTAAAATAAAAAGACACAATAATAGTGCAGTACATAGTGTTATAGTGGAAACATTTGTATAGTGCCAAATGAACACTCACACTTTATAGAGCTATATAAGCTCTTTTTAGGGAGCCTGGACGGAATAATCCCCGTCTATGGATTTCATGGTGTGGAGCAGCCCTGCTAGGCTTTCAGGTGGATGTGGTCAGCATATAAAAGGAAATAGATAAACCATATGGTGTAGTATGTAGGTATATAATAAAAAGAAAATGATAAACCTACTTACAATCTACTAGAGCAATGATCTGCTCTAGTGAAATGGGCTTCAGGTGCAACAGTCTCCACCTAGGAATATATTAGACCCAGAATGAGCAGCAAAAAAACTGGATGTGAGGAGAGTAGAGCATAACAATTACTGGACAAGATGTCTTTTTTAACTTGACTAAGTGATTATATGTGCATATATCGCCTTTGAGAGAATATTGCCCCCATGATGACATACCATTTAACAAGTATTCTAAATGTAGTATTTGGTGTAGCCACTTTATAAGGGCTGGACCTAATGTAAACAGTGACCAGCCAAGGTAATGGGACTCTAGAAGTCAGTCATTGATATAACATATAACAAAATTTGGTACAGGCAGCCATCAAACAGTAATCAAGTTGAAAGGAGGTGAGAAATACAGAACAATCAAACTGACAAAGTCCCATACAGGGTGATTTAAAAGTTCAGCTCTTTATGGTAGACTCTGAAACAGTCTATTATTACTGCGGGGCAGGTAGAGACGGGCAGTAATAACTGGAGTCCTTTCAGACTCTTTTCTGATAGCAAACACAACACTTTATATTAGGTGACTTTTGACAGGGTGTGGAGGTGGGTGGAGGGATTTCTGGAAGGAAAGTGCTTGCCACAATATCTTTAGACATCGGATTCCAAAAAGGGAGGCTTGTGGAACTGGGTAAATAAAATATCGGAAAAAAGGGTCAACATAAAATCAAGAAATGGGTATTGCCTACCTATGGCTGCTTGTTTTATATAGCATATATAAATTGCAACCTGGCTTAAAGATTGCAATTTTCTTTTACCAGAACATACTTTTTCGGTTTACCAGATAAGGCTGTATACATTGGTCAGCCAAGTCTACTCCCCATATACTTGTTGTGGTCTACAACGCACTTTGTTTTTTCCAGCTGCACAGTTCTTTCTCTGACAGGCACTGTACCTTTGACATGCACACATCTTTCTTATCTGAGAACCGAAGGGTCATCTGTCATGAAGCTGAAGAGGAGCCTTACTCACTGTGCCATAATATCTACTGAGCAGAGTATTGTGGGTTAAAATCCCATTAAGAATAGGAGAGCCAGGATAAGCTGAGAATTAAAGTGTTGCTCCAACCATTACAGCTGATTGTAGTGGCTATGAAGGTAGGAGTACCCAGGTTCTGTTTCCCAATAATGTCTTTCCTCTTGGCTAACAGAAGTATTAGTTTAAAAGTGGATACCAGCAGTCATGTGGAGCCCAAAATAATATGCATCAGGATCTTTAATGCACCCCTTAGTTAAACTACACTGTTCCCTCAACCAGCTGATCTTGTTCATTAATAGCCTCTGGTGCTACCCAAACAGATCTGTTATGGTAGCTAACGGATTTCCACATTCAGCTTGTTTCTTTCTTTTGCTGGTCCTTCCAAAGTCACTATCTCCCCTCCAGATTCAAATTCTACAGTTCACTTTACCTCGGATAACCCCTGGTGGTCAGTTGCTCCTTGCCTGAGAACAGTCTAGTTATATCAAAGAGCCTCGAGTAGCTTGTAACGCCATGGCACATGTGTTTTTAGGCACACTTACAAAAATGTAAGTTACATGTACTGATGATCTCAGCCAAACCAATGCATAGAAATAGCGATGCATTGACTCACTGCATGAAGTTGCAGAACATCGGCCCTACAAACATTGCAGAACCGCACCAGGAAGCCTCTACTTGATATCTGAGTAACAGCCGTTAGATGTGTCACAATGTAGAATGTACACAATGACTGTTTTCAGAAAAGGCAATGTGTGCAAGCCGAGACAGCAAGGACACTGTCCTTGCACCAGAATTACTACATTACACTGTAGTGGTTTTGGTGCTTAGAGCACCCCGTTAACTAGATTTCTTATACTACAATTATAAATAAAACAGAGGACATTTTAAATTCCGCTTGTGTGGTCAAATTTCCAAATATCAAGCTGGAGCAAGTGTACCAAAAACAGGATTCTTCATAAATTTACTCTTAGTAACTGCCTAGTCTACTGAGCCCTTTGGCTTTGACAGTACAAGAACTGAGAAAAGGAGTGTATACCGCGCCTAAAAGCTTCTATATACAAAATATACATACATATATTTTCAAATGTATCCAGAAAGGCAAAGACCTCAAAATAAAATAGACAAAAAAATAATAGTGCAATACAGTAAATAAATATAGGAAGTGGTGAATATAGCTATACACAGTCCACTCACATTTAAATGAGCTATAACAGAGCTCAGCTGTGATGCGCTTGGACGGTACAATCCCCGTCTCAGGATATGTGGTTGTGGTTGACCCAGATGTTTCCAAGGTGCAGTATGGTAGTATATATGAAAAAATAAAATATATAGCAGCCAATGGTGAAGTAAGTACTAATAATAAGATAAAGGGTAAATAGTATTGTACTTACAATTGCTAGAGCATAAAACTTGCTCTAGTGTAAACAGCTTGGGTGGTATAATCCCCACCAAGGATGTACAGGATCCAGGAAGTAAAAAAATGATTGAGTATAAAAGTAACTAATAAAAGTATGCTTTAATATAAACAAACATATAAAAAAAACTTAATAGGTATAAAATAAAGACCACTTAACGCCTGGTAAGGCTTCTTCAGAAGTGTGGTGTAACCTCCTCAAGGATCCGTTTTTATGGGCTTGTAGATTAGTCAATTCTTTGCTGGTGTGTTTCTTCCTGTTTACGGTATTTCGGCTGGAACGCACGTGTCGCATTGGTAATGACACGGTACCCGCGTCGCACCGGACGTGACGTGGTACACGCGTCATGCCGAAAATTACTCGATACCCATAATCAAATTAGTGTGTTGCTGTTGCGCTAGTATGGAACGCATGCAATGCTCAGGAAGCAGCGTGCGTTGCGTTCCAAGCGCTAGATAACTTTATCGGAGCAGGAAGCATAGAGAGTGGGCGTATAACCCATCTCTGTGCTTGCAATGATGGCATGGCGGCCATATTTGTAGTTGGCATAACATGAAATAAATAGAAATGCTAAATGTTAGTATCACATAGGGCATCAAAGTAATAATTGTATGAATACATAATTATTATAATTACATAAGAGAGCAATAATTATAAAGGATGGTATATACAGAGAAAAAAATAAAATAAAAAAATATATATTAAATAACCATAAGGTACATAATTAAAAAAAGGGTTAAAATATGATAAACATAATGTGGGTGGATGTGCATAGCTCATTGATATAGTGAGGGAAGGTTACATCCAAATATATATATATTACATTGTACCATAGATGGACCTTAGTTAGAATATATATTAGATGATTTCATATAGAGGTACATTAGTGCAATATATACAGACAGGAATATAAAGACTAAGAAAGCATATGTATATATGTATATATATATATATATATATAGGTGCAGAGTTAGGATTGGTGTAAAAAAGATTGGTAAGAATGTTGAAGGTTAAAAAAAAATACATTTAAAATAAGAATAAAATATATTGAAAAATATATGAATATGTAAAAAAATATATTAAAAAAACTTGTACATATTGTTATAAAAAATTATATAAATCGAAGTCACGATTCAACCCATTTGGATGTAGGGTATCAAACTGATACACCCACATGTTGAGACCTTGTTTGAGAGCTTGGGAAGTACTTACCATCCAAAAGAATATAGATCAGTTTCCTGAGTTTTAAGCATATGCTTATTTAAACTGCTTCATTTAGTTCTGCTACAAGCAGATTGATAATCGGGCCAAGTGGAGTTTAATACATTGGGCAAGCCAGGCAAGACATAAACACTACAAGCAGCAGATTTCATCTTGTGGTCTAAATTAAACTTGATGTTTCATGAACATATTTGTAGTGTTTTGTTGTAAAACATGATGGAACTGTAAGATCTTTGGCTCACAAGGAGTGATTATACTTTACAGTCTGTTTCTCAAAGTATGTGGTGAAAAGTTGCGTTTATTAAAGGAAAACAGTGAAAAGGGGACACTGCACAATGAACAAACAGTGAAAGTATAATAAAACAAGCTAAATTAAAGCGTTCACATTCCAGGCTCCCATAGAACCAGCTATACGATTCCCATATGATACATAACTTGAGAAACACCATAAATACGAGTTACAGTAAACCACCATTATGACTGTCAGTCACAAGATTTTAAAGAAAGGAAATTACCAAATATAGTTGGGTGATTCATTTGGTGACCACTTAGTTTGAGGGTTTCTTGTGTAAAGATTTATTTCAACAGTGATGCAGGTACAAAAGAAGACATACCTAAACCCAGTGATGACTTCAAGACTGCATTCACCATAACCAGGCATCTATTAACCTAAATGCATGACACTTTTCTGAAATATTTAGGTACCACAAAATGTAAAAAAAATACCTTTACAGTTACAGGTTCTAGTTAACAACTATTTACCAATGAATCACACACGGACAGTTTACTATGATTTTACTCTTGCACACTCATATCATGTGTTATAAGAAGCTAATAAATTAGTAAGCCCTGGTTTAGGCAATCAGTAAGCTTTGGATGTAGACCATCACACGTACAAAATACATCCATATGCCTTCGCTGCCTGGTTTACTCATACACACGCAAAGCAATGAATGTTGCTTAATAAATGAAAGTCCATAAGAATATACAGATGTATGATGGGAAGCTGACTACATAAGCGAGAGCAAAGAAAAAGCTACAAAAGACTCAATGCAGGCAAAATATTTTGGTCCTCTCTGCTACCAGTACTTTGACCTGTTACTTCATTTTGGACATGGGGAAGGGAAGAACTGTCCCGCATAATTCTCAGGAAGGTCTGGTTGTCAACAACAAGAGATCAGTGTTTGGAATGAGTGTTCTATTCTTACTCGAGGTATTATAGACAGACTGTACCAAGTAATGATATTATATTGTCACACATTTATTTAGTAATACATCACAACAAAGAAGATGATGTGACCGCAGATTCATTGTTCCCACAATAAACCAACAAGTGAAACTATAGTCCGTGGTCGTATAGGACTTCCTGGCCAAAAGCAATTGCACCCTTACAATCCATATTAGCAAGCCATTACCTGGTAATGGTGTTAATCTATCAAATTATGTGTGTTACAAATGATTCAGAATATCCTATTTTATTAAAATATCTATGCCAACTACTATCACCACCGTCTTACTATTTACGAATAGAAAACGATATATATATATATATTTTTTAAAAATACCATAAAGAGTATACTCAATTACCTGTACATGAATCTCTTTAAAAATAAAAATATACATGCTAAAATACCCAAATCTCTACCAGAAATGCACATCTGTTCCTTCTTGATGAACTTAAACATACACATTACACAAAGCGCTACTCAACCTGCATTCATTGTGTTAACTTACTGGAAACTATCACATTCAGAAAATGTCACTCAATTCAATGATAGTGCAGCGTCTCAGATCATAGTGTCAGGCATGCTTTATTAACAATGGGCACAACAAGAGGCCTATGAAAAGATAATGGGAACGGTTTCATATCGCCAATCTGTAAATGAAACCCTTCAGTGAAGAAGAAGAGGGAGGAGTGATGTGGAACGTGTACTTATTGTGTTACCACAAAGGTGACTCACTGGCAGGACGCGATGAATTTACAGGATTAAGCTACATAGGCAAGGAGAGAGTGCATTATATGGCACCTAGAACAATACATTTCAAATTAGCCTAATTTATAATTGATATGTATGTAACTAAAAAAAATATACTTATCTGAAAAATAAAGTGTACATATAAAAATGTCTAGATAAAAAGAGATATTTTTTTATGGAATCTATAAATATACGTATAAAGTTTAATGAAATAACGAGTGTAAAAACATAAATTCAACACAATTTATTAGATTTAGTAAACTTGCAACATTATGCATGTGGTGCAAAAATATGCTCTTTTGCTAGCGTTAGGAAGTGGATCTACCCATTCGAGAATTTTAAGCACACATGAATTAGGTCAAAATGATTCCATACAAAAATAACTTGTGTCAAGAAACAGTACAAAAGTAAAAACAAAATCGTGAAATGATGATAAAGACACTGAAACATTTCTGAAATCTAAAATTTGAGGCTACAAAATAACAAAAACAAATGGGCTTTGTGTAGGGTGTTATGGTAATTTAGCCTTCTTAATATTGTGCCAATCTGAACGGCTCACATTTCTTCCACATGAAGGTTATTCCATATATCCACCATTGTTTCAGTGAAGTAATACCCTTTGGCAGGAGCCAAGCAATTTAGAACATGCATTTTGTTAAGATAGGGCGTACTCAAATAAATAAGACTAGGTTTGTCGTATGCTCAAATATTTGTATATATTTAATTTTTGCTGGTATTGGAATGAATGCTGTTGTAGCCAAAATATGTACACACACACACACACACACACACACACACACACACACACACACACACACACACACACACACACACACACACACACACACACACACACACACACACACACACACACACACACACACACACACACACACACACACAAAAACAAAGCTTCCAGCATTGCTCAAACATACCAAAAGAATCTGTTGGTTTATTATGCTTTTAGCAGTTATACAGAGCATGTAAGCAGACTCTCTCACCCGTACAATGAAAAAGAAAGCTATGTAAGGCATAATTTGCTACAATAGTGGCCTCTTCTGGACAATGAAAAAAATGAAATTGTCTGACAATGTGGGATCGGACATCGAGAGCGCTCACATGTATATCCTTTAGAAATATAACAATTGCATATACTGGGAGGAAATTAAGTCTTCTTTACTTTGTTTGTTAAAACTATAGTATTTGTGTTAGCTGAGTGCACCACAATTTAGAATTGTAGTGAGAACACTTAAAGTAGAACATTGTAAGTTGCAAATGATATATTACATTCCTGGAACATTTTATAAAATTTACAGAATTACTTTAATAAAGTGGAGAAAATGTAAATTGATGAAAATCGGAAGGCAAGACAAACATCTGATAAACAGAGAACCAATTCTTGATCAAATTTGCGAATTGTGTACAATGAGCCCTTCTGGGTCAATATGCTCAACGAATATTTATGGTGACATGTCTGTTTGAGAAATGACATCCAAAAATGTAAACATAATCAACAACACATTAATTCAGAAGTAAAATAAAACACCTTTTGGAATGGCCTTTTGGTTTGTGTTTAGACAGAGATATAGGCTAAACATTGTTCATTGTATATTGTAGTGTGAAAAGTTAATGGTAATGTTTATGCATTTTTTTTTTGTTTTTTTTAAAGACATAGATATGCTGCTTGTAACGGAAATCTCAGATTTGAAGAGGCTTGTTATTTGCAGAAATACTGTCATTACGCAGATAGTTTTTGCTAATAAGGAATATCCTAACGCTCAGTAGGTCTTAATTTAAGTTTGTTAAATATAGCTATTTGGCTTCCATACATCTGGTTTGACATTTGTCTGTCCCCCCCAACCCTTTTGTTTGAACTAGCAGAGAAGTGCTGTGTCTAGACAGAATTATTGGACTGTACTTCATCCCATAAACTTTAGCGACAATTTTACTCTTAAATCTTGGGAAACAACTCATCTCTTCCTCACATCCTTGCATTGAATTAGCCTACACAGAGGGTCTCTCTGATGTAATCTGCCACTGTGCTGTTTGTTGTGACTCATACTTCTTTTAAGCATTTATCGTAAAGGCGTGTGTAATATAAATATTCTTGATAAGGGGTTACTATAAGACACTAACAAAATGAAAATCAAAAAGAACAAAAAAAAAACAGTTTTAATGTTTTACACTGTAGTGAATAAATGAATATGCTTTGAATATAAAAATTACAAGAAAAATAATTTTAAAAGGTGATATCGGGTAAAAAGGCGTAATTCATTATGATCCACTTGCCTCAAAATCTTTATTATCAACTTTCAAAACCATTCACACATTGATTGTTCAGTGAATGGTTCTCCTGCTTAAAAAGGCATTCTGTTTGCAATATTTGAGAATCCTTAAGAAGAATTACAGAAGTTCTGACATTTTGGTAAAGGTGCAAAAGTAAGTAAAGAAAATAATTCTCCTCTTCGTGCTCTCTCATGACCTACTTTAATGTTCTCAATAAGTCTGTACTAAGCAAATAGTTGTGCTAAATGCTAATGTATGAGCAGTACTACCTATTAACACCAACGCACAAGGTGACGATCTCAAGTAAACAAGGTACATGCACAAAGGGTTTTTAGTCATTTCAATTCAGTGCATGGAGTCTAACTTTAACGGGGGAATGACACTTTATCTTTTTAATCTCAAAGGGTGAAGAAAGAGAAGCCAATTTTCTGTCCAAGGTTATGGGATGAAAAGGCACAGAATAAAGGATGTGCGTGTATAATTTTTTAAACAAATGCATATTTTATGTAGTAATGCTAATACGCACAAAATGTGTTTTTTAAAATCCACTTCTGTAAGAAGAGGAAGATATTTTTTATTTTTATTCATGCTTGAACACATTTGAAGAGAAGAAAGTAAATACATACATACAGCAGCTGGGGTGAAAGTTAAAGTTAAAGCAAAAGCTATGACTAATGCATTGTTCTTTTTAACTGCCATCACCTTCCGTGTCTTAGCCTTAAGAAAATATGATAGATTTACATGTACAAGCTAAAATGGTAAAGGAACAAGAAAAACCATGCAGCTAATGCCAGGAATGCAGATGTTTTTTCCCCTCATTCAATATAGGTTTTACTTTTTTTTTTTTTAAATAGATTTGTTCAACAATACTGAATTTTCTGTGACACAGCTGAAAGTAAACTAACTTGTACAAGTAGGTTTATCACCTTATTCCAGATGTTGACACTATTAAGAACATCAGCTAGTCTGGTATTTTAGATGCATATCCATAAAAAGCTATTCATTTAATCCATGGGGGGAAAAAGATTTTAGGTGCTATTCCTTGTCTGGACTCCATCAGTCTCTTGTTTACTCCTACTTCTATCTAGAAACTGTGTTTAGTAAAATACAAAACATGACATGCCCTTGGGAGAGAAGACTACTTAAAAGTAGTTAGAGATAGTACTTTTTTGACGTAAGTAGACACAAGCTTGCATACCCCACCACTTAAACTTACATTTTGTTTTTGCCACTTTCATTAGGTACAAAAACACACGGCAGAACAGTGAGTACATGGATTCGAATGTTGTTCTATCTAGTCTAATAGTTGAAAGCTCTGCAACTGATCGCAATTTATCATATTACCATAAGCAGCCTAATTCTGCTGCTAAAAAAATGAGCAATGCAAAATATATGGAACACAATGCTGTAAAATAAGTGAGAACATTTGTAAAAGGAAGACAAAAATGTGGTAAATTCATAATGTTAAATGTTTTTTTCTCTCTCTCGAATAACATATCACTACATTTCTTAATTTACATATTTTTATTACATCTATATAGTAGTGGAGTGTACGTGTATATATATATATATTTTTTTTTAAATATATTTTCTGCACTGAGATATTCAAAGATAATCTTCTTGCGCTGAACAGCAAATGCAAACTCTTTTTGAAAACAGGATGAAGACATTTAAAACCTAAAACAACTTCACAGAGACTTAAGGTACACCTCAGTGGTGACCTAGATTTTTTTTTTATGTTATACAGCTGAGGGAAAAACATAGAGAAGATCAAGTAAGCAGAATGAAAGTGTGTTTGTGGACAGTTCTGCTAAAAGGTCCTTCTTTGATGTGTGTTAGTTTTTTAAAAAAATGTTGTGTGTGCGCTTTTATGCAAACTGCTATGTATTTAAGATCTAGATAAAACAAAGGTTTTTTTTTAGATGTAGATAAAGTAAGTAATGTTACAAAAGTCACTTGCGAGGAGCAGGTAAAGAATAATAACGGACTTAATTGTAAGTAAATTCAATATTTCAATGTATTGGGGATTTAAACAGATCACGGCCTAATTCACAGAGCTTATTGCATTTTCAGGAAATTAATAATATATAGACTTTAAGAGTAATATCTCAGCTCCTTTGTGTCCCTCTACGACATGCTTAATATTCTGTATAGCTAGGATGATGTAGAGCACTCGCATTATACACATACTAAATCAGACTTTATATCTTTCTGTTAAAACAATAACATATAGACATATCTGACAATTGGCAAGACCACTTTTGTCTCCATTATAAAATATATATTTTGAACATTATCAGAATGTGTCAGAATGTATGCCTTCCCTCTTAGCTGCCACCTCTGTTACCAGGTAAACTGGTACGAGTGGGCTGATAAATTTGAAAGAAGTGACAAGTTGGCTGGAACCTATCGGTAATTTAATGTTAGAAAAGGACTTCACGGTGTACATGTTTCTGTAGATATTTAGGAATATATATCAGAAATGATTCGCTTTTATTTCTGTTAGATAATACAGCTTTAATTCAGTGTTACGGTTTCATTTTGTTTATCATAAAATGAAAATGGTATGCTTTCACACACACCATGTTTGAAATCTACGTGACATTTTTGGGGAGTTTTATCACTTATATAATGTTTGTGCTCATACTGCTCATTGTGCTTTATTATTTAGAGTTAACATACTCTTGTTGTACATTTGTTATTTCACATGTAAGTGTTCATCCCCTGATTTATTTTATTTCTATTTATGACCCTCTGAAGGAGTTCCCAGGACTGCAAAAATTGTGTCTTTCAAACCTGGAAACTCGTTCCCTGATGAAACCAGGCAGCCTTGATTAAGCGTTCCCTTCCTTAAAGAAGTAAATTAACTAGGACACCAAGTGGAGTTTTCACACTCAGACCACTGGACAGTGAATTCTAATAGTATCCCAGCATATATGAGAAGACTGACCATTGGACAATCACGATTTGGAGCACAGGCCTACAATCTTGAAATTAATCTCTGGTGTCTGGATTCAGAAAAAGTCCCTGAAAAGCGCAGAGAAAATGTGTCATTAAATGCACAATTGCTGTGTAAAACTAAAGAAGAGCATCTATGCCTATGCAAGCAGACTTAAGCGGTGCTATGTGGATGGGCTTCCCTGCCTGGCATATTTTCTGGGCTCAATCATCCATTTTCTACTTCTGAGCTTCACAATTGTTGTGAGATATTCCACTAAACCGGCAAAAAGTGGCAAAGTGACTACCATCTTCTAAACACTGCTTCTTGGTTTTACAATAATATAACTTTGCTATGTTGGAAGCTTTGATTTTGATTTTATTTTTTTATCACTTACACACAGTTTAGTTTCTAGATTATAAGGTCTTTCAAGCAGGGTCCTCATTAACCTATCGTTCCTATGGTGTTTAGTAAAATGCGTCAATGTTCCTGATGTCTTGTTCAAAACAGTTCCTCTAACATTTTGTAATGGTCTTATTTTTTGTTACATTTTTCCCCTAGGTAATATTGTAAAGTGTTGCGGAATATGTTGGTGCAATGTATGATGATGATGATAATATATTAATATATAGTACTTCCATTTATTTAGACATATGTTCAACTGTAACAGTGCTAACAAAACAATAACAATTATCTCTTGTCAGCTGTACTAAAAAAAGCTATAAGAGAGGAAGAAGTCTATTTTTGGACAGGAAGTCCATAGATAGATATTCAACAGGATGAACATATGGGAAGTAGGGACTAAGTGATGCTTCAAACCACAGGCTCTCAACAATCACTGTGGAAAGATTCGTTTTAACCTTCTAAATAAACTAAAGGAAAATCACAGCAAAATTCAAAGACCAAATGGTTTCAAGGTTTCAAATATATCTTACCCTGCAGAATTGAGAATGTAATTAATATATTATACATTGATTTCCTTGTATGCTGTGGGTTTTTTTTTTTTGTTTTTTTTTAACAAACTAGAGGGATTTTTTTGTATCAGTGCAGCAACAGAATTTCAAATGCGCCAGCTATTGGTGGCTCTGAAAATGACATGCAATCTTTTTCAAACTTCTTCTGGGATCTGTTCAGGAAAAGCTGAAGGAAAACTGTTCACATTTATCTATTCATTTAGAGCAAAGAAACCAGTAAAAGTTATGTAATATATAATATCGTCGCAATTTCCTAGGAAGCAAACGGTCATAATTCTTCAGAACAATCATTATTGCTTTACTTTCTTTTCTAGAATTTAGAAGAACGAAAAGTGGTAGATCATGTACAAAATACTTATTTATATCACTGTGATTACTGAAGTCTGTATTGAAACACCATCTCTAAGATATACATTTGATGCATAACACAGTTGTGTTGAGCTTGCGGTCACAAAGTCTCACTAATGTGTGAAACATTTGTTACACGGTATAGGGAAACAGAAGATACAGTTCAACCCATCAGCTTTGAAACTAGCAGGACCAGGCCGATTCTAGAAAGCAGATAGCTATGGCTCTTTAAATGTTATCTGCTCCTAACTTTTTTTGGTTTTTATATTTATCATACTAATATATTTAACAATATGATAAATATATATATTAGTATGATAAAGATTAAAAAAACACAAAAGTTAGGAGCTGTAAGATTGTAAGACTTGTAGCTATCTGCTATGTGCGTGTTTTTTTAGGGACGACTATCACACTTTTATTGTGTTCCCACTTCTTATGTTAGAAGTATGCTAACTTTTCACAACAGCTACAAAAAAAAAAGCCCCTAAGAAAACAAAACATTATTCCGTTAAGGACGCGGTGTTAATTGTCCAAGTTTTGAACCAAAGTAAAACCTAGATTTCGAGCTATGCATTTCTTCAACCCAGTGTTAATTTTGGTGGCAAATTTAAATTTAGTTTTAGTCATAGTCTTTTGACTAAAATGCCATTTTAGTTTTAGTCATCTGAATTGTTTTAGTCGACTAAATCTCAAAAATTTTAGTCGACTAAAATATGACTAAAATTGTTAGTCGACAAAATAAACACTTCAACCATAATTTACCTTTTTTTTCTGACCCCCATTGCTCTCTCTCCCACCTCCCGCTGTTGAAGCATTGACAAAAATACTTCATCCTTCCTTCTGCCCACTCATCTCTTCTTCCCCTTGTTGGCCTTGAGTGCGCACATGCACTTTGAACACTTTTAGCCTCATACATTTAAAAAATACAGCATATTAACAAATGTCTTGGTACTTGGAGTATCCCTTTAATGCATCTCTTTTCTTGTGTTTATTTTAGTAAAATACAGCATAGCTGTTATGTCAGAAAGGTATTGATAAGCTATCCAGCCCATGTATTTTAAACCCTATTTTCTGTGTCTAGTAAATCCACTCATTCAGACACATAACCTATCTGGTCATCTGGACATTTATTTAGTATCACTACATATTTTAATAGAGAAACAAGCATTATACTTACCACCATCAATATTTGGTTGAACTAAGAGTTTAAAGATTGTTGAACCTGGGCCTCTCTGGATTTTCAAATGTGTTAACATTTATTATGACTGTGATCTGTGGAACTCCCTTCCCTTCTCTGTTAGACTTTCACCCATTCTCTACTCCTTCAAAAAAGCTTTGAAAACACACTTCTTCAGGAAATCATATCATTTAAACTAACCCCCCATGACTCCTCTCCTGCAACTGTCAAAAATAACCTACTAAGTTCCCAGTGAATACTTTTCTAGCAACTTATTTCTTTACCCCTACTTATACCCTTTGTGTCACTATACCCCACTCCCTCTAGCATGTAAGCTCATTGAGCAGCGCCCTCGACCCCTCTGTTCCTGTCCGTCCATTTGTCTGGTTACAACTACGTGTCTGTTAGTCCACCCATTGTACAGAGCTATGGAATTTTGCTGGTGCTATATAAATAATAAAATAATAATAATAATGAAGGTACAAACCTAATAAAGGGGACATTTAGAATAAGTAATGCATGTTAGAGAAAAAAGAGAGGAACGGGAAGTAGGGACAAAACTAAAACTCCATAATTCCCAACATTTCAAATGGACATAAGGGACACTTTCATTTTAGGTGTGTGAGTGGGGCTGCTCTGAGAAATTTGGGTGACTTACTAATAACAATTCATGCAACCAAAATGTAATTTAGAACAAGAAATTACATGGACTGTAGCTGTGTCATACACCAAGAAATCCAACAATATGGAGCTCCGAGAAAAGACGGCCACTAGGACCAAAAAGTGGGACAGAGCCATTTGAGCTCAAACTACGGATAATTGGGAGGTATGTACAACTGCCTTCGGTAAAAAACGCTTTTGGTCAATTCAACCAATGCTTTAATGCTGTGAATAATACTCTAAGTGCATGAAGTCACAAAATTGTAGAGGAGATTGAACAATAGTACAGTTTTAATACAAGAAAACCTCCACTGCATTAAAGGAACACTGGGGAAAAAAATGCTTTTTTGAATAAAAGTTTGACAGATATGAATTGAATGCAACATGTGTTAGACACTGGGCTGCTAATCAACTCCTGTACTTGTGGATTAGTGCACATTTGCAGACGCTTCCGATATATCTGCAGTATTCCTAGACTATGATGTCATATCCTATTTCCCCATTGTTCTGTTTAGCTATCTGTACATAATTTATTTTCAGACATCTCGAGTCCGATATTGTTTTAGGTACTTTCCAATACAACTCACTGCTCTTTGACTAACTTCCCAAAGCAGACACCAAAGTATCGTAGATAGTTACTATGCACATTTGCAAATCCTACACATATATATTGCATGGGCGGAGAAATAATATCCCAAACTGACTAATTATATTTCGGCCGTTCTTTATAATGAATTATAACAAAGTTACCTTTAAGAAAGGGCAGTATATCCTGTTGCAACTGTACTGTATAATTATATGTAAATGGACCCGAGGTACATGTTTCATTAAAAAAGAAAACTGGCTTCAATATGGTATAATAATAAAAAAATATATATATAATCAGAAAAGGAAACAGAGTGATTCACAATTGTGTCATAGCTGCAACGGTTGCTTAAGACTAAAATGTATAAAATATTTACATGTGATTCAAGATTCTCTTTCCTCTCAAACACATGAAAAATGTGGGAATAATTTGTATATGTCAGCAAAAAAATAAATGAAGGGTAAAGAATGATTTAGGCTCCCTTGCAAAGTCCTTATTGTAGCTTGCTTAGCTTAGGAAAAATAATTTGAACTCATACAAACAGTGCATCTCTCAGGCACATGTACTCCATTCTGAAAGGCTTTCCACATCTCCAAGAGCCCAGGCAGACAGCAATCTTAAACAGGGAAATAGCCCACGTTTTGATGAGAGCTCCTTGTAATATCGTGCTTACTAGGTGGAGGGTGTGCCGCAGAGGCAAGAAATAACACACATAACCTGATAGTGAGTGCTGCCATTTTCCCATGATGCCACTCACTCATAAGTATACTTTTCCCATGAGCCCCCGTGGTGCATGCTCACTGATGATCTATGGGCAGGGAATCAAGAGACAAACATGAAAAATCAGCATTTTTGTTATTTCTTAGAATGTGCTATATATATAAAACAGGAAAGATCTGTGAATATCTATGCAACATACAAAATTACGAGTGAACTGCAAACAGCAAGGCGAAGATAGGCTCTGAGAATGGAATAAGCTGAATATATGAAAATTATACACAAAATCTTAATGAGATGTGTCCAAAAGCATGTTAGAATAGAGCTATACAAGATTAGCATTCGGGAAACAAGAGAAAGAGGTGTCTCCAGGCACGTCCTTGATGGAGTATGAAATCAGCATACTTTATGTAGGCAGCCATGAAGCAAAAGCCACGCTTATTCCTAAAAGTGACATCAACATGTCAGGGTCACCCACAGATTGTGAAAGGCTTCCAATCACTTCCAAGCTGTGTTTCGTGATTATATATTTTTGTCCATTTAATGAAACTCACCCACTAGGCTCATTATGTATGTGCACGTCTGCTGTACTCGTCCATAGTAAGCCAGTATTCTACTCTCTTGAATGTGCAGGGAAGGGGGGATTGTTTCTGTAAATACTGTGCCCATAATGGCATATTTTTGCCCAAAGTAGACCTGTCATGACAGGTTAATGTTATTGTAAATTGCCCCCGAATGCACCGAATGTATCATTTATTTCTGTGTATTCAATGTAACATAATATATTCTTGCCTTACCTCCAATCCAGTGCTGCTATTTTCTTAGCTTTGTGGATGTTACGCTTTTTGTAACACCTAACTTCTATTAACACATCCACTGCTGTCTTCTGTGATTTGTGCTGCATGGGTACATTTCACCAAGCAGGGCAAACCTACTCTATGAAGCTGACATGTTGGTTTTGTTGCCAGCATGCGGCGTCTGAACATAGTGACATCAGTTAGCAGTATCCAACTAGGTTTCCAGGCCAACCACGACGCATGCGCTGTGGTTGCTATACATACAAAGGAGATGGACCTGTTGGAAGTATTTTCTACACTCCCTTCTCAGTTAATTCTATAGCATAGAATTTGACAAAGAATTGAAAGAAAGGAGAAAGACCTATTTTTAAATAGTTTTTTCTCTCAATCAATACATTTGCTAGAAAATCTGGTAGCACAGTGTATACATTAACTTTTATGCTCTTTATAATGAGCATAAGATGTAGACACCCTTTAACATAATATTCTTTAAAGGACCACTATAGGCTTAATGAAGCTTAATGAAGTGGTCTGGGTGCCAGGTCCAGCTAGGTTTTATCCTTTTTGCAGTAAACATAGCAGTTACATATGGGTTAATCCAGCCTCTAGTGGCTGTCTCAATGACAGCCGCTAGAGGCGCTTCCGCGCTTCTCACTGTGATTTTCACAGTGAGAAGACGCCAGCGTCCATAGGAAGGCATTGAGAATGCTTTCCTATGAGACTGGCTGAATGCGCGCGCAGCTCTTGCCGTGCATGCGCATTCAGCCGATGACGGAAGAAGAGGGAGGAGAGTCCCAGCGCCGAGGGAGCCCGGCGCTGGGAAAGAGGTAAGGGATTAACCTCTTCCTCCCCCTTCAGCACCACGGGAGTGGGACCCTGAGGGTGGGGGCACCCTCAGGGCACTATAGTGCCAGGAAAACCAGGAAAGTGCCAGCTGAAATACAAATCACTGTCAGTGAGACAGCCACTAGAGGCTGGATTAACCCTCAGTCAAACATAGCAATTTCTCCTAAACTGCTATGTTTTCAGCTGCAGGGTTAAAACTAGAGGGACCTGGCACCCAGACCACTTCATTGAGCTGAAGTGGTCTGGGTGTCTATAGTGGTCCTTTAAGTAACCGACTAGTTTTAATTAACTGCCAAATAGGAAACTCAATTTTAAAATGCATACATACAAACTGCATTCATCTTTTTACAGCTCTGAAGTCAATCTGATCCTGGGACAGTTTTAGGTGACTTGCTTAGTTTATTATTTTTCTTTGATTAACAAAATCCATCTACTGGGTCTATCATTTATGTGCACTGCTGCAGTACTGTTGCATAGTAAATAATGAGAGCGCTACTTTTGTCTGTACTCCTGTACTTTTGTCTGATTCCTCCTTTTGGAAAAGGAAGATAATGGCATGGAACTAAGGGGAAAGTGGTAATAATTGTGTTGATACTTTATATACAATGCAGCTTTGACTGACTGCGTCTTTTAATAACACGTAGAAGTAATATATGCACTGCTGACTAAGTGTCACATGGTCAAAATGCGTGCATAGCACACCTGTCCTGTTACAGTGAAAACCCTAGAAAATGTAAATAGTGAAACTTGATTGCTGCAGAAAATTAGTGATGTTCTCAGTCTGAACTCTTTATTGTTCTTGAAACTATGTATATCCAGTAACATCAAAACTGAGAAAGCAGCATATTGCCACCTGGGCATGCAAATGCAATCCAGGCTTCAGAACTCAATAAGTCCAACTTTGTGAAATCTACTGACTCTGTACAATCTCCATGTTCCCAGACAGAAAATCTTAACCATTCTTTTAATAGTCGATATCTAGCTGGCTGAAGTTGAAGCAAATCTATTCATTTGTAATACATATAACTAATTACCGTATATACTAGAGTATAAGCCGACCCGAATATAAGCCGAGGCCCCTAATTTTGCCCCAAAAAACTGGGAAAACGTATTGACTCGAGTATAAGACTAGGGTGGGAAATGCAGCAGCTATTGGTAAATTTCTAAATAAAATTAGATCCTAAAAAAATTATATTAATTGAATATTTATTTACAGTGTATGTGTATGAATGCAGTGTGTGTATGAGTGCAGTGTGTGTGTATGAATGCAGTGTGTGTGTATAAGTGCAGTGTGTGTGTGTATGAATGCAGTGTGTGTATGAGTGCAGTGTGTGTATGTATGAGTGAGTGCAGTGTGTGTATAAGTGAGTGCAGTGTGTGTATGAGTGCAGTGTGTGTATGAGTGCAGTGTGTGTATGAGTGCAGTGTGTGTATGAGTGCAGTGTGTGTATGAGTGCAGTGTGTGTATGAGTGCAGTGTGTGTGTATGAGTGCAGTGTGTGTGTATGAGTGCAGTGTGTGTATGAGTGCAGTGTGTGTATGAGTGCAGTGTGTGTATGAGTGCAGTGTGTGTATGAATGCAGTGTGTGTATGAGTGCACTGCACTCATACACACACTGTGTATGAGTGCAGTGTGTGTATGAATGCAGTGTGTGTGTATGAGTGCACTGCACTCATACACACACTGTGTATGAGTGCAGTGTGTTTATGAGTGCAGTGTGTGTGTATGAGTGCAGTGTGTGTGTATGAGTGCAGTGTGTGTGTATGAGTGCAGTGTGTGTGTATGAGTGCAGTGTGTGTGTATGAGTGCAGTGTGTGTGTGTGTGTATGAGTGCAGTGTGTGTATAAGTGCAGTGTGTGTATGAGTGCAGTGTGTGTGTGTATGAGTGCAGTGTGTGTGTGTATGAGTGCAGTGTGTGTGTGTATGAGTGCAGTGTGTGTGTGTATGAGTGCAGTGTGTGTGTGTGTGTGTTGCAGAACCTTGGTGGGGGGTGGGCATTTTTATTATTATTTTAATAAAAAAATGCTGTTATATTATTTTTTTTTAATTATTATTCTATTTTATTATTATATGTATTTTTATTTGTCCCCCCTCCCTGCTTGATACATGGCAGGGAGGGGGGCTCTCACTCCCTGGTGGTCCAGTGGCATTGGCAGTTCAGTGGAGGGGAGCTGTCAGGACCACCTACCTCTCATGCAGCTCCTGTCAGCTCCCTTCTCCTCCGCGCCGGTCTGGTCAGCTCCCTCTGTCAGCTCACACTGTAAGTCTCGCGGCCGCACTATCACCCCGCGGCTCTCGCGAGGCTTACACTGGGAGCTGACAGAGGTGCTGAACAGACCGGCGCGGAGGAGGAGGGAGCTGACAGGAGAGGTAAGTAAACGCACACCGCCCCATTGTCTGTATTATGGCAATGTAAATTGCCATAATACAGACCTTGACTCAAGTATAAGTCGAGTTGGGGTTTTTCAGCACAAAAAATGTGCTGAAAAACTCGACTTATACTCAAGTATATACGGTACCTCTTTTCCAGGCATCTCCTGGTTTAGCCTTGTTCTATAGGAAAGCCATATTTAAGCCCTCTTTGGTGAAAAGCACCACAAATCAGCAAGACCGTGCAACAGGTCACTTGTACTTGACAAAAGATCTCAGTAAGCTGCATGGACCTTTCTTGGATAAGTGGTATTTCTGATCTAACAGGGATTTAAAAATGGCTGTCCCCTTGGGGCAGGAGTAGGTCTGGAGATGCACTGAAATAAAGTATTCACTTATTATATTATTAAACTATATCATTTCCTGAGCTATGTACATGATGTTACTTCAGTCCCTCACCTTTAAATGTGCTGTGTTTCTCCAAAGACACAGTTATTTATAACCGCAGGAAGCATTGCAAATTATATTGTGCATTGTAGTTCAGCTAACAGTTTTTATAAGTAAAACGCTGACAACTGCACAACAATGCCCATAAACCCATGCTCTTCCCCAAAAAGACCTTCTGCCCAGACATATATTAGATAAATAATACAGATAACACAGCATGTTCACAGTGTGCCCTCAATTTCATTTTGTCTTTACTATATATGTGACAAAGTAAATTCTTTGGGTGGGAAGTACTAAGTGCAAGAAATCTAAATACATTTCATTCAAATACAGCCACATTACCAGCCCCCTCTGTGCAATAAAAATGTTTTTTTTTTTAAAAAAAACTTTTTACTTACCTTTTTTCAGTATTTAAGATCCCTCGGCGCTGCTTAGCTCTCCTTCTCCCGCAATGTCATGGAGTAGGCATGGTCGCTTCCATGAGGGTCCAAACCAATGCTCTTCACCGAGGAACATTGGGGACCTGATGCACATGCACACTGAATCAATGTTTTCCTATTTAACCCTACAATGTAAACATTGCAGTTTCTCCAAGTGTAAAAGGGATAGGATCACTACATCAGGTCACTTTATTGAGGTAAAGCATCCTGTGTGACATTAGTGGTCCTTTAAATGATTGGAAGTTTTATTTTGCAAATGCCCAAGTGCCACTGTAACCTATAATGCTAAAAAGTAGAATAAGGAAACAAATAATATGGCTGACCATGAATACAATGCATTATTAGGGAATATTATTATACTAAATATTTTATAGAACAGACTAGCTAAAAGGGTGCTCCAAATGCCATAACAACCTATGCTCATTGTATATGTTATGTTTCGAGGCGATCTCCTGACCCCGTCTACTGTCATAGGAAGTCAAGGGAAGAGTATATAACTTTGCCATCCAAATATCTGTACAGCACAAACACATTTGAGTAAGGAATAAATAAAACCATGAGTAAACTGAGTGTTAGCACAACATTACTATTGTATTATTACTTTTATTAATATTTCAAAAAATAAATTAATAGGCAACACATATTGGCACTAAAGCCATGATATTCATGATTTAGTGATGATTTAAGAATATCAAAGAACTTTTCCAAAATAGATACATAGATATTTCTGCCAGAGAATTCACACCTTACTGACCCCCTCACACTGCTGAACTGTGGTAAATTGAAAAGAAAAAAAATATAATAATTTGAAACAGGTTTCTCATAAAAGTACTCAATCCAACATCTGAGATCTGGTAAACTCACTACTAGGTGTAAAACAGCTTATGAATCTTGGGATAAGTTCAGGGGGAGGCTAGCGATGTAAAACTAATGGTGTTTTCTGCACACAAAACCCAGGGATTTCTGTATAGATAGTACTGATCACAGACCACAACCTACATACAGGTTTGACAGATGGAGGCAGTCAATGTGTCTACCTATGACATTGTTTTTCCCTGCACCTCCATTCAGGGCTGCCATCAGAAATTTTGGGGCCCCTGACAAAGCACAAGGTCTGGGCCCCCCGCCCACGTCCTACCTAGTCCGCTGACAATGATGCGGGACTGAATGTGGTGTGTATAGTGGAAGTGAATTAGAATGTGTGTAATGGATGTAGTGTTTGTGTGTATTAGATACTGTTTGTGCAGTGAATGCAGAGTGTGTTAGTGTAGCGGATGCAGTGTGTATAGTGAACGCAGAGTGTGTTTGAGTAGTGGATGTAGTGTGTGTACAGTGATGTAGTGTGTGTTTGTGTAGTGGATGTAGTGTTTGTATGTACTAGATGAAATGTGTTTAGTGGATGCAGTGTCTGTAGTTGATGTAGTGTGTGTATTAGACACAGTGTCTGTGTATAGTGAATGCAGAGTGTTTCAATTTGTGGTGGATGTAGTGTGTGTACTGTGAATACAGGATGTTTGTGTAGTGGATGCTGTGTGTACAGTTAATGCAGAGTCAGTATAGTGAATCCAGAGTGTGTGCATAGTTTAGTGAATGCAGAGTGTGTGTTAGTGTGTAATGAATGCAGAGTGTGTGTTAGTGTGTAGTGAATGCAGTGTGTCAGTGTAATGCATGTAGTGTGTGTGTTAGTGCAGTGAATGCAGAGTGTTTGTAAATGTGTAGTGAATGCAGAGTGTGTTTGAGTAGTGGATGTAGTGTGTGTTTGTGTAGTGGATGTAGTGTTTGTATGTACTAGATGAAATGTGTTTAGTGGATGCAGTGTCTGTAGTGGATGTAGTGTGTGTATTAGACACAGTGTCTGTGTATAGTGAATGCAGAATGTTTCAATTTGTGGTGAATGTAGTGTGTGTACTGTGAATACAGGATGTTTGTGTAGTGGATGCTGTGTGTACAGTTGATGCAGAGTGTATGTTAGGGTAGTGAATGCAGAGTGTGCGTCAGTATAGTGAATCCAGAGTGTGTGCATAGTTTAGTGAACGCAGAGTGTGTGTTAGTGTGTAATAAATGCAGAGTGTGTGTTAGGGTGTAGTGAATGCAGAGTGTGTCAGTGTAATGAATGTAGTGTGTGTGTAAATTTGTAGTGAATGCAGAGTGTGTGTTAATGTGTAGTGAATGCAGAGAGTGTGTTAATGTGTAGTGAATGCAGAGAGTGTGTTAGTGTAGTGAATGCAGAGAGTGTGTTAATGTGTAGTGAATGCAGAGAATGTGTTAGTGTGTAGCGGATGCAGAGTGTGTGTTAGTGTAGTGAATGCAGAGTGTGTTAGTGTGTAGCGGATGCAGAGTGTGTGTTAGTGTAGTGAATGCAGAGTGTGGTAATGTGTAGCGAATGCAGAGTGTGTGTCAGTATAGTGGATGCAGTGAGTGTGTTAGTGTGTAGTGTATGCAGAGTGCATGTTGTATTAGTGAATGCAGTGTGTGTATTGTATTAGTGTATGCACTGTGTGTGTGTTAGTGTATGCAGTGTGTGTTTTATTAGTGTATGCAGTGTGTGTGTTTGTGTATGCAGTGTGTGTTGTGTCAGTGTATGCAGAGTGTGTTGTGTTAGTGTATGCAGAGTGTGTTGTGTTAGTGTATGAAGTGTGTGTTGTGTCAGTGTATGCAGAGTGTGTGTGTTGTGTCAGTGTATGCAGAGTGTGTTGTGTTAGTGTATGCAGTTTGTGTGTGTTGTGTTAGTGTATGCAGTGTGTGTTGTGTCAGTGTATGCAGAGTGTGTGTTGTGTTAGTGTATGCAGAGTGTGTGTTGTGTTAGTGTATGCAGTGTGTGTTGTGTTAGTGTATGCAGTGTGTGTTGTGTCAGTGTATGCAGAGTGTGTTGTGTCAGTGTATGCAGAGTGTGTGTTGTGTTGGTATATGCAGTGTGTGTGTTGTGTCAGTGTATGTAGTGTGTGTGTTGTGTTAGTGTATGTAGTGTGTGTTGTGTCAGTGTATGCAGTGTGTGTGTGTTGTGTCAGTGTATGTAGTGTGTGTTGTGTCAGTGTATGTAGTGTGTGTGTGTTGTGTCAGTGTATGCAGTGTGTGTGTGTATCAGTGTATGTAGTGTGTGTGTGTATCAGTGTATGTAGTGTGTGTGTGTGTGTGTTGTGTCAGTGTATGCAGTGTGTGTGTGTTTTGTCAGTGTATGTAGTGTGTGTGTGTGTGTGTTGTGTTAGTGTATATAGTGTGTGTGCTGTGTCAGTGTATGTAGTGTGTGTTGTGTCAGTGTATGTAGTGTGTGTGTGTAAATGTCCAATGAGGAGGGGCATTTTAACATTATTTAAAAAAAATAAAAAAATAATTTAATTAATTAAATTGTTTCTCCCCCCTCCCTGCTTACCTGTGTCTAGGGAGGGGGGAGATTCCATCCCCGGTGGTCCGGTGGCATGGTGGTGATGTGGAATTATTAAAAATCCTTATTGTACTTGTATTGAATTATTGTACTAACTCCATTTTAACTTTATATTGTGACAATCCTCCATTTTGTCCTCCTAACCTGACTTCTTCAAATCCTCCATTTTGTCCTCATGACTTAACTTGTTCATTTTAAAACTACATTACGTGACTGAACTTCTCAACCCAATTAATACAGTAGACAAAGACCGTGTTTCCGTCAAGGACAAGTACCAGGAGGTGCTGGCTACTCCTTAAGACTTGCTGGCTACTCCTTAAGAGCTTATAAGATAGTACAGTTTGAAGGCCACAGAACACAGTAGTAATGAAATGTTCTATTCATAAGAGACCTTGCACCTGGACATAAAGCCTGATATCATTGACCGTGTAAAATGACGCTTAGGACCCCCTTGTCCCCCACCCGTGTCCAGAATAATCCCACCTCTGATGGGTGGGCACGGGACTAACCTCTTAATTTTACTAACCAATAGGTAAGACACTAACTCCGTCACTTAACAATTAATCCAATTGATGATGTTTATTTGCTGATATTCTAATAATCAATGATGACGCAAAATGCCTCTTAAAAGGGCCTGCGCGCCCGCTTTTACTTCACTTGCCAATAAACTTTCTCGAAGTTATTTTAACCTGAACTTCGTGTGTCAGACTTAATTACTTCAGCGTATATACGCAATTTAATTTTATTGATTTGGACAGGAACAGATAGACTTTGAACATTTTGGTTTACTTTCAAAAAGTACCATAACAACTTGGCGCCCAACGTGGGGCATCGGGCTATGTCTGGCCGGTGAGCCGTCCTAAGGAAGACAAGGGTGGACGGAGGAATCCTGGGGGTAGGAAGGGAGACTGATCACCTCCAAGTACACGGTAGAGACTTCTGCAGAGCCACCGGTATGTTCCGGCCCCTTTGATTGACCCGTCCACGTGTCTGTGACTGCTTCCCGGGAGGACATCAAAGACAGGTAATATCTTGCCCGGTGTCTCGTTACTCACTTGTTTACCTGCATTTTAGTCTATCTGTTGCCTGGGTGTGTTTGAATTGTGTTTGAATTGTTTGCCTGTTTCCCCATTTTGAGATAAAGGGGGGGTGGACCTGCAGGGGATTTGCCTGGGGTTCTGTCTTGCTTGTTTTCCCCTTTTTGGGATAAAGGGGGGTGGACCTGAGGGGATTTGCCTGGGTCTTCAGCGTGTTTGTCTGTTTGTATTTTACCCCTTTTGGGATAAAGGGGGGTGGACCTGTGGATTCGTTCCTGGGGGTCTTCTGTTGCCTGTTTTACCTCTTTTAGGAACCACTGTGCTGTGGTTGTAAGGAAAAAGGGGGGTTGACCTGTGGATGTGTTCCTGGGGGTCTTCTGTTGCCTGTTTACTTCTTTTAGGAGCCTCGTGGCTGTGGCTGTAAGGAAAAAGAAGTTGGTGGAACTGTGGGATCTGTGTAGAATCATAGGTTTCTGTGATCCAATGGTGTGTCACTTTGATAGCCTAGCTAGCTTCACTGTGCACGTTCGGACCATCCAGCTCTAGTTGAGTTGGGGACGTCCTGGCCCGGACCTTTCGGCTCTAGTTGAGCCGGAGATCCACTGGTTATTTAATTGTGGTAGGAGTCTGAGCCTTGTGGCAGGGGACTCAGTTTCCGGGGGGGATTCAGGCAGGTATTGCTTGTTTTTCGCATCACGTGGTAGTGAGACTTATAAGTGGGTTTTATAGGGGCACTACGGGAGTGAGGATAGACGTGGCCACATTCTTGTGGACTGCAGAGTAGAGGGAGGCTGGAAAGGATTTCGGACCGGTGTTAGCTGTTATCCTTGGCCGCTGGTAGTGAGACTTATGAAAGTCGTTCTCCGAGCGGGGACACTACGAGGTTGAGAAAGGTGACTTTGGAGTAAGCACATGTAGAAGGAAAGGGATTATTGTTGATTTTATTTGAACTGTAATGCATGCACTGTATTTCAATTGTATTGTTGTCTTGTCTGTTTAATTGGGAGTCTCATGAGCTCCTGTGTCTGTCTCTAAGGATTTTTCCTTGTCTTTCATCTTTTCTAAACTTCCTATATTATTATACTATCCACTCCCATTTCTCTTGAAAGAGAAGTGATTGGTCACACACTTCTCACCTCGCTCCAATCCGTGTCTACCACCCCGGGTAGGCGGATTCAGTGACTAGTCTACGTTTTGGGAAGACGCACCTGAGAAAGTCCCACGATTCTCGGGTGGCAGTCGAGCATTGTAGACGTTCTTGTTCAGTTTTCCTTCTCTCTCCCTATATCTAGGACGCTGGTATAGGGGTAAAGGGATTATGGGACAGGATTTAAGCAAGCCCAGTAAGGGCTGGTTAGCATGTGATTTAGTCGAAGACAGAGAGGGTGAGGAAATGGTTAAAGGTGTTGAAAAGATTGCGAAAGTATGTAGAATTGCTGTACCGACATGTGGAAGATTGCAACCAGAAAGTTGGCGTAGGTTACTGACAGAAAAGAAAGGCAAGCTTACAGATAATGGTTTATTAAAGACTGCTGAAGCATGGTATAGAGTAGCGAAGGCTATTCAGCTAGAAGGTTGGGTTGAGGAAGAGATAAATCACAAAGGTGTGAAACTGTTTGTGTATCATAATAATTGTGTTGCTGGGGTCTACCCTCAGCCAGCGCCCAAAACCGGCGCCCAGGGAATGTCTATCCCCAAGGTTCAGTCTGCAATAAGTGATAGCCAGCTGACTATGTTCCCCACTCCCAATACCCATCCCACTACCTCCCCTGTCTGCCCGGTCCTGAATTCTGATGGATCTTTCTTTTCCCCTGCCCCATCTTTAACATTCCCATCATCCTCATCCATCCCTACGCTACCTGCTATACCTCCCCCTAACATTTCATCTGCCATTCCTTCCCTACACTCCCTCTCCATTAATGATCCCCTCCCCTCTTCATCCGCCCAGCTAACCACCTCTTCCACACCCACCCCGGCTCCTCCCTCTACACCCACCCCTACCAATCCCTCTCCGTCCCCTCCCATCTCCGCCCCAGCCCAATACCCCACCTCCTTTCCCTCCCCAGCCTGGCCCTACCCCTTCCCATATCCCATGGCCCTGCCCTATCCCGGATATCCACTACCCCTTCCCCAAGCCACTCCCCAGGTTCCGGTTATGCCCAGTCCGGCACAGGTTGCTCCGGGTGTGCCCACATCTAACATGGCCGCCACTCCTTCCCCTAACCCTAATGTAACACCTTTTCCGGCCACCAATATGGCGGCCCCCAGTTCGGCCCTGATGCCAGTAATTCCCGGTGACTACCTATCCCCAGGTTATGACTCGCTAGCCACCCCTGCATCTGGGGCCCGTTCCCAACCACCGATCCTTTCACCTCATTCGGGCCCTGCACCACGCAAAAGAGCCAACATCATAGAATTCGATGATGACGAGATGGACAGGGTGTCCCATGTCTCATCGGAGCTTGCCGCGGGAGCCCCAACTCCTCGTTCTATCGATGACCCCTTTGGCCACAAGGGTCGGGGAGAACAGGCCCCTCCTAAATATGTTGCTTTCAATCCCACTCAAGCTAGTGCTCTAATGAAATCACTCCCTGACCCAGAAAAACAGCCTATGCCCTTCTACCGAGGGATAGTTCAAATTCAAAAGACTTATTCTGCAGCATGGCGTGATCTACTGAGCATTTGTGCTATAAAAGCAGGGGATGCATATTGGCCAAGCATGGCCCGACACCTCAGTACGGATCTGCTCGGCAGTGACGTTGATTACCCCTCCGGAGTAACTTTTTGCACCCAATTAAGAGAATGGGCTAAGGACAAACTTGCGGATCAGGCTGCTGGCCTTACTGATGTTATTCAAGATAAAGGAGAATCAGTGGAAAGGTTTCATGCAAGACTGTATCAAATGTTCACAGATTTGGGGTTTGATCTTACTGACAAGATTCATTCACAAATGCTGTCAGGTGCGTTTGTCCAAGGAGTTAAAGACTCTATACGCAAGGGAATTATTGCTGCACGTCCTGAATACAAGGTTGTTCCCCTGGATACCCTGCTTTTAGTTGCTAGAGGGTTGGAATCTGTTCAGACCCCAAGAAGATCCAATCCAGCTCCCCTCATGGTAGCTCGCGCTACCCCCGTCACCTCTGGCACCAAGAGAGTCAGGTTAGAAGATGTAACTTGTTTCAATTGTGGGGCTCAGGGACACTACAGAGGCGACTGTCCGGAACCTAAAAAGGAACCAGGGGCACCCAAGAAGTTCTCTAAGCCTGCCCCAGGCCCCAGGACCGAGACAAAGGTTCCAATTGTTGAAGAACCGGACGATTAGGAGACTGGCAAGCCTGTGTCTGTAACCCCTGTAATGGCAGTGTCTACAGGAGATAAAGGGGGGCCACTCGCCACAGTGACTTTGCCTATTGAAGGCCACCCTACCACATTCCTTGTTGACACAGGTGCAGCCCGTAGTGTTCTGCGAGAACAAGACCTGCCAGACCCATCTTTTCTGTCAAATATCGATGTCTCTTGTGTTGGAGTGGATGGCCAGCCGAGACATAGCCCCCTAACAACTCCGCTACGAGTTGGTTCTAACCTACTCGCTCGCTTTGTAGTATCCTCCACATGCCCCATTAACCTGTTAGGTGCTGATGTCCTCTCACGCCTGCAAGCATCCATCACTTTTACCCCGGATGGGCAGGTAGAAATGTTTACACCTCTGTCTGTATCAGACACTTCAGCCCTATGCTCTTTGCCTCTGATGCTGCATTTAGAAAAGCCCCGTGAGGAGGCAGCAGAATTAAGGTCCAATTTCCCAGAGGAATTAAAAACACAGGTGCCCGCTAAGTTATGGTCCTCAGGCCCAGAGGACATAGGTCACCTAAATGTTCCCCCTGTGGTGGTAAAGCTTATTCCAGGGGCTAAGTTACCAAGAAAACCACAATATCCATTAAAACCAGCACAGTCCGCTGCAATTTCTGTCCACATCAAGGCACTCTTGGAGAAGGGTGCCCTGGTAAAATGTAAATCTGAATGCAATACCCCGTTATTTCCTGTGAAAAAGAAAACTCCAAAGGGTGAACCAGAGAAGTACAGGATGGTCCAGGACCTCCGTGCTGTTAATGAAGCTACCGTCCTGGACACCCCTCTTGTACCAAATCCCCATACTCTGCTCTCTGGAGTCCCACCATCTGCAAAATTCTTCACAGTTATTGACCTGGCCAATGCTTTTTTCAGTGTCCCACTGGACCCATCCTGCCAATATCTGTTTGCTTTCACTCATGAGATGCAACAGTATACCTGGACTGTCATGCCCCAGGGGGCACAAAATTCACCAAGTCAATTTGCAAAGGCCATGGCCACCATCCTTGACCCATGGCAAGCCGAGCACCCAGAAGTTGTTCTGCTTCAGTATGTGGATGATTTGCTGCTCTGTGGAGATGACATACCCACTACCGAAGAGTGCTCAATTAGTCTGCTTTGTTATTTGGCGGAACAAGGATGCAAAGCTTCACTCATCAAGCTACAGTTCTGCCAACCTTCAGTAATTTTCCTTGGACATTGCCTATCTCAAGGTACCAGACATCTTACTCGGGACCGGGTAAGAGCTGTGCTGGATATTCCGCCTCCAAGGACTTCTAAGTCTCTTCATGCCTTCCTAGGCCTCATTTCCTACTGCAGAGCATGGATCCCAGAAGCCTCTCTGCTCATGCAACCTCTCTATGACGCACTTAAGTCTGACCCTTTCTGTTTAACTAAAGAAGCTATGGACAATTTTACTGCTCTCAAACGAGCCATTGCTTCTGCTCCTGCCTTGGGCCTCCCTGACTACTCCAAAACGTTCAAATTGTTTGTCTCTGAAAGACAAGGCCACGCAACAGGAGTGCTCACCCAAACTAATGACTTAAGAGGCCGCCAGAGGCCTATTGGATATTTCTCATGTCAACTGGACATTGTGGCCAGAGGGACTCCTTCCTGTCTCAGGGCTGTTTTTGCTGCGAGAGAACTCATAGAGAAGACCTCAGACCTGGTCCTTGGCCACCCTCTGGTTGTTTTGGCCCCTCATGACATCTCTGCCATCATCAACCAAGTCCAGCTCAAGCACGTGTCTCCAGCCAGACACCTGCGCTTACAGTGTCATCTCCTTTTGCCTGACAACATTTCCATCCAAAGATGTCAGGTGCTTAATCCGTCCACTCTTCTTCCACTCCCTGAGGGGGGTATCTATTATGGATTTATCACGGATGAAACCTACATTCACCTGCTCTGTGGATGTATCAAGAAAGTCATGCATCCACATTTGACATTTTATGAAGATGAGAAGCCTCTCTGTGAAGGCCCAGATCACGCCTTCTGCACCACGTGGTACAAACCAAACATTACCCCTGAACCTTGCTATGAAGATGAGCTTTACCACCGGACCGATGTAAAGCTTACTGCACAAGACTTCTATTGTGACTCTGACGGCAATAGTATGGTCTTGATCCAGCTACCTCAACAACTTAACTACCTTTACCGTCATTGGGATACTGCTATCCCACATATTCCTGTTACCAAGTTGAAGACAAGGTCATGGAATGATCTTGGGCCAATGGCAAAACTATGGGCCACCATGACTGAAGAACAGCTACAGGAAAATGGTATTGTCAAATACCCAACAACTGACCTTCTAGAAGCATGGCCACGCCATTTCCTGGAAAAGGAATTTCAAGATCTGGTCATAAAGAATGATTATGACCCAGAAACACCTCATGACTGTTTTGAACAGATGAAAATGGAAACAGTGCACTTACCAACTGTGCATGAGAACCCATTACCAGATCCGGATTTTACCCTGTTTGTGGACGGATCGAGATATGCCGATGAAGGAGGAACATATCATACAGGATATGCCGTAACCACAACAGATGAAGTTATTAAATCATCATCCTTACCACCAGCAATGTCTGCACAAGAAGCTGAATTACAGGCTCTGACTTCAGCCTGCAAAATTTCCGAAGGAAAACGTGCCAACATCTATACAGATTCAAGATATGCTCTAGGCGTGGCACATGACTTCGGCCTAATTTGGAAGACTAGAGGATTTCTTACCACCGCCGGTACACCAGTCAAACACAGCACTGCGATCAAGGAGCTAATGGATGCCCTCCTACTCCCCGAAGAAGTGGCCGTTTTGAAAGTAAAGGCCCATGGGAAATTGGATACAGATGAAGCAAAGGGCAACCATTTGGCTGATCAGGCTGCCAAGTTAGCGGCCAGGGATTTGCAGGAAGTGGATGAAGAAGTGTCCGGACAAGAAGAAGAAGTCCCTATTTTTGCCCTGCAAACTCTTCCTACTGATTTGCGAATTTTACAAGAACAGCAAGCTGCAGTCACTCCTGAAGAAGTCCAGAAATGGAAAAAGAAAGGAGCTGTCCAAAAGGACGGAATATATTACAACAACTTCAAATTTTGTCTTCCCAGAAATTTGTATCCAGCAGTTGTCCAATGGGCACATGGGCCTGCACACCTGTCAAAAGAATTGATGGCCGCCCTCATACAGAAGTATTATGAAGCACCTGGAATCACAACATTGATCAATAGCTTCTGCAAGGCCTGTGTCATTTGTGCAAAATGCAATCCAGGAAGACCAGTTAAAGTACCTGCGAAACACCTGGCAAAGCCCATGTACCCCTTCCAGCGGATTCAAATTGACCACATCCAAATGCCCAAGAGTGGGCCCCATGAATATGCACTAGTAATAGTGGACATGTTCTCAGGCTGGCCAGAAGCCTACCCAGTGGCCAATATCACTGCAAAAACAACCGCAAAGCGCCTACTTACAGATATTGTATGTAGATTCGGACTCCCAGAAGTTATTGAAAGCGATCAAGGCCCAGCCTTTACAGCAACTGTGACTAAAGAAATTTGGACTGCTCTAGGGGTGACTCTAGCCTTCCACACCCCTTACCACCCACAAAGTAGTGGTAAAGTGGAGCGCATGAATGGCACCCTAAAAACTAGAATGTTAAAAATGTCACAAGAAACAAAGATGCCCTGGCCAGAAAGCCTACCAATAGCTCTATTTAGTGTTAGGCACACACCTAGAGGGAAGCATTCACTGTCCCCATATGAGGTTCTATTTGGGACAGCACCCAGACTAGGTTGTTATTATCCGCAGCAGTTGCAACTCCAATCAGATGTTTTAGTAGACTATGTAACTGAACTTGCAAATGTCCTAAACAAAATACATGCCCAAGTTTTCTCTTCAATTCCAGATCCCGAATTGGATACAGGTTCCCATAACCTACTTCCCGGAGATTGGGTCCTGGTCAAGAAGTTTGTGCGGAAAAATACCCTGGAACCAAGATTTGACGGTCCATTCCAAGTTCTCCTGATTACCGCAACCTCCGTCAAATTGGCCGGTAGGCCAAATTGGATCCACGCTTCCCACTGCAAGAAATCTCCTGCCCCGGAGGAAGCGAATATCGCACAAACATGTATCTCTGGTACATCTTCTCCTTAATTAGCCTTATGAAGGCCCAGCAAGTAGCCATTACCAAAGACATTAGTGGGTACACCTTCTGGTATAATTCATCATGCACCCAGGTGGCTACTTACACCTTTGACTACTGTGATATTGTAGAATGCCCATTTCCCACACCACAAATCCAGAGCATCTATAGAGATATCCCTCATTCGAAAGACCCATATGTTTGTGTAGTTGACAAACAATGGGGGCACAATTGTGATCACTGGGGGGCGGCGGGATGGAATGCCGGGCCTGCCTGGGGTTACAAACCAAAAAGTGCCGTAGCTAAAGTAGATGATCATGGTAGATCGCTTCTCCAGAGAATGACTTTGAGAAAGCCTGGGGGGAGCACACCAATGAAATTAATCCTTAACATTGAGCGCCCAAGCCCAACAGATGCAGACCAGTATGTGATGGGAATGTACTGGAAAAAGGGTTCCTACCAGAAATTAGGGCATTTCTACCTCAAAGATATGTGCAACTCTTCTGAATGGCAAGGGGCCACCCATATGGTCCCTAACCCATTAAAACCCCATATCCAGACCTTTCAGGATATGATGGCCATTGCTAACCCCACTTTTGAAGATACCATGGCCGCTGAAACAGGTTTTAATGATGTAAACTTATGGTTAGAATGGATGAAATATAATGCTAATAAACATAATAGAACCGCATGTTATGTGTGTGGCGGTGCCCGGCCTCACCTGGGTACCGTACCTTTAATCCTACCCGTAGATATAGAAGAATGTGTTTTAAGCCTTTTTGCCTACCACTATAATTTTAACAGGTCCATATGTATTGCATGGACAAAGGAGTATCCTCTTCTAGCCAAAGACGTCAAACCCCCTGATGGTATTACCGTATATAAAGGTAATTACACTTGCTATGCCATGTACGATGGTATTGGTAAATTTGTAGGTAACTTTTCCAAAGGCTATTGTGCTACATACAGAACTGTCCCTGTACGTTTGCTGCAACATCACACTAGGTCACTAGGAGACATTTATTGGTTGTGTGGGGATTTACAGCTAAGATCCAGAATGGACACAGAATGGTGGGGAGAGTGTACTTTGACTAAGGCCATTATGCCTATACATATTATTTCTGACACACACCTCAACACCCATGAGTTCAGCCACACTAAGGTTAAACGTGACGCCCCAGTGAAAGGAAGTTTTGATCCTCATGTATATATTGATGCCATTGGAGTGCCCAGGGGGGTGCCCAATGAGTTTAAAGCTAGGGATGAAGTTGCTGCAGGATTCGAATCAATTTTTACCATAGTTACCGCAAACAAGAATCTAAATTGGATAAATTACATTTATTATAATCAACAGCGTTTTGTCAATTACACCAGAGACGCCCTCCAGGGGTTGGCCGAACAGTTACAGGCCACATCCCAGATGACTTTTCAGAATAGGATGGCCCTAGATATGATCTTAGCCGAAAAAGGAGGGGTTTGTAAGATTTTGCCCGACACTATGACATGTTGTACCTACATCCCAGAAAACACAGGCCCTAATGGTAAAGTCACACTAGCTATAGAAAAATTAAATGACTTGTCTGAAGAGTTAAAAAGGAATTCTGGGATAAAAGATCCCTGGGAAAGATGGTTTGGTTGGATGACAGGATGGCAAAAGGCTTTAATGCAGATTGGTATGGCTATACTAATTTTTCTTTTTATTTTTGCTCTTCTCTTTTGTTGTGTCCTCCCATGTCTGAGAAAATCCCTCATGAAGACTGTTGACCAAGCGGCACCCGCTTTTGCCCATCTCGAAGTTGATGACCAAGAATTTCAAGACATCAACTCACCCTGTCTGCCGCTGCAAATTATCCCCTTCGTTGATAAAGTGCAGGAATTCTAGGAAGGGACTAGATTAGGGACAGCATCTGTCAGTGAATGGTAAAGGCCCCATGTGGAGAAGTGGTGGGTTAGCTGCCATGGGATACCCTTGGGTGTGAAGCGTTCGAGAGCCATACTGACGGATGGTTAGCCTATTAGGGTCAGATCTAGGGACAGCCTTGCACTTTGCATTAACATCTAGCTAGCGGCCACGGGGTTTCTGTGCCTTTGGGTTAACACGTCTTCTGATACTAACATAATAAAGTTTTATCTCTTAGAATCTAACATTTCATAGGGGGGACTGATGTGGAATTATTAAAAATCCTTATTGTACTTGTATTGAATTATTGTACTAACTCCATTTTAACTTTATATTGTGACAATCCTCCATTTTGTCCTCCTAACCTGACTTCTTCAAATCCTCCATTTTGTCCTCATGACTTAACTTGTTCATTTTAAAACTACATTACGTGACTGAACTTCTCAACCCAATTAATACAGTAGACAAAGACCGTGTTTCCGTCAAGGACAAGTACCAGGAGGTGCTGGCTACTCCTTAAGACTTGCTGGCTACTCCTTAAGAGCTTATAAGATAGTACAGTTTGAAGGCCACAGAACACAGTAGTAATGAAATGTTCTATTCATAAGAGACCTTGCACCTGGACATAAAGCCTGATATCATTGACCGTGTAAAATGACGCTTAGGACCCCCTTGTCCCCCACCCGTGTCCAGAATAATCCCACCTCTGATGGGTGGGCACGGGACTAACCTCTTAATTTTACTAACCAATAGGTAAGACACTAACTCCGTCACTTAACAATTAATCCAATTGATGATGTTTATTTGCTGATATTCTAATAATCAATGATGACGCAAAATGCCTCTTAAAAGGGCCTGCGCGCCCGCTTTTACTTCACTTGCCAATAAACTTTCTCGAAGTTATTTTAACCTGAACTTCGTGTGTCAGACTTAATTACTTCAGCGTATATACGCAATTTAATTTTATTGATTTGGACAGGAACAGATAGACTTTGAACATTTTGGTTTACTTTCAAAAAGTACCATAACAGTGGGGCCCCCCGGCGTCCTGATACCGCAGAGGGGGCCCAGGCAGCACACAGCTTCTCCTCTTCTCTCCTCCAATAACGCTCGCGAGACCCGCAGAGCGTTGCCATGGCAACCGGGTCTCGCGAGAGTTATTAGCAGGGAGGAGAAGAGAAGAGGCTGTGTGCTGCCTGGGCCCCCTCTGCGGTAACAGGGAGCAGGGGGCCCGCGGCTGCACACATAGATAGCGATATTCGCTATCTATGTGTGCAGAGAAAGAAAGTGGGGCCCAGGACTGCCAGAGCAGTCCGGGCCCCCCAGGGCCGCCGGGCCCGTGACAACTGTCACGGTTGTCACCCCCTGATGGCAGCCCTGCCTCCATTAGTATGACCTGCACAGCATGGGGAAGCATTCACAAAAATCTGTGACAGACTCTTTCCCATGACACCCTGCAGGTACTTATACACACCATACATACCCATCAAACCCATCAAAGTTCGGCCCAAGATATTAAAGTCTCCAAGGTACATCCAACAGGGGCCATTTGACATGGCAGCTTCAGTTTTGAAAGCCATACTATGAACATTTGATTTGAAATTTAAGAAAACGTTGATATTGGTACCTATACAAACACTATACAGGCACAACATTTATGAATAATTATTTTCACAGCTCTTTCAGATTGCCACACACAGCATGCAACTAGGCACATCTTTACTACTTGGTGCTGTCATAGAAGCTTTCCAACTCAGAATCAAAGCCAGCTCCTGTATTAATATAAATTTATAGTGGGATCTTATCTATGACAATGATGTTTTGAAGACCACAGACAGTTTGTCAGATCAGATGGGTAACACAATCACACTACCACAAAACCAATGGCAGTAAGTACAATACTAGATACAATGTGTAAGAACAAGTGAAATATAAAAAAATATATATATATTTTGAAGCTAAAACCCCAGCTAGCCAGCTGCTATACACAGCTCACAGTGTTATAGCTGTGATTTCCGTTCCCAATTAATCATTACTTTCACTATGAGTAAATACATCTCCAATAAGCGCTGGTGTCAAATATAAATATAGGTATCTATCTATACATACAATCACATATACATCAATTTTTATTGTAACTGCAGATTAGAATCAGAATATTACTTCTAAGACATGCATAGATACCACGAAGATATTTCAAGTACAAAAACACTTTGGTGTTCTTAGAAGAGCATCTAGTTTGTACATGCTAATATATAACCCATCTTCAGTGATTAAATCTTATTTCTTGATGGTTTTGGGTCATGATAGTGCGTGTTATGGAGCAATAAAGCTGTGGCAAACAAGGCACCTGCTAGTTTATTGTGCAAAATGATTACCATGATATGTGGGTTTATAAGGTTCGGCAGCCATTTCATAATTTCTGGAAAAACGATGACCCACAACACAGAGGCTTGTTATATAGTTTAATACCATTAAAATGAGGGAATCTTCAGATTTCAGTCATCAATAAATCTTGTAAACCATAAAAATATCTCCACACTAAAAATATTTTAAATTCTCACAGTCCAAATCATTTACATAATTACCAGCCTTAATTGTTTTGCACAGATCTTGGCAATTATTTATAAAATATTTTACCAGGAAAGATACATTGAGATTTCTCTTGTTTTCAAGTATGTTCTACCCTCCAAACTCCCAGTCCATTCGTTCAGTGGCATAGGTCTTCTCATACCACCATGCATATAATTCCCTTTATTTTCAAAACAAATCCCAAACACCTTATTATATATACATTCTATTAACTTCCTTCAAATATCATCAACATTTCTATTAATTTATATTTCTACTAGCCGATATCATAGCTTTTAAATTCAAAGTTCTTGAGAAATAGGAAAATTCCAAACAGTATACCCACTACAGGAAACTTCTGACACCCTCCCAGACTAAGTAGGCAAATCGTTAAGCTCCTTCTCTTGAGCTAAGCTCGACCCAGCAGGGCTCGTAGGCTTACGGAGCTCAGTTGACACACTCCGAAAATTAGTGTAGCCTTATACTTACAGGCTTAGCTCAGGGGAGCTAACTGGAAGCTTCTTTGTAGGACCTTCCAGCTGCAGGGGAGATGGGGACGGGTACCTGTTGGGACCTATGTCAGCTGTAAATTCTTTCTTAAATGGACTGACTACCTACTCTTGGGGGGTGCAAAGTCACTCGGGGTACCATTGTCACTACAGCAAACTGTAGTGGATAGGGTAATTGGAATGTTCTGTTAAACAGTTTTAACTTTTTCACTGTTAGCATCCTTACCTGATATATTCGAAATGGGATATACCGAAAACCACCCTCTTCTGGGAGGTATTCCATAAGTTTCCGATTTATAGCCCAAAATTGGTCAAATTTATCTAGAATTTAAAAACATATATATAATAATTAGATATTTGAAATGTGTTATATAGAGAAAAAAAATAAAGAAAACCAACTGTAATAATATAAACAATTCCAATGTAAGTCTTGAGTAACATCAGATGATTATAATTTTAAGTGTCATGTGTTTAATTGCACAAAGTACCAATTAAAAATCTGTTTTCATACTTTCCCAACAGTAATTACAATTAATTAAGACATATTGTACATTACTGGTTGATTTTATAGTTATCTTAAACTGCTTTTAGGACCTTAGTTATCTTTTTAAAAAGACTGTATTAGAAAAAAAAAAAAAAAAAAAGCACAATGATATTTACCTATTTTGTATACATAGCATTAGAAACAAAATCAATTACATCACTGGGTACGTGAAGTATTATACTTTTGTCATGGCAACATACATTGTTCTTAACCGAGAGAAGCTAAGAAAATTAAGCTAAGGAAATTAAAACATTTAGGTCAATAAGTAAAAATACCTGGGTAGGAGAATTTTAACAATACAGTTTTTTGAAATTCCCTGATTAGATAAATAATCCTGAATGTCACAAAGGTAATTTAATAACATTGTAGGGTTCTTGATGAAGAAATGTTTCACACACACAAATGTGACAGAGAAAAACAATGAAAGTAGAAAGAAAGCAACACAATTACAAAAAGTATGATTAACATTTAAACACCTGCAACACAAAATCTTCCAGGACACTGAGTGAATATGATGTGACACTAGCAAGCAGCAAATGTCACTGAAACCACATCCTTAAAAAGTAACAAATCTTCAAGGTCTTGCCAGAAAATAGATATTAAAAGCGGACATTGCCATGAAATGATTGTCATGCATTGCACTGCAGAAACGTAAATCATTGGGTTTGCATTAGATTGTATGCTATAAAATAACCAGCAATTAACTTGCATGCAAATGTGCACTAATAAATCAAGATATTCTCAGTTAAAAAAATTAAAATAGACTAGCTGTTTATGTTACATAAATTAATTTTTATGAAGCAGCACACAAGAAATAAATGTAAACACACACACACACACACACTGAGCAACTCCTACAATGCTGTCAAAGTAAAAAGCAATTGCTACTCTTGTATAATGTATATTTTTGGGGGGAAGTAAACGAAAAGGTAAAAACGGCTACATTGTTTTTTAGAACAGTTAGACTTCTTACCCGGGTCCTCGGGGTACCACTCACCGCCTCCACTACAAACAAGCAGAGAACTAGAAACTACTAAGCAGCAGCTTTCTCAAATCTCGAGAGCTAAGCCTTCAGCTCATTGACTGAAAGCATCAGCTGGGCTTGGACACAGCACTTCTGTCGCTCCGTTGTTAATAGCGGAGGTGGGTAGAGACACCCTCTGGGCGCCAGGTAATGAGTCAAAATGTTCCAAAAAGATGCCTAATATAAGTAATAAGGTGGTGAAGTTCCCTCCCCTGGGATCGTGGGTGGAGGTCCTAATATTACTAATACAGTGGACATCGGGTGGGGGCTGCACTAAGCCTCCATTGCTTGAACTTGCAGCATTCAGTCCAGATTTCTGTCATCCAGCGGCGTTTAGGCCAGGTGAAATCTAGACATTGATGAATCCCATCACCAATGTCTGGATTTTACCATCTGAATGGCCCCATACAACAGTGAATGGTTTTGCCCTACTCGTTACGGGGCCATTCAACTTAAGTGAGCTTAAACTACCTTAGAACTTGTAATTTATGGGTACTTCGTGTTCAAGGAAAGGTTTGCTGAATTACATTATTAGAACGGGTATAGGAAAGAGAAAAATATAAACTAGAATTAAGAAAATAGGCTTGGGGAGAGGGGGGAGAATCCATGGCTGATTTCAGAGATTGAAAGGCATTTCAATAATTTTCAAATAACTCAGATTTTGACAACTGGTTGATTGATACATTCAGAGCAAAAATTGCTCAAAAAATGTATCATGCGAAGCCATAAAAAACAGTGCACAATTATACTGGAAATGTATAAGACAGAAATGAAGGCATTCAAAAAGAAATCAGAGAACGTTGCATTATAGAAGGTTACATTATAAACAGGGACTGCTAGTATAGTTCTTACTGGCTATATATGCTCTGTTACTGAATGTACACAACTCATTTCTCTCCGGAAAAGAACGAGCCTCCAGCAGTGAAAGTGTCAGCCTGTGCAGCAATCACAGTATTGGATTACATGAGATAAGAATGAAACAAATGCTTAATGAATGGCAACCAGACAAAGCAGAAAGTACAAACACACAAAGAGAAGAAGTGAGACATATCTCCAATCACAAAAAAAGCTCTTACACTTCAAAATGAAAATAAATCGTTGGTTGGATGACCTCACTAAAAACACTAACATTCATTTGGTCTCTTTTAATGTGTAGAAGGGTAAATGCCATGTGTGGCTCTTGCATTAAAAAAAACATTAAAAAAAAAATTGGTAAATGCTTCCAACCCCCCATAATACGGCAACCGCATCAAAAGCAGATTATGTAAATATCAAACTATGACTGCATTTCTGGTTGTCTGTAGTCAAGATATTTTCCACATTACAACATCTTGGATTCCTGAAAACATAGAGCATAGGATAAAGTTACATTATACTAAAACAAGTAGAGCTTTTATCGCAGTTACTCCCTACTCCTAAACCTGTTTGCACCAAGACAGAAAATCTAATAAACTTATACAATAAATTCTAGATTTTCAATAAAAAATTATTTTAAATAAGTTCAGAAGTTTGCGGAAAAGATCACGAGACAGCCGCGAGAGTTCAAAATTAAGATGTACAAAGTAATTAGTCATCTGGAAAAAAACACTATAGCGGTGTTGCAAAGAAGTTAATCTGAGTAATAATTTACTTATTTGGCCTGCCAACTGCCCCAGAAAAAGGTGAAATAGCCCCTATTTTGCACTACTTTATTGGCATTCAAGTATTTTTTTTCATGTCCCTCTTCCAGGAACAAGAATATTCCCCACAACCTGCCCAATGAGTACATATTAAAAATCCATATATGGACAGTGTTAGCCAAATTACATTGGTGACAAATATGGATGTAAAACTATTGACAAAGTAGAACAATGATTGGGGAATTTAGAACAACTAAAAGGGATTTTTTGGAATATTTCTGTAGGGCATCACATATCTGTCAAAGCAAAATAACTGGCGGTTCTATACTGGCATATAGTAAATGGAAACGAGACTGAGATTACAGCATAGTGTCGCATTTGTTCTTTAAGAGGACAAAGAACAGAACTCAAATAACATCATACAACTGATTACAGGAATACCCAACTTTTAAGTACACAATGGGACCAAAGCATGTATGTAAAACAAAAATGTACTTAAAGTGAAGCAATACCCTTTTTTCACTTCCCAATGCATGTACTGCATTGCAATAGTAATTTAGAGGCATAACTGATACTGCAACTGCAGTGATTTTAATCCCAGTGATTTATTTAGTGATTTCCAGTGGGCTTTTATTTAGTTAAAACAAACAGTAAAAAGAAAAATCTCATTCCAGATTGTACCCTTTATCTTTAATGTTTTACTCGTCTGACAACCTTAAACTGGGAGGAAAAGTGAAATAAACCTGCCCACTGGGCCCTTTTCTGCCAATACAGTGCCAATTTGTATTTGTTAGCAGCTTATTTGCACACTTTGTTTAGAAACACCTCTTCCTCACTTTAAGCATTTATGGTTTAACTTTGATTTCTCAGAATTCTGGGTAATGCAGCTGAGCTGCTCAGAGTAGGACCTTCCATTTCCTGTTCACTCGCGGACAGAAGAGGCACGAGAATGTCTGTACTCGCGAGGCACCATTACGTACACTCGCGGGTGTACTTAAAGTGAGTGTATGTAAAGCGGGGTATGCCTGTTTATGTACTCACATGCTCTTCATTGGAAAATCTTACCATTTGTACTATAATTTTGTAGCAACATTATCTGCAGATTGTGGTGTCAATCCAGACAACCAGAAATTGCATTGAGAAACAGATAAATCACTATTTATGCTAAAAGCTTAACAATTTTAACTGACTAATGTATTAGTACACATTGCAAAACAAAGAAAACCTGTAGTAGATATCAAAAGAACGTTGAATTAATAAGAAAGTAAGAGAAATGGTATCAGCTTTTGAAAGCTACATGCCATCAATGATATAATGCAATCCAGACAACAGAGACCTTTGAAAATTACCTAAGTCATCTGAAAATGGCATCACCCGCAACCACAAACATACATCAAGGTGTATTTAAAAAACAAAACAAACGCCAAATTGAAATTACATTTTCCCACCCATTGCAAACCACATGAAGCTCTCTGAACAGCCTCTATTTTAGATGGATCATATCCAGGTAAAACACTAGTCATTTTATAAGCAATGTCTATCAATTATGAAACACTAACAGCCTCTGTGTTCCCAACAAGGTAGACTGCAAACAATAAAACTTTACAAACTGTGCAAATGTTATACAGTAAGTTGGCAGCTCTTTTGGCTGTTGCGAAATGCCTTGCTAAATGTTCTTGCAAAGGTGAACATGTCTATTATATGGGTATCAAAAGGTTTCCCAGTGAATCTTGGTGACAAGACCTACTTTTCAAGGAACAGAAAGAACAATGATTAAGAATCCAACGCAATCAATCTGCACCAGCTTCAAAGCTCACAGTTAATAGTATTTTTTTTAAATACTATATGTTCATTAATTGGATAAGCCTGTCACAACGCCAATTTACCCTATTTCTTGTAGGTCCTATTATAGCAACCTAATGCCTGCGATTAGGAGAGTAACACAATTATTTGGGAAATCCATCCGCCTTGGGCTCTCTGCAATGCAAGGTTAAATAGGGCCCTGGAATGAGGCACATGTAACAGGTGCAAAACCTAGTCTGTACCCACATAAAAAAATAATAATAAAAAAAAAATATATGGGGGCGGGGCCTGACAGCCAAGATGGCCGGACGTGTTCCCTAAGAGCTGGTGCATCAGTGGGCATAAAAACGTGAACCCTACAGAAACTACCCATGCCAATAACCCATGGTGCCCAAAAACGGATACTAGACCACATCAGGACCAAAACGGTACCAAAAGTGTACCGACAAGCCACACGAGCGTTCGAATCGGCCACGCGGCCTAAACTGAAGTGGGACCTGCAGCCTGGGGGAGGCGGCCGATCGCCCGGCACAGGACCCGCTTGCACGCGAGAAATTAACTCAGCCCTGCAACCCCCCCCTCTGGACCGGCGGGGGATATCCCGGTCCTCGTGGGGGACGAACACCCCCAAAGCGTGATAAGGCCAAACGAAAACACTAACCAGACACCGAGGCAGTAGGGGCCCAAGCAAGATGGCGCCACAAGCACGACCCACGACTAAAAGCCTACCTGTTAGACCACCCGACTGCACGCTGGAATTCTACGAGCGGCTGTGCACCGGTCTGTGGACCAAACTCTGCACCAGGAGATGGCTCTACAGGCAGGCGACAAAAGCAATGGCGGCGTGGATTCGCCCTGCCACCCGGCGCCAAATGAGCAGTGACCCGCCCCGAGCCCCCAGAGGGGCCCGCAGACGAAGGCTAGGTGCGAGATCGGGGAAGCAGGTACTTACATACATGGCGGACGCCAACACCAGCCCTCGTACATGCCAACACGGGACTCTAAAGTACGCCCGACCCGCTAACCGCTCGGCGGCACCCAAAGCCCTCAACCAGCGAAGCACATCACAGCCTCCACAGACTCCCGAAGACAGCACGGTCAATCGGCACATCGAGCGGGTCTGTACAGAGGACAGGACCATGTGGAGACCCTCCCTGGGAGACAGACGCCAATCCAACCACGCACCCTACCACCGTCCCGAGCCCACATGCCAAATTCCCCAAGTCGGCATCGGCTGACTGAAGAGGACCGACCCAGACAGAGACTGTGCCCCTGCAGGACCAAAGGCAGAGACACTGCAAAATTCCTTCGCACAGTCTGTGTCACAGTGCGGCTGTTCGCAGAACCGGGGACTGCAGCTATAGAGACTCTCTGTACCGCAACTAAGCTCGGTTCCTACATAATGGATACCGGTACTTAAGTTTTGCATGCCCTGATTTGTTGTTCCACGGAGCCCTGGTATGCCTAACCACTGTCCCATTGCAGCAGTCTTATGCAGGCGCTGCCAGGCCATTAGAGAGGGGAATACACTTTATCAATACTACTCTTGCATCAATCTAGCTGGTATATGGCATACACAGGGTCACCCAAATCTATTATATAGTAGAAGTTACTAACCCTGGTTTATGGCATTTTCTTTTTTTTGTTATATAAAGAGGTGTGCAATTGTAAATTCAGTTAATTGCCTATGATGCAGCCTACCCTAGCGTAGATAGACCACCATGCTCAGATAGGCGCAGCGACCACACTTCGTATCTGCAACAGGGTCCAACGTGGCAATTAACATGGGGTTTAGCATGTGTGGAGAGCTAACGTGACAATCTGCCTCAAACTGTCTAGCGTATCATGCAGTAGTTTCCTGTTACCCATATAGATGACACTAACTTAGCACTGTTAAATGATGTTAAACGATGTCTAGCTTACTTTACTCTAGAACTCTCACTATTTAGCCACGCTAATTACAATCATATCTTATTACTATAATCTAAAGTTTCCTCGACCTAACATGTATATGCTCAGCAAGTAACGTCATGATTGTCGATCTCTGTAGCGTGTACCTTGCCTGCCATTTAGGGACCTCACCTAAAAATGTTAGTTAACTGCTCAGTCTAACCCATAATGCCTTTCTGTTTAAATGCTATGCTTACATGCCTGTATTCTTCGTGTTATAAAAAAAAAAATGTGCTGCCTACACTGTAAAATGATATCAAGAGTGTGCAGAAGCTGTCGTGGCTCTGCATGCCGGTTGTAAACCTGTGCACATACAAAAATAAAGAATTTAAAAAAAAAATAAAAAAAAAATATATATATATATATATATATATCATATGAGCACAGCAGAAGCAGCCATAAACGTAAATACGGGTATAGTGCAGGAGGAGTATTTATCCAACTCACATGGTACAGAGCCTGGGGATCGGCTCAAATCTCAACAGCTTGGGTATATATGGTTATACCAGACCTTCTCCAGATTCACGGCTCGCAGATTTACGGATATATGGAAACAAAAAACAAAGTATCCTAGTGCAAATATGTATGGATGAAGAAGTAATCAAAGTGACAGTGCATGAATTTGCTCACCTTGGATAGAGCCAGTTATACTAGGCTCTATGTGTAAACGCCCCTGTGCCTTTAAGGGAGGCACTGCCCTTTTGGTATAGAGATGCAGGAAGCAGTTGAAGATCCACTAGCTTGGTATATAGCATAAATCACAATTTATTGTATATTACAAAAGAAAAAAAGAAAAACTACAATGAGTAAAATACCAATAGATAAAATCAATGATGTGGTCTTCCTTTGAACTCCCAGACGCGTTTCGCCGGTCGGCTTTCTCAATCGGATGAATGTGCTTCCTGGAAGGGCTGTGCTTAAGTTCCTGTGTTGCCACTCTGATTGGTCGTCCTATTGCCCGGACGGCCAATCACGATATGAATAATGTGGAGGTGTGTGCCTTACAGCTGTTGGCCATTATCACGGGAACTCCGGACCCGGAAGTGACGTCACCTATGAAGTAGCTATATTCAAGGCAATAGCTGCCATTATTCCCCATAGCTCTTAAATGCTCCAAAGTCCCAACTTATGAGGATAAAAAGGAATTGTACAGATCATGATAAGTTTTGTGAACAAGCGCAGAAGATTATTGGCGATTTTAGAGATAAGGGGTACGAGAATACACTGCTAAAGAAGGCTTTTTTTAGAAGTCAATATACAAGACAGAGAGTCACTAATGAAATATAAAGACAAACAACAGAATACTAATGGAGACAATGTACCGTTTATTCGTGACTTTAACTGTCAGAGTGAGCAATTGACATGTTTTTAAACTAAACATTGGCCCATTTTGAAAAGTGATGAAGTACTTAATCACATCCTCCCAGAAAGACCAAAAATTATTTATAGGGGTGTTCCCAATTTAAAGTGCAATCTTACTCAAAATTATTCTTCTTTGAATAAAACCAAAAGTAACCCATTTAATGAATCAGGTGGATTTTATTTATGTGGAATATGTGGAGCCTGTAAGAATACAAAAAGCCCCAAACGCAACATAAAAGAATTCCAACATCCCCAAGATAGAAATCAAAAATTTTAAATTAGAGAAATCATTACATGTCATTCAAAATATGTAATATACATGATAAAATGCACATGTAATTTAACCTATGCAGGACGCACTACTCACCCTCTACAGGTCAGAATACAAGAACATGTGCGGAACATCACAAATGGATATATTAAACACAGTTTATCATTGCACTTTAAAATTAAACATAATAGTGATCCGAGTCAAATTACCTTTTTAGGGATCCTGAAAGTTAATTTTAACTGGAGAGGTGATGACATTATTAAAAAAAAATGGGACAAACGGAAATGAAGTGGATTTTTAACTTAAAAAGCATGCAACCAAAGGGCTTAAATAATGATTTTGAGCTTTGCTATTTCTTAAAATAAATATTTTTTTTAATGTATATATTTTTTATACATGTCTTTTTAGATATCCTTCTATATATTTGCATACATTTTTATTCTTTAGATGTACCCCTTATATGGGGCTACACTTTTCATTCATCATTATATGTGTCAAACTATCATATATCCAAGCAATCAATAAGGATCTGTTGTGCTTTTTGATTCCTATGCATAATTCATATTTAAGTATGCAATTCCTTATATGGTAAAAACATTTACTGATAATACAAATACAAAGAAACTAGTCTTGCGCTCAAACTCCCATTACTCCTGGGCGGCAGCAATGACTATAGTAAACATCAGCCAAAATACATATAGTAAAAACCAAAGAAACAAAGTTACACAGCTAAGTTGCAATGCTGCTGCCCATCCCATGTGTTCCCTATTAAGGGTTAATAAGCATGTAGGGATGTATATAAAAAATACCCCATTCTGTCTCATTAGAGATATTTATGCCAGAAGCTCAAGAAAGCAAGGCGAATGGTTAGAGTTAGGACCCACCTAAGAGGTCTGCTTTGACTTTGGCAGGTGCTCAAACTCCCATTACTCCTGGGCGGCAGCAATGACTATAGTAAACATCAGCCAAAATACATATAGTAAAAACCAAAGAAAAAAAGTTACACAGCTAGGTTGCAATGCTGCTGCCCATCCCATGTGTTCCCTATTAAGGGTTAATAAGCATGTAGGGATGTATATAAAAAATACCCCATTCTGTCTCATTAGAGATATTTATGCCAGAAGCTCAAGAAAGCAAGGCGAATGGTTAGAGTTAGGACCCACCTAAGAGGTCTGCTTTGACTTTGGCAGGTGGGCATACCCTCTCATGGCCATTGGAGGTAACTAAAAACCTCCATTTGTTTAAACATGTATTGATAATAACCTAGCATATGCATATATGTATCTTACAGTTATTTTGGCTGATTATGAATATGTAATTATGTTTTTGTCTTTAATTTCATGTATACATTGATTATCATGGGACGTTTATGCACTATACTCTCATTGAGAACGGGCATTTTTATGGAACAAATGCCCACACACAAGATGCCACTTATACCTCAAAGGGACATGTATGAGCATGCTACTAAAGAGGACATGCGCACATGACATTTGAGAAGACCAAGAGGGACGGACGCAACACTTCATAGGTGACATCACTTCCGGATCCGGAGGTCCCGTGATTATGGCCAACAGCTGTGAGGTACACACCTCCGCATTATTCATATCGTGATTGGCCGTCAGGGGAATAGGACGACCAATCAGAGTGGCAACACAGGAACGTAAGTACAGCCCTTCCAGGAAGCACATTCATCCGATTGAGAAAGCAGACCGGCGAAATGCGTCTGGGAGTTCAAAGGAAGACCACATCATTGATTTTATCTATTTGTATTTTACTCATTGTAGTTTTTTTTTTTTTCTTTTGTAATATACAATAAATTGTGATTTATACTATATACCAAGCTAGTGGATCTTCAACTGCTTCCTGCATCTCTACCCTTAAAGGCACAGGGGCGTTTACACACAGAGCCTAGTATAACTGTCTCTATCCAATGTGAGCAAATTCAAGTATATGCTGTAACTTCCTAGCCCTGCCTCTCTCCACACACACAGCGACACCTACTGGCTGGTGCTGGTATTGCAGAGTAATCTCTGTTTAGAAAAATACCGGAATTTTTATTACTGCAATATCGGCACCAGTCAGCCTCAAATAAATACAGGCAGTCAAATCAATGGGCCTATGCCATGGGCCTGGAGCTGCAGCTCCATCAGCCCCTATGTTAATCCGGCCCTGGACAGTGTGGACAGCTTCACAGTTTATTAGAGATCAAAAGAAATTTCAAGGATTGCACACCATAGCAATACACTCTCCTCGGACTAATAAATAGAGGCATGAGAAGGAAAGGTAGATCAATATACTTTAAATATTTTTTTTTTTAAATAACATGTACAAGCTGCTGACACTGCATATTATGTAAGCCAAGCAGGTCAAACTCGTGGCCCACAGTGGACATCTTTGCGGCTCAGCGAGCAGCAAGTACATGCTTGGTGTTAAAGCAGAGTAGGCACCTGCTTTCTCCACATTTCTAAAATTTACCCGACCGGAGAGGAGGCAGGATGCTGGCGGCAGCGATGGAGCAGTGACGAGCAGGAAGACTGAGCTCCCTCACTGCTGCCAGCGTCCTGCTGTAGTGATGCCGGGTGCGGGAATATGACGGCATCCCTAAACTGCGCGCGAGGGAGCACTGAGGAGCAGGAAGGAGATCTCCAGATAGAAGATCCCCACTGGACCCCAGGGAATGATGTGAGTGTGTGCAAGAATGTGTGTGTATCTCTCAGTGAGTGAGTGTCTGTCTCTGTGTGTGTGTCAGTGAGTGTGTCTGTGTGTGTGTGTCAGTGAATGTGTCTGTCTGTGTCTGTCAGTGATTGTGTTTATGTCAGTGAGTGTCTGTCAGTGTGTGTGTGTGTGTGTCAGTGAGTGTGTGTGTGTGTCGGTCAGTGTTGCGATGGCCGTGGCTGGACAGTGGAGTACCTGGAGGTGACGTTGACGTGCTCCACCTTCACAAGGTTTCAAGAAGTAGCGGGAGGATCCGCTTTGGCACAGGGTGCAGACGGTGCCATTTGGGGTATAGCAGAGGCCGGACTCCGGAGTCGCATTGTGGCAGCGGCAATGTAAGTGGAGTCTGCTTGTTGGCTAGAGGGGATGCTGCAATTTAGTAGACGGGAGGGTGGTGGGGGGGGGGGGGGGGGGGGCTGGGATTTATTATAGGGGGAGGACTGGGATTTAGTATATGGGGGGGGGGGGCTGGGATTTTTTATAGGGGGAGGACTGGGATTTAGTATATAGGAGGGGACTGGGATTTAGTATATAGGAGGGGACTGGGATTTAGTAGAGGGAGGAGCTGTTTTTTTTTTATACTGTACTTTTCAAAATAGACTTACGTTTCTATGCAAATTTAAGTGGTTTTTTTTTGCAGCCGACATAAACTTAAACCTTGTTTATTTGGCCCATGCTAGACTTGAGTTTGACATGCTTGATGTATGCAAACAAAAAATTAGGGTAACATTGAAACAAGCTGTAATGCTCCAAATTGCAATTGTCCTCTTTTTAAGTATCACTTGTGCCATATAAACTAGTATGCTTGAAATCCAAGATGGCTGCTACTAACTAATTGAATCCTTATCAAATTTTATCTGCATGGGAAAATAACTTCACTGTACAGTCAGAAAATGTGGAGGCTGAATTTTTTTTCCAGTTTCACTAGCAACACAAAGCCAAGGCAAACCTTAGATTGTTATAATCAGCAGATACAATGTTTGTATTAACACCTCTTCCAAAAACGCTGCATGCACAAGCATGCCCATTTAGGTGCATTCCAAAGCAGTCTGTGTATGATAAAGATATTTACTGGAATAAGTATTTCACTTTAATTACGGTAAATATCATCAAGTACAAATGAGTAAGAATATTTAAAGGGAAACTCTCCCTCCCACCCCCCAATCCCCGGTTACTGAAGGGGTGAAATCCCCTTCAGTCACTTACCTGAGGCAGCGGCGATGTCCCTCGCCGCTGTCTCCTCCTCCGCGACGCTCCTCCTGTCCATTGCGTCGGCCGGTGGGCGAGACTGATCCCGCCCACCGGCCGAGGAGACCTAATGCGCATGCGCGGCAATGCAGCGCATGCGCATTATGTCTCCCCATAGGAAAGCATTGAAAAATAATGTAAATGCTTTCCTATGGGGTTTTCAGCGACGCTGGAGGTCCTCACACAGGGTGAGGACGTCCAGCGACACTCTAGCGCTATGGACCAGGAAGTGACCTCTAGTGGCTGTCTAGTAGACAGCCACTAGAGGTGGAATTAACCCTGCAAGGTAATTATTGCAGTTTATGAAAAACTGCAATAATTACACTTGCAGGGTTAAGAGTAGTGGGAGTTGGCACCCAGACCACTCCAATGAGCAGAAGTGGTCTGGGTGCCTGGAGTGTCCCTTTAAGTATTACAGAGATTGGAAGGCTCAAAGGCCTATTATTCAAGAGTAAATATATTGACATACAATAAAATATTAAATTATGTCAGTATCACTGTCAATACTCTTAATGGAGACACTTTATGTAAACCACATTTAAAGAAGCAGTAAACTCCCTGTTTCGGGGGTCTATGAAGTGGATGAACCAAGAGAGTCAGAAGAAAAGTGGAATCTTCTCAAGTAAATGATAAGTAAGAACCCTAAAATAAGATGGGAACTTTCACCTTCCAAACGTTCTACCTCTAGTAAAAATAACTCTAAATCCTTATGTCTAATCATCAAGCTTAGGTAGCTTAAAGTGATGAGAAACACAAATCTCTCATACCACCACTTCCTGAGCATGCTCCAATTGTGCAATAAAAGCAAAGTTGTTTACTTTCAGTGATGGAGAAAGTGCATGCAGTGCTTAGTAAAATCCTATTTAAAGGGGAACCGTAACTGCTCTGGATATGACACCACTGAGCATCTCTTATAACTGGTGTTAACCTGTTTGCTTTTAAATGTATATTAAAAGATGCAGCTCAGTCTAAGCATTCAATTGTTACTGTATTTCCTTATCTATGCTGACTGCCAGGTGCAAAGGACAGAGTTTGTAACAATGGTTCACAGGGAGTCAAGATGGGGGTGCCCAGTTGCAGGATAACAGGGTGTAGATCTTAACATTTAATTATTTTTTTTCTGACCGCACAAACATATTTGTAAATGTAGGGGGGTTAAAGAAACATAATATGGAAAATCTTGACAAGTAATGGTTTCTCTTTCATGACTAAATGCAAGCACCGCCATGAAATCTATAATGGTTAATTACTAAAGTGAGAATTTAAAGTAAATTATACATTTAAAGGGACACAAAAGGCACCAAAACAACGTTCGCTTATTGAAGCAGTTTATATATATATATATATATATATATATATAGATCACGCCCCTGCAGTCTCACGGTCCAATTCTCTGTTATTTAGGCGTAAAATCACTTTTGTTTCTTATTATGCAGCCCTATGAACCCCTCCTGGCTGTAACTGACATAGACTGCATGAAAAAAATGGTTTCATTTTCATTTAAATGTTAACTTGTTTTAAAGATTTTTATATCACCTGCTATGCCAATTGAACTTTAATCACATACAGCAGGCTCCTGCAGGCTATTGACAGAGCAGGGTGTGCAATCAAGGAAGGTAAAGGTTAGATCTCTCATTACAGGAAGTGTTTAGGAAGGCTGTGTAAGTGACATGCAGGGAGGTCTGACTAGGGCTGGACAACAAAGTGATTTAACTCCTAAATGGAAGAGAATTAAGCAGTAAGATTGCAGGGGCATGATCTATACACTACAACTGCTTCACTAAGCTAAAGTTGTGTTGGTGCCTATAGTGTCCCTTTAAGGTGAAGTAGCTGACCTAGACAATTCTTCCACATTTTCATCTTAAATTTTAACTTTACTCTGAAATCACCTTGCATTCTAACTTCAGCGAACATCCCATCATGTCCTGCATTTCAATTTGCTAAACACTTTATCTATAGATTGTTCCTGACAAACAGCAAAAAATAAAAAATATATATTTTAACCCCTTAACGCCGTTATGGCGTACCATGCCGTCACGCATTAAATGGGCTTTAAAGCCGTTGCGACGGCATGGTACGCCGTAACGGCTTAAGCCCCCAAGAAGAGAGGTGTACTTACCTCCGCCGCGATCCTCTTCTGGGGGGCTGCCTGAGAGCCCAGGCAGTCCCCTTCCGGCAAATGAGGCCCCCGGGGGCCATGTGATCGCTCTCAAAGAGCGATCACATGGCCTCCTATAGCTGGCTGTGGATCTGCCAGCAGGGGGACTGTCTGAAATATCAGACAGTCCCCCTGCTGGTAGGAGGTGTAAAAAAAATAAATTAGACATGTGTAAAAATAAAATAAATATATTTATATATATATATAATATGTATATATATTATATATATATATATAATATATATACATATTATATATATGTAACGTCATACAAAGTGTATTTTAATATTAATATAAGTACATATATTAATATTAAAATACACTTAGAATGATGTTACATATATATATATATATTATATATGTACATATATTATATATATATAATAGATGTACATATATATATTATATATAAATATGTATAATTAAAATAATAAATAAATTAAATAAATAAAATGAATAAATAAAATATTGAAACAAAATTTAATATAAATTATATATGCATATGTAATTTCATTCTAACTGTATTTTGTTATTAATATATATATATCGGTAACAAAATACACTTAGAATGACATTCTATATATATCTATCTATATATAAAATACAAAAAACCGCAAATATATATATATATAGATAAATACATATAATTACATAAAAGATTACATTAGTATACGCGTAGAATTTAAATACCTATAAATGCATATATATTAAAATTCTACGTGTATATTTAAATAACCTTTTAACGTAATTATGTGATTTGATTAATTAAAATTTGATTGACATGCCTGACAACACAGGGAGAAAGTGCAGAGAATTTAATTCGCAAGCACTATATTTGACCCTGTAACTCTCCAAGACACCATAAAACCTGTACATAGGGGGTACTGTTTTACTCGGGAGACTTCGCTGAACTCAAATATTAGTGTTTCAAACTGGTAAATTGTATTACAACGATGATATTTTAAGTAAAAGTGACGTTTTTCGCATTTTTTACAAGCGAACGGCACTTTTATGGTCTATATTATTGTTGTAATATGTTTTACTGTTTTAAAACACTAATATTTGTGTTTAGTGAAGTCTCCCGAGAATAACAGTACCCCCCATGTACAGGTTTTATGGTGTTTTGGAAAGCTAGAGAGTCACATATAAGGCTTGCATTTCATTTTTTTCACATTGAAATTTGCCAGATTGGTTATGTTGCCTTTGAGAGCGTATGGTAGCCCAGGAATGAGAATTACCCCCATGATGGCATACCATTTGCAAAAGTAGACAACCCGAGGTATTGCAAGTGGGGTATGTCCAGTCTTTCTTAGTAGCCACTTAGTCACAAACACTGGCCAAATATTCGTTTTTTGCTTTTTTCACACAAAAACAAATATGAACGCTAACTTTGGCCAGTGTTTGTGACTAAGTGGCTACTAAAAAAGACTAAACATACCCCACTTTCAATACCTTGGCTTGTCTACTTTTTCAAATGCTATGCCATTATGGGGGTAATGCTCATTCCTGGCTACCACACCGTCTCAAAGGTAACATTACTAATCTGGAAAATTTCAATTTGAAAATGGAATGTTCTATATTTGACCCTGTAACTTTCCAAAACAACATAAAACCTGTTAATGGGGGGTACTGCTGTACTCGTGGGACATTGCTGATTACAAATCTGTGCATTTTTTTGCAGTAAAACCTAACAGTGTTATGACATTCACAGTTAAAATGTCAGACGGAAATGCACATTTAAAAAAAATCTAATTTTCTCACATTTTTTTTAATTTTATTCATAATAAATTATGTTCCATATATGAATAGTTAATGATAGATTAAAGCCCTGTTTCTCCTGAACAAAATGATATATAATAAGTGTGGGTGCATATAATTTGAAAGAGGGGAACTACGGGTGAACAGACATATAGCGCAAATTCCAGTTTTTGTTTACGTTTTGTTTTGATCAGAACGTGCACTATTGACTCCGTCCTGAAGGGGTTAAACAATAACTACTCGTTCATTGCCAGATATGGTGTCTGGTCATACATGTATTGCAGCCATCTTCCTAAGCAATGTGTCTGAAGAACAATACATTTGTGAGACAGATTACGAAGGATAAACATCAGAATTCAATATAGTGTAAAGGTTTTTTAGAATATCTACCTAATGGATAAAATATATAAAACATGGCTCAGTCATTTTATGCATAACAAAGTAAGCTACAGTGTGATGTTCTGTCTTAGTTTGGTAATAATGATAAGTTGAGATCTGATTTACTGCATTCTACATCAAAAGTTAGTAGGGTAAAAGTTAACTTATCATATTTCACAGATTACTTAACTTCCTCCACATAATAAGCATTTGGTGACAGCTGATATGATCTTTGTATGCCAAACTTGAAAAAGGGATATTTTTTGGTATTCAGTTTCAGTTTTGTCAAATGTCAAAACTGAACAATCTCTGCATACTTTTAGGGTATACTTGCTGTTCACCAACAATGTTATTTTATTCAAACTACACTTTGAAGATGAAGATTTGGATAGGGGAAATTTTATTAAACATATGATTTGGGAACTTGATATAGTTCACACACTATATTGAATTAATTAATAGTAAAATATCACTACACATGAATATTATCTTAAGGACAATGTAATTTTTAAAAACATGCCATTAATTGGAGTTTTCCTTAAAGGGTTACTACACTGACTTGAAGTGGTCATGGTGCCTGGAGTCTGTATATGTAGCATTTTGCTATGAAACGCTGCACATACTGTTCACTCCTTTGGTGCTAGAGGTGCAACTCCAGCTCTGGCAGCTTTATTAGCTAGGCTGGTGCAAATCTGAATTCTAAATTTGGCCTCTGATGCCAACACACAGCATACCGGCGCCAGAAAGCCAACGGAGGCACACTCACCCCCTCCCCCCCCTCCCCTTGCCTCTAATGTCCTCCTCTCAGTCCTCCCTCCCTGAAATATAGGAGAGTGATGTCAGTCGAAGAGGCTGAAGGAAGAACTAGAAATAAAGGTTAGTTTTAGCTATGTTCTTTTAAAAAAGGGTAGATTTCTCTTGAATTAAACCTGCAAGAACATGCAGTTAAAGCACAATGACAAGTTTAACCCCTTAAGGACCAAACTTCTGGAATAAAAGGGAATCATGACATGTCCCACATGTCATGTGTCCTTAAGGGGTTAAGGAGGCCGCCAGTCTTACCTGAAAAGCAGGTGCATACACTGCCCAAAAACACTGCTCCGGAGAATGGAGGCGGTAAAGGAGCTTCGTGCGTCCTGTGGTGATGCCGGGCACCGGGTTATGAAGTCACCCTGGCATTACTAAACAGTGTGCGAGGGAACAGTGCTGGAAGAGCATTAAGATTACAAAAGCCCCCCCACTGGAGTTTGTCTAGACTTCCAATATATATATATATATATATATATATATATATATATATATATATATATATATATATTTGGCAGTCTATGCCAACTCCCTGGTTTTGTACCTCATTCCAGGGCCCTAATTCCAGTAACCCTGCTCTGCAGAGAGTCTGAGATGGAAGTTTTCCCCCAAGTAAGTGTGTTGTTATATTAGGATGCTAGAGTAGGACCTGCCAAAAATGGGGTACAGTGACCTTGTGGCAAGCTTATGCAATGTATGATCATACACTGTAACTAAACCCCCATTGTTTTTGCACAAAAAAAAACTATTAAAATCTGTAAGCTTCGAAGTTGCTTTAGTGGTTGAGTGAGTGCGCTGGATCTTGTGTTTTGTCAGAGAGTATGTGTGTGTCAAATCAGTAAGAGTGTCAGTGAGTTTGTGTCAAATCACTGAGTGTGTCCATTAGTATGTATCAAATCACTGAGTGTGTGTCAGAAAGTATGTGGGTCAACGTCCTCTGTCTATCAGTGAGTGTGTCAGTGTCTTCTGTGTAAATTTGTGTCAGTTTCGTATGTGTGTGTCAGTGTCCTCTGTATGTGTGTGTCAGTGTCCTCTGTGTAAATGTTTGTGTGCCAGTGTCCTCTGTGTAGAAGTATTATAAGTATATTTTCATTTTGTGCTTTTATACTTCAGATTAGCAGTTCTGCGATGCAGAGGTACTTAGGATTTTTTAGACTTGCAGGTACATTGCGGCAAATGGTTGAGAACCACTGGTTTTAGGATCTGCTATGTCCTTTTAAATTAGAGGACTATAACAACACCCCACCTCCTCTGTCTTCCTAAAAAAACATATATGAAGAGGCCACTGCTGTAGACTCATGCAAGGTTGAGTCTACAGATCTACTTCATGACAGAAGCATAGATACAGCTATTGCTAAATGGACAGAAGAACCTTCTATCAACATGAGCTGTGGGTTCATTTATGTACTTACATGAATAAAACTTTACCCTGAATTGAACCACATGTCATAAACCCCCACTGAGTAGAAGTTTATAGGATATGCTCAGCTTTTTAAATTTCCCATAAAAATATATGTCCAGAATAGCTGAAAGATTTTTTTTTTGTTAATTCCTGGTCTTGGCAGAACTGGCTGCAGCAAATGAAAATTATGACAGTCTTTAAAGGCATTTAAAAAAAAAACCAAACAAACAAAAAAAAAAAATCTTATTATAGGTACAAACAAATCTAATAATAACCCATTATTATTTAGCACGCTGACATGTATTTAGTGACTTTGACAGTATGTGTGCTTTTTATAATAATCGCCCTCTTGTGCAGTGCAACTATACTGTATCTGTAACATTTTAATTACAGTCATATTAACATCTCTGCTGTGTTGTATTCTTTTCCTGTTTTTTGAGTTAAGCAAACTGCTTTCACTCACAAAATTACTGAGTGAAATTGAGCTATGTGAGACTGTCGTCAAAACAATTTCCTGTCTGCCTTGTGTAGACAGTGCCATTCAGAATAAAATAGTGCATGAATACATGTTTAACAATATTTTACTTACACTCACTGTATGAAAAATAAATAATAAGTGAGGCTAACTAAAGTTATGCCCCAAATACTTTAAATTGCAAATTCACAGAGATTAATAAACCTACAAACTAATAAAGCCAACGTAAAAAAAGAAATGTTACAAAAATGAAGTGTTTTCATAATGCACTACACTACAAAAGAGAGTAGGCATGACTACAACAACCAATCTGTATCTTTAAATCAATTTAACAGAGAGAGACGGAACTGCATTCACTGTTTATCCAACAACATGTAAACAACATAGAGTGATCATGTTGAAAATCTGGTGCAAACCAGTTAATACCATCAACTAAATCTCTATGAAATTAGTGAGGATATATCATGGTGTGCAAAATCATCTAAATCAGGAACTTTTGCATATACAACAAGGGTCACTGTAGAGAGATCGGTTGTGTGCCCTTTACAGTATCCACCACATGCCAATGCAATGTAGTGTTGTGGTGCCCTTAGACAGCCTCCTGCCTCGCTAAGATAATGACTGGCTTTAAAATAAGGATAAAATTAATATAGCTACGGTGGAAGTGTAACTTACACATTAACAATAGGTGAACAGAGGGCCAGGCCTGGTCATGCCACAGAGATCTCTGCTTTCGCTAAAGCTACTCAACAAATGTTTGATCAAAACCTGGGGAAGGCACCCAAAGCTAAATATCACCATAACCAGTATAACAACATATATGGGTTTTGCACCCTAGACTGGCCCTCAGAGGTCTCTCTAATTAGGTGAAGTAGGCGGCATCCTAACTAGCCTAAGGAGAGACTGATTCATCTGGAGACCGAGGGCTCAACACTGGCCAGGGAATTAATTATTGCATAACGTAAAAGGTATTTCAATGTCAGGCTGATACCGGAGAAACTGACGGAAGCCAAGCACAGAGAGATGGACACAGGTTTCTTCAGGAAGGAAGAGATTCTTTATTGGATCACCGATCGGGACTCAGAGGGACTAGCGTCACCAAAATACAGCAAAGTCTGAGTACTGAATACATAGAGTACATTCCTTATATAGCACTGTAGCTCCTCCCACAATTAACTACACCCACACATACCCTTAACCTATTTAATGAATAGAGTCTAAACTCATCCATCCGGTCTAACCACGTGGCTCATCTGATACAAAGGAGAGGGACGCGTAATTCCAGTTCTTACATTCCTGCACCTGGTCAGTACAGTGATAACAGTATCTTAGCTACGTGTAATTAACTAACTGATACTACAAACACATATACATACATATGCCTTGTGGCAATCTTAGCCTGCTAAACTTGTATTTTACTGGAATTACATCACATTCCCCCCTTTGATGCCTCTGATATTTCACAATTACTTGAGGCATCACTTAACCTTGGTTTGCATATACCTCAGGTTACCATGAACCAGACCAGACTTATCTTATGATGTGAATCTTTTAACACTCATCTTCCTGCATTGGTTCTCCTTGATCTAGAGCCTTATACTTATATATCGCCATTATCTGTGCAGCAGCCTTCCTCTCTGCTATACTTCCTATCAGGCTTTGCACAGACCTAACTACTAAGGGTATAAGACACGGTAGGAGTAGACACAACAGTAAAATCAGTAGGACTCCACCTACCACTGCCTTAAGCCCTCCAAACCACTCATACCAGCTACCAAACCAACTACTTGGATTGTACCCTTTCCATACCTGAGTAGGCACATGCACTAGTTTAACCATATGGCTAGTAAGCTCAGCTATTGCTTGCCCTTCGTCATCTATTTGAAGACAGCAATTGCTCAGGTTAAACTTCCCACATACACCTCCCTCTACTGCCAAAAGGTAATCCAAGGCTAATCTATTTTGGTACACTGCTGTCCTCATCCTGGTTTTATGCTTCGCTAGAAGATTGAGTGCTTGTGAGGTCTCATTAGTAATAATCTCAACCACCGCCTGTAATCTTATAATACGGTTGAGCATATAAATTGGGGTTCTATAACCAAAGGTACCATCTTCTGCCCACGTGGCTGGCCCATAATAATCTATGATACGCTGGGGAGGCCATTCATTATCTTCCCAGGTGCCTATCTCTAAGGGTCCCCTTTTCTTCCTATGATTCACATCATACACTTTAACACCTAAAGTCTCACCTGTTTCAATCGGTAACAAGAAGAAGGATGGTTTGAGCATACCCAACACACATGCCCCTTCCCAGTCCTGTGGCAACTCCGAATAGGCTTTCTTACCACAGATCCAGTACAAATTTGCTGGGGCTCTCCAGGTAGATGTGATGGATAAATCAAACCACACATCCTTTAAACTGGCATATCTAGCAAACGGGTTAGATGGTTCTGAGACATTTGAAGCCGACCACCAAGTTGTATTTTTAGTATCATCATCATAAGCTTTTTGCCCTAGACAAGTTAATTCTCCTACAGAAGTATTATACATTATTCCTTTCCTTGCTATGCAAACATAACCTATGATGGAGGTCTTTAATCTCCACTCAGATTTACCTCTAACACTCAAATGATAATCGGCTTGTGTAGATATTAGTTGGTCAACTGCCTCAGAACCGGACATTACCTCCTTTGCTTCCCAAGGCCATTGGTCTCCCATGTTAGTACCTCCACACACATAGCAGTTGGTAACATTAAGACTACCGGCAATACTTTCAGCTAGGTCAATGAACAGGTTTTTAGCGTTATGGGGGATCTTATTATCTATACTCATCTCTTCATAAAAGGAATGGTATACTTGATGAGTCTGGGAGGATACCGTATCAGTCTCTATTCCTATAAACAATAATGTCCCAGGATCTAAACCCGTCCCGTATATCTGAAACCCAAATAAATTTCCATACTTATCTAGGAACTTGTCGGGGTTATTAATAAGTATATGGACTGGGTTGCATTCCATAGACTTACAATAAGGGCTAGTCGGCAACTTAGTCACTATCATGTCTTTATCTACTGTCTGTCCCCAAGTCGCCCACCCCACACAAGACCAATATGGACAAAAGTTATAGTCTTTATTTGGGCATCTAGGACTCACATATTTATTTTTACTACTGGGACAAATATATTTATCATTAGACCCATACGTCCTCTCCCATCTAAGATCCCCACATACATTCCACGGTTTTCTACCACTTGATATCGCCTTACATGCATCAAATAGCAGAACACCCGAAGAATGTACGGATTCTAACACCGTCTTATTAATTAGGGTCCCCTGAGGATCTCCATTCCTGAGAGTCAACCAAATTGTACGAGGTTGATACTCTGGACTGAAGCACTTAGGTTCTCCTACTCCTAAATGGCACACACTATAGTCTATATTTAGGTATCTACATCTTGATACCTCTCCTTTACATTCGTATTGTGAATGCCAAATTAGGGTTTGGGAAATATGGTTACCTGTTCTCGTAGTCTTAATGCATACCTCACAGCTAGGAGTGTCGGTACCTCTACCTTCCTGAATATAAAAACACATATAAATAAACACAATCAAAAGCACATCTTTCGCCGTCATCCTCAGTCTTCGTCCGTGCGATGGAACCTCAGCTTCCAGGATGTGAGGGCTGCAGGGAATGGAGTTCTGCTCGTCTTCACAGGTGTCCCTTCGAGACTTTCCTGGCTTATACACTATGTGTTGGTAAGCGGACAGGCTTTATTATGGCCTTCTCACTCACACCTGTAACAATAAAATTTGTAATCCACAATAATTCCTCGTTACTCCGACTGAGTAGTGCGTTTCAACCGGATCTTGCAGGGATTCTCTGGATCTGCTGTAATTTGCCAAGAATCGACTGCTGCTGGTTTAACCCTGGAGTGATGTATCCACGGAGTTACTTCGGCTACTTTTATCGCTGTAGGGGTAGACAAAAGAACAACATAAGGACCTCTCCACTTGGGCCCTAACGGTACATTATTCCACTCTTTAATCCACACTTGGTCTCCTGGATGATAACTATGAACAGGGGGATAAATATTCACAGGTAATCTATCTTGTACCCATTTCTGTACCTCCTCCATAGTCTTACCCAACTCTACAACCTGCTGCCGGGTAATTCCTTCTCCCAACTGACTCAAGTCCCCCCTTAAGTTACCAAGTACGGGAGGTGGTCGCCCATACATGATTTCAAAAGGAGAGAGGCCCATCCTTCTGGTAGGGGTACTGCGGATTCGCAATAAAGCTATGGGTAAGAGAACGTTCCACTTAAGTTGGGTTTCCTGACACATTTTAGCCAACTGGTTCTTTATAGTTCTATTCATTCTCTCTACCTTACCAGAACTCTGGGGTCTATATGCAGTATGAAGCCTCCACTTTATACCAAGCATATGAGTCAGTTGTTGTAGGCACTGATGAACAAAAGCTGGACCATTGTCCGATCCTATAGAACAGGGTAGTCCATATCGGGGTATTATTTCTCGTAGCAGGAATCTTACAACTTCTCCTGCTTTCTCTGTACGAGTAGGACATGCTTCTACCCAGCCTGAATAGGTGCACACAATTACCAACAGGTAACGATGTCCACCCGATTTAGGCATTACTGTAAAGTCTATTTGTAGATCGGACATGGGGAGTCCCCCCATAAACTGGACTCCTGGTGGCTTTACTGGTCCTTGTCTTGCATTATTCTTAGCACACGTTACACATCTGCGTACAATGGCCTGAGTCAAGTTGGACAATCTTGGTATGTAGAAATGTTTCCTGAGAGATTCTTCAGTACTGTCTCTCCCAGAATGTGTCCCGTTGTGATAATTTTGGACAATTTCTACCGCTAGTGATGCTGGTATGACTATTCTTCCATCTTCTAGCTGATACCACTTGTTCTCCAAATACTTTCCCGGTTCAGTCTTTAACCACTCCTCTTCTTGAGCTGTATAAACTGGAGTCCATTGGGACAGTGGAGTTGGTATAAGAGCAGCTATATGCCCCACATACTCCTGTCTTCCTGATTCAGCAGCACGCTTAGCTGCACTATCTGCCATCCGATTTCCCTTGGTTACATCACCATCTCCTCTCAGATGCGCTCGACAATGTATGATACCGACTTCTTTCGGCTCCCACACTGCTTCCAATAGTTGTAGGATTTCAGCTGCGTACTTGATTTCTTTGCCTTCTGAATTCAGTAGTCCTCTTTCTTTATACAAAGCTCCGTGGGCATGAGTGGTTAAAAACGCATACTTAGAGTCCGTATAGATATTTACTCTTAAACCTTCAGCCAATTGTAACGCTCGTGTTAGTGCTATTAATTCTGCCTTTTGTGCTGATGTTCCTTTCGCCAGTGGCCGAGCTTCTATCACCTTGTCTATTGTTGTCACTGCATATCCTGCATAGCGGATCCCTTCTTTCACATAACTACTGCCGTCGGTGTAATATTGAACATCGGGGTTCTGGATGGGAAAATCACGAAGATCTGGTCTACTTGAAAATACTTCATCCATTACTTCCAAACAATCATGTTGACTTTCAGTAGGTTGCGGCAAAAGGGTAGCTGGATTTAAGGTGTTTACAGTCTCTAAATGCACTCTTGGGTTTTCACACAACATTGCTTGATACTTGGTCATACGGCTGTTACTAAACCAATGATTTCCTTTGTAATCCAACAACGTCTGTACTGCATGTGGGACTCGTACATAAAGTTCTTGACCCAGAGTGAGTTTATCGGCTTCAGCTACTAGCAGGGCGGCTGCAGCTACGGCTCTTAGACAAGGTGGAAGTCCGCTGGCCACTGCATCCAGTTGCTTAGACATGTAGGCAACAGGTCTTTGCCATGATCCCAAGTACTGTGTCAATACTCCCACAGCCATTCTTCTTTGCTCGTGTACATATAAGTAGAATGGTCGTGTGTGATCAGGTAGACCTAATGCTGGGGCACTCATCAAAGCCTTCTTCACATCTTCAAATGCCGTTTGCTGTTCTTGGGTCCATAAGAAGGGGTCGTGCTCTGTACCTTTGATGGCTGCGTACAGAGGTTTTGCCAGTATCGCATAGCTGGGAATCCATATCCTACAGAAGCCTGCTGCCCCCAAGAATTCTCGCACTTGTCTTCTATTCTTGGGTATTGGTATTTGGCAGACAGCTTCTTTTCTCTCTGGCCCCATAATCCTTTGACCTTCAGAGATATGGAATCCCAGATACTTGACAGTTGGCAAACACAACTGAGCCTTCTTCCTGGACACCTTGTATCCTGCCTTCCAGAGAATATGTAGTAGATCGTGCGTTGCTTGCTGACATTTTTCTTTTGTAACTGCTGCTATCAACAAGTCATCTACATATTGTAACAATACACATTCTCCTGGGATAGACTCGAAATCCAGTAGATCTTGACTTAGAGCTGAACCAAATAGGGTAGGTGAATTTTTAAACCCTTGGGGCAGTCTTGTCCAAGTCATTTGGCGTTTTGAGCCCGTTACAGCGTTCTCCCATTGGAAAGCGAAAATACATTGGCTTTCTGCGGCAATTCGGAGGCAAAAGAAGGCATCTTTGAGATCTAAGACTGTGAAGTAAGTAGCCCCGCCCGGAATTAAAGCAAGCAGGTTATATGGATTGGGTACAACTGGATGTATGCTAACAACCGCATCATTGACTGCTCTTAAGTCCTGTACAGGTCGATACTCATCTGTACCGGGCTTTTGAACAGGCAGCAATGGGGTGTTCCAGGGGGAAGTACAGAATTTTAGGATACCATACCGTATGAACTTATCCAGATAGGATTGGATGTTCTTCTTAGCCTTCTGCGGAATGTGATATTGTCTTAGGCTCACTGGATAAACCCCATGTTTCAGTTCAATTTTTATTGGTGGAATATTGCGGGCCAGTCCTGGTGGGTTGTTCTCTGCCCAAACTCCTGGTATGTTAAACAATGTCTCATCACTCCTAGGGTTTTGGCTAGTCAACACTGTATAAAGTCGCCACTCTTCTTCCTTTGGTACGGATAAAGTCATAATACCTGAAGGTCCATTAAACTTTAAGGATGTTGTTCCATTTGGTAGGAACGTAATCTGCGCTTGTAATTTTGATAGCATATCACGTCCCAGCAATTGGACTGGACATTCAGGCATATAAAGGAATTGGTGTTTTACTACGTGGCCTCCCAATGTACAGAGTCGACTTTTAAGAACCGGTTTTTCAGCACTTCTTCCAGTTGCTCCTATCACAGTAATAGTCCTTCCAGATGGAGGAGCAACTAGATTAGTCACCACTGAATGTTCAGCACCAGTGTCGATCATGAACGCACTCCTTTTCCCCCCTATTGATACATCGACCATAGGCTCCGCTCGACCAAGGGGGATGGAGCCCGGTCGGTATCAATAGTCCTCCATGACAGTGTCAGCCAATCCTACAAAGTCCCTACCTTCTCTATCGCGGGACCTTTGCGCTGCTGGAATATACCTGTCTTCCCTAACACTTCCTCTGTTCCCATTACTCCCTCTATAACCATTACTCCCTCCGGGGCCTCCTCTACCTCTCGCTCTACCTCTAAAGTTTCCGTAGCCTGCCCTGGGTTGGTCTCTCTCGTACTGCTCTCTTTGCGGACATTCGTTCCTCCAATGCCCTTCTTCCTTGCAATACGCGCATTGATCCCTACTCAAAAGCTCCCTACTCCATCTATTATTGCCTCTATCTGGGCCCCGTTTATCTACGCCTGCGATCGCTACCGCTAGCATATCAGCCTTTTTACGCATCTTGCGCTCTTCCTCTTTCTTACTTTCTGTATCCCTGTTCATATAGACCTTATTTGCTACCTCCATTAGTTGGGTGATGGACATACCTGCAAACCCTTCTAACTTTTGTAGCTTGCGCTTAATATCTCCGTATGCTTGGCTGACAAAGGCGGAGTTAACCATTCGGGAATTGTCTGCGTCTTCCGGATTAAAGGGGGTATACAAGCGGTATGCCTCCAATAATCGGTCATAAAAGACACTGGGCGCTTCATCGCTTTTCTGGATCACCTCAACTGTCTTCGACATGTTAATGGCTTTCTTTCCTCCGGCTTTCATGCCAGCAATTATAGCGTCTCTATAGGCTCTGAGTTGAACCATATCAGCACCATTTACGTTCCAATCGGGATCGGTGTTGGGATAGTGTGTCGCGGCCCATGCTGCTGGATTGGCTTGGTTCAAAGCACGGGCTCTATCCTCTAATGCTTTAATGGCTGCTTGATTTATTCTTGTCCTTTCCTCATTGTTAAATAAAGTCATTAGTAACTGCTGGCAATCAGCCCATGTCGGATTATGCGTCTGTACTATTGAGGTGAACAGATCAGTCATAGCTTGTGGTTTCTCAGTATACGAGGAATTATGGGTCTTCCAGTTTAAAAGATCGGTTGTGGTAAATGGGACATATACGAAGACTGGGTCAGCGTGTGCCATTTGACCTGCGGCATCGATATAAGCTGACCCGGGATTCAGACGAAGAGGCATCTGATAGTGCTTTAATTGTTGGGCACCAGTCAACTGTCGGGTTTGGATGGGGCTACGTAGAGAGGCGTCAGTCATGGGTTCCGGTCGGGGAGAGATAGGGTATGGGGATGTGGGAGGTCGGTTTTGGGAAAAGGTCGTAAATAAAACACTTCGAGCCGAGCTAGATGAAGCTTGACCGGAAGTCTGAAGTGGCGCCAAATCAGGATATTCGTTTCTAATGGGGGTGGATTCTGGTTCCGGAAGGGGAGATTTAGTACGAGGGGGGGTGGATCCTGTACTGGAGGAGGAAGCGGAAGTGGATGAGGGTAATGAGGGGAGGGGTGCAGGACTTCCTGCGTTTGCGTCACTTCTTCTTAACGGAAAGTAAGGGGGCGGCAAAGGGATCTCGGACTCAGGGGGCGTGTCCAAAATGGGCCTAACACCAGTCCTAGTGGACGAGCAAGTCCTAGCTACCATGAGGCGACACTGCTCCTCGTGGCATGTCTGGAGCCATTTTGGCGAGTCATTTACGGCCTGTCTCCAACAGTCAATATAAGGAAACTGGCCGTAAAGTTCAGGCCTACCCGATACAGCCACGTGTAAGCGCTGTACCAGAGTTGGATCCAAACTGCCACGTGGCGGCCATGCCGCAACCAAAGTAGGCCACTCCCTAGTACACAAAGTGACCAAACGTACAGGAGACATCTTTACCCCAAAATCACAAACTTTGAATCCCTTTTTAAAATTCTTAACCATACATCCTAAGGGATCCGGAATCGTTGACTGCGACGCACCCATACTTAACAATGGAACGTCGTCGACAACGAATACTATACACGCGTACTATTCAACAGTCACACCCGTTTCCTCTGGCAACAGCACCACGTGGTACGGTTACCAAGTGAAACGTACACAATAACAATAAACACTCAGGGAATTCCCGTACACACACAGCTGTTACACCAGTCACTATATAATCAATATTATGCCCTTTGGCGTAACTATACAGTCACCCACGCTATAATTCTCTATATACGAATTACCCGTCTATAACACACCCCAGTAACATCGTCTTTTACAAATAGCGGTTACAGTACGGTTAGCATAGGTCAAAGCACAAGTTAAGGTCACAATACAATTATTAGTGGTTATGGTGTTAAACATGCAATGGACGACAATGATTAGTACTTATTATATAATGTCAGTAAATATACAGGGTTATGGTACCGTGCACTATAATACAGCAACACACTATTAACACTCTCGCTAGACGGCTGAGCTCGCGCTATCTAACAAGATATACACTTTACTAAAACAATCGTTAACACATTTACAATTCCCAACTAAACTATTGGCCAGTACCTTGAATGGACTACCTAAAACTATATACACCCGTTTTGGTTAGCCACACTGCCCAATCACCACATATATAGCGAGCTAGAGAACCGAATTTACACAGGCGCCTCTTAGTCGCACTATCAAAAGTCTAGTGGGTTCCAAATTTACACGCCTTCCCACTTAGCCCAGATAGGATGAGAACTAGCGAACCGAATTTACACAGGCGCCGCTTAGTCTCCCGGTCCCTCCGACCTAGCGAACGTAATATACACCCTAGAACGCTAGTCTAGACAAGACACCGGTGTCCGGCTAGGGCTATTTACACCAGGACCCCGCCTGACTAACCAAATCAAACGGTCTGACTAAAGAGCGTTCGATCGAGCGGTGCGCCTTCGCTCCTTCCCTCCGACAGAGGGGGCAGATACACAGATTCAAAACCCCTTTGGACCTACCGCACAATCGGTATACCCCTAGTGGGTCCTGCCGTCTAAAACAGCAGTTGTCTTACCTCCTCGTTCCTGAACCTGAGTTCACACTCATCGACGGGGACACCCCAGCACTTCTCACGTAGAGGCCGATGATCTCCTGGACAACAGACCAGTGGCGCCGAGACGAAGGGAGGTCCACGCAGAAGTTCAGGGGTGCAGCCGTAGAGAACGTGGGCAAAGATAGACCGTCTCACGCCTCTGCCTCTCAGCTACCGTTGAACGATGAGCTTCCCGGCCAATGCACCAAATGATACCGGAGAAACTGACGGAAGCCAAGCACAGAGAGATGGACACAGGTTTCTTCAGGAAGGAAGAGATTCTTTATTGGATCACCGATCGGGACTCAGAGGGACTAGCGTCACCAAAATACAGCAAAGTCTGAGTACTGAATACATAGAGTACATTCCTTATATAGCACTGTAGCTCCTCCCACAATTAACTACACCCACACATACCCTTAACCTATTTAATGAATAGAGTCTAAACTCATCCATCCGGTCTAACCACGTGGCTCATCTGATACAAAGGAGAGGGACGCGTAATTCCAGTTCTTACATTCCTGCACCTGGTCAGTACAGTGATAACAGTATCTTAGCTACGTGTAATTAACTAACTGATACTACAAACACATATACATACATATGCCTTGTGGCAATCTTAGCCTGCTAAACTTGTATTTTACTGGAATTACATCACAAGGCAGCTGATCACTAAAACACAGCCTTCCCACACACTGTAAACGTCCCACAAACTGTCACACTCCCACCCACTATCACCCGCTTTCATCCTGCCACACCCACAGTAATCCATCCTAATCTTGTCACACTCTCCTCCACCTATGCCACACTCACCTCTGTCGCTCTGCCACACTCACCCCATCACATTAAACCCCTGTAATCCTGTCACACTCAGCTTCGCTCACACTGCCACGCTCACTACCCTTCACCCTGCCCAAGCACACCAGCACTTGAAGGGGTATACACGACTGCCAGGCTATGCAACCATACCCTGCAATCATGTATAAACGAATAGCATAATTCCAAATTAAATGCTTTTTTACCAATTCATTTCATTGCAAATGATGCCGTAACTACAGTCAGCGAGCCGCGACATTGCAAGCTTCAGAACATCGAACACAGTTCCATTTTTTCCAGTGCTGCAAGCCCGCCCTTCAATAAAACTTAAGCTCCTTGTGCACATACAATGCAAACGCTAGTTTTTTTTCACTATGGGTGTTAGTTGGTATCTCATGTTTGAGTTTCACCAAAGGCTTTGCAAAGTCTAGAGCCGCCACTGCTGCCCCTAGCTAATTTAAAACTACAGCGGTGGTGGTGGCGGTGTGGATTGAACATTAGCTCAATGACGGCACCTACAAACACATCTTAGGTGGAATAAAGGCACAGATGGTGAAGAGGAAGTGTACAGAAAATATATAGGTCAAAATATATGTCATAGAATACATCAATATATCTATCCATTTTTGTACAGTTTTTTTCAGATGACATAAAATCTGATAAACAGAATTTGCACGGAACGCACATGAAATGAAAATAATACTCAGTAGCAAGTACTACCTTGAAATACGGTTTTCACCGGAATTCAACAGGAAGAAAGCGTAAACCAAAAATCTTATGAAGTATACAATTGTTACTAATTTACCTTATATGATGTAGAGGACCTCCATATATTTTTCAGTGTTATCTCTAAGGCATATGTTTTAGAGCCTCTAGATTAAACAGCACTACAACCATAACAATGTATGCACATCGTATACCAAGAAATATCATTATTATTATTATTTATAAAGCACCAACAAGTTCAGTAGCGCTGTACAATGGGTGGACTAACAGACAAGTATTTGTAACCAGACAAGTTGGACCCACAGGAACACAGGGATTGAGGGCCCTGCTCAATCAGCTTACATTTCCCCATACACAGGGTTTATTTTAAAGTGTAGTAAAATGATTATAGCACAGCATCCTGTTTTCTCCAATTATGACTATATTTAATTACTGGAAGATGTAAAAACACCAAGGGTTTACGTTTACTTTTTTTTTATTTACAAAATTAAACACGGCAATGCATTTACTATGATCCAATTCCCTATCTCTACTCCACTTGCATTTCAATTACCTTCTGATTTATTTTTAACAATGCATGCAGCACAGACTTGGTAAATAAGAACTACAAAGCAAACACATGCAATAGTTCATGCGGAAATAATGCTCATTAGACTTTGCACAAATCCAGTTCAACTGCGCTGACCAATCATTGGATGTTTTGTTGAAATTACTTGTTCATTTGACAATAAGCAAGCATTTGATTAATTCAGTATTTGTGCACAAGGTCTTATCTATATATGAGTGATTTCCTACAATTATTAGAGAATTTGGAATAGGTGTAAAGAATGTATGGGTCATTTCTTCACAGGTACGAGTAGTTTTCATAGAATCAATTTTCGATTGCAAGCATGGAATCTTGTATTTTTGCCATGTTTGTCACAGCAGCTATTAATATGTCCCATAAGCACATTTTGAGTCTCAATGGGAGTTTGCTATAGAAGCAACCAGAGATTGACTTTAAAGGAACACAAACATGTATTCCTGACCCTATAGTGTATAATCCACCATTTAGGTGGCTTGCCCCCCTTAGCCCCTTTAAAAGCATGAAAAACTCACCTTATTTCTAGCACAGCGTGTGTCTGCCGGGGCTGGCCCCGCCCCCTTGGTGACATCATCAGAATTGCCCTTGGGGGAAAGCATTGGATTGGCTAAAATCGGCAAGGGGGTGGGTCAAACACAGTTTTGGCAAATCAGCACCTCCTCATAGAGATGCATTAAACCAATGCAGGTCTTTGAAGAGCTGCCTATTGTGCGGCACTGAGCCAGGAAGCACCTCCAATGGCCATGTGAGGAGTGGTAACTTGGAGGTGTCCCTAGGGGCAATGTAAACACTGCCTTTTCTCTGGAAATGCAGTGTTTGCATGAAAATGCCTGCATATAATGAATTATACTCACCAAAACAACTACATTAAGCTGTAGTTGTTCTGGTGACTATAGTGTCCCTTTAACCCAGAGGCTCTCAAATTTATTTATAAAAAAAAAAATGTAATTGACAGTTTTTATTGTTTTGCAAAGCATGAAATATGGGATACAAAAAAGAAAAGGGGTTGGGAGAACGTTTAGACATGCTCCTTTTTGTGCCAATACCTTTTATAAGACAAGTAACACTTTGGTCAAACAAACAATTCTTCTCTTTGGATTCTGTTACTGCCATCTAGTCATACTACGGTGTTGACATGTTTTATACCACTTGTACACATCTGTTATATATCTTTTTATTCTTGCGGTGGCACCCAACATTCTGTTACCAGTATCGACTTTAACTATAGTGACTTATTATCCAACTGTAAGAACTTATTTACAACAGTTGGTCATTTGTTCTCATCATGCTGAGCCTATTGCCTTGTGCGTTACTGCCCTTTTGGGCTTAGTGTGTCATGAGGTAGTCCTTATCTATGGTGGTTCTATATGGTTCTTCTCCTTATATGTTTGCCAAAGCTTGTTGACTTCCCCCTGAGTTGCCCCTTTTTGCCACTGTACGGTTGCTAAACTTTAATATTCGACATTTGTTGAGGTCAGGCTAATTAGTTCCACTATAGATGGCATGGTTGTCGATTTCCAATTCCTCGCTACTTGTGTGGCTGCTGCTATTAGGATGAGAAATGCTAGTTTCTGTATTGATTTCAGGAGGCCCAGAGGCCATATGTATAACATTCTATTGTTGGCTTATTTTGTGTGCCTGTGCTGACTTTTAGCAAATGGTCTACCTGCGACCAATGTGTTGCTATTATTGGGCACGTCCACCATGTGTGCAGAGTGGTGCCTACTTCTGAATGGCATCTCCAGCGTTTATTATGTGGTAGTTTATATATTTTGGCCAATTTGTCCAGGATTAGGTACCACCGGTATAGCAGTTTTCTCAATATCTCTAAGTGGGATGCGCAGAATGACATTCCCTAAAAGGCGGTGAAGGTTTTTTTTCCAGGCTTGAGGTGTCAACTCTCTCCCAATGTCTTTGTGCCATTCTTTTTGGAATGCCCGCACTGTACCCTGTGACCTCTCTATGAGTGTGCTATAACAGAATGATAGAGTTTTTTTCCTGCCTGAGTGTGTTTTAATGCACGTGAGTTCGAACCTGGTGGTGTGCGTCAAGCTTGTGTCCTGGTCCCTGAGGTTTTTCTGTTCTGCCCATTGTTTAAAATTGAATGTAGGGTTAATTACATGTATGATTTTCAGTGGGGTCGCTGGTGACCAAAATGTGTTGGAGCACACTCTGTGTCTATTGTTATCCTATATGGACATAATCAACTTTGTGGTCAGTAGAAGCCGGTGTGCTTTGGGTCTTAAATCTTTTGGGATCCAAATACATAGTGATAAGTATGCCCAGCCCCAGCCTTTGCAATTGGTGAAACATAAACTTTGTCCTAAGTTCTATTTTTATATGCTTCACATAAGTAAATTATTCAGTAGGAACCAAATTGATAATGTTGTAGCATGTAAACAGTGGCTTTATCAAAGAACTCCTGTCTAACATTCAAATTCATCACAGGGAAACACTGATTCAAAATGCACCATGATTAGATTCTAAAATAACAGTAACGTCACGGAAGGAGGAGAACTAGCCATTGCAATGTGTAATTCAGCACTAGAATTAGGGAGCCCTTGGTTTTTAACACTTTACAAGTGAGGTTGGTGAGACACCGAATAAGTTAGGGAAATGGACAATTTCGCGTTAGGAATACAGGCTTTTCTATTTCTAACACTATAGTGTTCCTTGAATAGAGAGTAACAAATTTTTAATACTTTGGGAGGTAAATGGTATGAAGCAAGTGTAAAAGAGTCCCTCCCATGTCATCATCAGTTGAGCTGCAGATTATAACTGATGTGTAATAAAGTTTAAAATTGAAGTCTGGCATAAGAAGTAGCAATTTAAAAGATTTGTAAAAACAATATTTTCAGATTTTCAGGGTAAATAATATTTAATGGATGTCCTTACGTATCTTTGGGTGTAGAAGGGCCAAGATCCATACTATTTTATGCATGGTATGGTGAACATTTCCTTTCTCATGCACAATCATATCCTAACACGTAGGTCAATGGTGGCTCTATGTAGTTTCTTGCCTTGGTATGCCACTTATAAGTCAATAGGGAGTCTGATCAGCAAACTATTGGTGTGACTTCATGAACAGCAAATGCCTTTGCAGGGGATAAGTACTGTAAGTTACAGTAAGAGCAGAAAAGATAAAAAGAAAAAAGAAAAAGCTTGCATTAATTATAAAATGTATATATATATATATATATATATATATATATATATATATATATATATATGTTAAAAATATAAACAGTGGGGGGGCGGGGCCGGAACGCCGAGCTGGCTGGTCGCATGTGAGACCAGCTCCTGCAGCCTAAAATTAGAAACAGCTATATATCCACGAATTTTGGCACAAAACTTGCCGGCAACGGTGGCCCCCGCCGGGCAGAGAGCCCTGAGATCCAGGGTGAGGCTGGCCCGACAGGCTACAGTCCCCTGGAGGAGGAATCCTACCCGACTTTTTCAAGGCCTACTCCGGAGGCGAGCGGGGTGGACGGCCGCTGCCCTGCCGCTTACTGCTCGGGGCGTAGAGTCGGACCCGCGGGGATACCGGCCCCGTTCCCCCCCCTCTGGACCGGGGGGGTTATCCCGGTCTACACCCTCGAGACCCTATCGCCTACAAGTGAAACGGACGAAGCAGCAGGACCGCTAAGACCCACGCCCCAGGCAGTGTCACCAAAATGGCGGAGGCCATGCGGGATGGCATTGGGGCCGGAACCCTCACAAGCTACCTCTCCACAGAAACAGTACACAGAGCGGACTGCACACATCGCAGCTTGTGGAAATGCCAGCACTGGCTAGAGTTTCTGGAGACCCGTCGCAAGCCTAATCACCTCAACTCTCGACGGGTGAGTCGCCTAAAGCCTAAACAGGGGCTCACCCCGGGGTCCCCCCCACATCGCTCCCCCCTTACGCACAAGCAGCAACATGGGGCACTACAAATAGCGGATGACCACTCATCTAGACAGCCTCCGCTCTCCTCTCAACAATCTACAGCTCCGGCAACGAACAGAGATAGAAGATGGAGGCAGAGAGCTCAGTACTTACCTCACCCATGCAAAGCAGCAAAGCGGAAGGGACTGGAGAAGCCAGGGCCTCCTCGGGTGCACACCACATCGAGAGGGAACCTGCTCCAGCTGCACAGCCCAGCTAATAGACACCGGAAGATCTTACTCAGCGGGACCCATGGACACAGGGAAGGGACTCCCGTCCCAAACTGGGCACGGAGATCGGAGCGGCCCCAGCACTGCCTGAGAGAACTCACGCGACACCCGACCAATTCTTGCTCCCAGCGGTACCCCGAGATGACAAGAGGCTGCTTAACTGCCGACACTGAGAACTCTCTATCACAGCCAGCATGCGGTGTTGGATGAATGGCGAACGGAGAGGCTACCTGTCATTTGTTACTAACAATGCACAGTATTGTTTCATTTCATGGTTATTAGTTTATCAGTATATGTACACTTCACCAGTCTAGCACACTGTACTCACACCTTGCATACTTTAGCTAGAGCAGATTGGGTATTAGAAATTGTCTAGCATGTTACTCAACATATAATCAACAACCTGATATATGTTTAAGCTACTTTAGTCCCTCTAATGATGTTGAATTGTCAGAGCTTACCTAGACCTTGCCAAAATGCTTCATCAATATGTCTACCCTTAGCATGACTTAATATAAAAAAAAAAAAAAATGCAAGGACTAAGTTAACTTATCCTCTATTTCATAACTTAAGTTTGACTATCTACGATTCTCATATTAACTAAATATAAAATGTGCAACCTATATAAAGCCATGTAACTGTTTTATGACGATTGTATGCGCTTGATACAGCTATCGTGGCGTTTCAAGCTTGTCTGTAACCCTTTGCACGTGAAAAATAAAGAATTTAAAAAAAAAAAAAAAAAAAAAAAAAAAAAAAAAAAATATAAACAGTGCAACTGTCACCAAAGAAATGTAAATGTTTTTTTTCTCTGTTTCAGCTCAGAATTAAACTTCCTTGAGGTTTCGAAAGCAAACAAATCAGCAGATGTAAGCACATGCTGTGAAATAGTTATTGCAAATGGTACTTTCTTTTCTTATTCTGTGGTCATAGACGGTGTATCACTTAGCCGTTAGGAGTCGATAACTCAAACGAAAGCCTACTTACAAAAAAATAAATAAAACAGCACTCAAAAGTACTCTATGTCTTACTGGAGTCATTCTTGGTTTCACTGGTCGTTTTATTTCTCTTTTGCAAGTAGCTGAGAGGTCTAAATTAGCTTTTGAAAGTTTTCAGAAGATGTTTCGAAAACCTTTTGCAGATTTCAAGAACATGTTGTGCATCACCCACGACACACATACCTAACAACTAAACACTACATATATAAAACTACAAAAATGAACGTTTCAATGTCATGGATCACTACCAATGAATAAAACTACAAAAATATTCTTTACTACGCCAAGTTAATCTAGTTAGTAGTGTACAGGATCACTGTAATGTTAGAAATATTTACATTTTCATTCTAAAATAGGAGTTCCTTTGTTTTTTTAGATTTACGGCTTACCAAATGTATCCTAAAAACAGGTTACTTAGACCTAATCTAGAAGCAAGACTGTGTTCTTGTTCCAACTCTGCTGTAACTAATGATGATCTCCAGGTCAATTCAATGGTTCTCACAGAGAAGCAATTAGACACAAGACATGTGTGTGTTAGTTGCCATAATCCTCCAGACATTCTGGTAATGAAGCATTGAAACAAATACTGCAAAAGCTCTGACTTCGACTTGGAAACAAACCTCCAAGCAAAAAGTCAGAACGTGTTATCAAGGGCCGATATAACGTGTATAACGTGTATAAAACGTGTATAAAAGGGCCGATTTCTCTTGGAATTAGACAGACGGGACATGCTGACAACTGGAGTGTTCCTTTAACTGAGTAGAACATTTGAATCAAAATACGGTACCCATCTAACTGCATTGCTTTCAATATCCTTTAAATATTTTCTCCTCATTAGAAGGTCATGGTAGCAAAAATAAATAAAGAATATGGATATTGATATATATACAGCACAGTGAGCTTTTTAAAAGAAAATAGGTTTCTACAGTAAAGATTACCTCAACCTCTCCATGGAGGTGTTATATACAATGGAATCATAAAACTAATTCTGCATTAGAATAGCATAAGACTAGTATATTAAAATGCCACTATAAGCTTGTAATAGTCTACAGAGCAGAATTATAATTGCACATGAATGTATAGTAATATTTCAAACATTAGAATATATAAATGAGGATACAGACTTTTACCAGGATCCATACATGCTCATGTAAGGTTAGCATGAAATAGGTCTTATAGTTACATAGCTGAAAAGAGACTTGTGTCCATCAAGTTCAGCTTTCCTCACATATGTTTTTGCTGTTGATCCAAAAGAAGGCAAAAAAAACCCCAGTCTGAAACGCTTCCAATTTTGCCACAAACTAGGAAAAAATTCCTTCTTGACCCCAAAATAGCAGTCAGATGTCTGCTCGGATCAAGCCGCTATTACCCCACTAATTAGAAATTGTATCCCTGTATGTTATGTTTTTACAAGTATTTATCCAATTGCAGTTTAAACATATGTATGGATACTACTTTATTCCAGGACACTACATGTTTGGAATAAGGGAGCTAAACTACAAAGCACTGTATGATAACTCTCTGTAATGATAACACAGTACTCCTTGTATTCGTTCATATTAAATAAATGTAGATGTGTATGTTTGCAAACCCTTTTCTTGCAGCGAATATTGTTGATGCCATTAGGATGACTAAGCTTTTCAGCAGTATTTTCAATTGCACCTGGGACCAAACTATCTGTCATACTGCAACAGAAAGATGGAGGTCACTATTCTTCTGAGTCACTAAGCATCGGCAGATGGAAGTTGCCAAATATCAGTCTGAGCCCACATGCTTTCACCAGCAGTACCGTGTTTCTCGGAACTTAGCAGTTGGCCCACTTTCAGTAAGTCGGCTACAACCTGTTTAAAGGTCATATAGGGTGAAGGAGATAGGGTGGCCATATGAAAGTGACACACAACTCCCCTCTACCCCCTCACTCCCCCCATATCGTCTCATAGAAAGCAGCTGCCTGTCATAAGGGTATAAAACTCTAACTTATAATATTACTATTTCCTTTGCACATTTGTCAGTCTGAGTGACAGTGCAATAGAAACAAAGCAATGATGTGGCATTCGTGTCAGATCTTCAAAGGAGAAAAGTGTGAAATCATTATAGAAAGTTTCTTTTAAAAACCTAGCCTTGAAGTGGTATTGTATTTATAGCAATGCATAATTAAATTATTTTTTATGTAAAATAACATGAAATTTGTATCTTGTAATACTTTTTTAACGAACTAACAGAATTCGGAATGAAAAGCTTTCGGGAGGATCTCCCTTTATTTTTTTGGAAAAACTAAAAAGATTTGAGCATGCAAAACATACTGAGTATTAGTGAGGCCAAAACCTATTAAATGCATTAAAGTTGTATTGGTGCCTGGAGTGTCCCTTTAACTAAACTGTCTTCTTAAGTGAACCAATCTGAATCAATGCAGTGTCATATAATGGGTTCTAGCCTGATACTGTATAGTTTTGTAATAAACAACATAGTAGAGCATATAAATAATGATATGCAGTAATCTACATTATGGTTTTATTCATACATCCTTCATAATATAATTTTACTGCCGATTTTAAATTCGTACCCAATACGTTCATAGCTTCCTGGATTTCAACTTCAATCCGTGTTATCACATAAAAAGTTGTTTTGATAACTACACAGTGCTCTGTTTTAGAGTGTATATTTGCGTCAGATGATTTGCTGAAGAACAAACCAATTGTTTTTGTATTGGTGCTTGTTAGCCTAATTCAGTTACTCACACTGAGTAAAGAGCTGGCCATTAACTGTTTTCTGCAGGCAACATGATACATTGTACCTTACATTTTAAACAACTAGATGTCTATTCACAAAAGTGCCGTAGTTGTATTTTATATCAATCCTATCTAAATTGATATAAATTTTTAGAGAACCAACCATGAACGGCAAAGTGGAGGAATTATATTAAATATAATTAATGGAACACTCCAGACCCCTAAAGCACTTAAACTTGCTAAAAAGCTTTATGTATGAAGAGTGTGTCCTCTTTTCTTCCATTATCAAAAAGTGCAGATTTCAATAGAAATTGACACTTTTACAAACTATACTGGTTACACTCCCTTGCTATTCAAGCAGACAACAGCTAATGTTACCTCCTGGCGTGGTTAGCTTATTTGCACTGAACTCAAGAGGCAGCAATTGCCCGGAGCACCTGATTTGCAAAGACTTCTCATTGAACTGAATTGGGAAGTGTGTGATTGGACAGTCACATGAAGTCTGGGCGGGGTTTGACCAGTGATGTATTTGGGGTCTGTGTTGCCCTGCCCTAATTTAAATTTTCCCCATCCCTCCCTGTCAAAACCACACCTCTTCTTGTTAATGACTAACTGTCAGGATATTTATATCGGCAGACATTTTGTGCTAAAATAGAAATTAAAAGTGTATATTGCCCGAATCACTCAGAACAGAGCAGACTCCATTTTGTTATCTTCAGGATAACAAAGACACATAATTTCTATCCTTTCTGTAACCAGCCACTGAGCCTGAGATAAAGAATGCATTATATAAACAAGCCAAGTGATAAGCAATGAAGCAGGGGGATGGAATGCTCTGTTTAAATGCTAATAGAATAGAAATAATTTTAAATACAGACACTAGTGACAGAGAAGATTAAGTAATTAATTTTACTTTCTAAATTTTACAAGGTTCCATTGTAAGTAAGGGGTGAAATTGAGTTTAGACATGTCAATTCTAGAAATTACGATCAAAGTCGTTGCCACAAAGACTGAGGCAAACGCTTTGAACTGACAGCAAATGTAAGTTTTGGTAGTCATTTTAGATAAGCCAAATTACGTCAAAATCGTCATCAGGAAAAGATAACTCTTTCCTGGATAGGAAAGATTATTGTGAGGCGAGAGTGCCCTCTATGGACCAAATACCTAAATTGCAATCTGCAGGTTGACCACACCTTCAGTATCCTATTGGTTATACCAACTGATGACATACAGGTAATCTTTCCCTTTAAAAAGTTAGGACAAAGGGAAGAGAAATGTTAGTTGGGCTTTCAGATTCAGACATTCAGAGAGATCCAGGACAGATATTCCCTCTGGGACTAACATTCAAACTCTCTTGGACACAACTCAAGAAACACTCCTTGACACTTAGCTACCTAAGAGCATCTGATGAGAATATCTACTTAACTGGTAATTATGCTGGTTTTATTTAATTAATCTAAATTTATTAAAAATCTAATAGCATGATATATGACTGGATAAATAACGGTCAGATTTCAATATTTAGAAATCTTAGTTAACTAAAGAATATATAGTTATAAACATTCCATTCTGCAGGTGGAATTAAGAATAATTATATATTAATGTGATATCACGTGTTAGCATACCAGGTGTATTGATTTGCTCTAAATAAGATGATATCTTTTTAGGCAAATTAAAATTTGGCTTATAGAATCTGGTAGATTATTCTTATTGGATGGTTCCAGGAAATATTAATGAGCTGGTTTGAATGTTATTTTAATTGAAAATTACATGAGAATAGGATATTATATGCCTAGGAGGATCTAGCCAGCATTGAAAGGGTTACTCAGTTGATCTAACTGTTAGCCAAGGTTTTACGACTTTTCGCTGGGCTGTGTGAAGTTTAACTTTTTCTGTCTGTGAAGTACCCCATAAATCTTATCTTGACAGTTGATGCTGTTAGCCATTGTATTGCATACTTATGTTATACTAAATATTCACTAATTATTATCATGCATGCTGCCTAATATTATTATTATTTTGTCACAATAAATTATATCTATTTTTATAACAAATTGTGATTTTATTTGCATGGAATACATTTCACTTACATGATAACGATCTCTAAGATCTAAGAGAATTGAAGTAGTGGGCAATTCTCGACTGTTTAATATTATCATCCCATAAATATCCCCACATAACACACCCTTTGACTTACAGACACACAGACTCACTGATTTGACACAATCTGAAAGACACCCACAATCACCGACAGACACGCACACACTGACATACACACCCAATGATGCAGACACACACACTCACACTGACACACATACACGATCACTCACTCACAGACCAATACTGACATACACACACTCAAAGACACACACAATCACTCAGACACACAGGCTCCCTCACAGACACACATAGTCACTCAGACACACACATACACACTGACAGACATACACACTCACTCACAGACACACACAGTCACTCAGAAACACAGGCTCTCTCACAGGCACACACTGACAGACATACACACAGACTCACTGACAGCCACACACACATTCATAGACACACACTGACAGATATACACAGACAGACACACACACACACACACACATTTCCACCCAGCACTCACAGATTGTTATTTATGCTTATTTTAATTGAAATCCACCCAACCTCCCTACATTTGGGAGAGCTGGTTGGATTTTTTTACCTTGGATCCAGTTGGGCTGCTGGCCGGGCTGTTTTGGGCTGCTGTGCAGGAAGGCAGGAAGACAGGCGGGCGGCAAGGGAGTGCTGATTTGTGAGCTCTCCCTGCTCACTCCCGCTGCAGAGTGATGCCGGGAGCCAGAATGATGTCGTATTGCCGCCCGGCTGGAGCTCAACTGGCCGCCTGCCCCGGAGGGGCCCAAAGGTTTGGCTCTGGGCCCCCTTAAAACGAGGCTAACAAGGTATTACATGGGCATTTGGGGGCTGTGTTTTTTTGCCGCCCCCTGGAAAATACCGCCCAAGGCAAATACATCACTGGGTTAGACAAGAAATCTGCAGTTTTTGCAAGCTGGTTTTAGATATAACTATATACATAATTAAATGCATGGATGTTTTCATTTGGGGTACGTCTACTAAACAGTGATTTTTCAAAAAAATATTTTGGATTTGAACAGTGGAATGTCCCTTTAAATTAAATATGAATACCACTGAAATGTTGTTATTGGTTTCAAAAACAATAGATCCATTTTTAGAAATCTTTCCACTACAGCAAGTGTATACAATGTTTTATATTTCCTAAACAAAGAAAAGAGCAAACAAGCAATTAGGGAAAATGGAAGTAAGATGTCTGTTAATGTAACTCAAACTATTGTTGATAAAATACTGCCATGTTACATACACTAGTGGTTGAGGAAAGTACAATTATAGTTATTAGTACAGGGCTTGGCAAATCCCAGGCAACGGCCGCCATGGGATTTGTCTGCCCTTTAGCTAAAGGTGTCAGCAGGGCAAACAATTGAGCTGGCGGCCCGCCCTAGAAAGCATGGGGGCGGTCAGCTCAGGTTGCACTGTAGCCGGCCAGCCTGAGGGGCATTGGAGGCGGCCGGGTCAGGGAGTATTGTAGCGGGCCGTCCGCAGGAGAATGCAGGCGGTTGGCTCAGGGTAGCTTGGAGCTAGTCGGCTGGCCACCTGACCGAGAAAAGACAGGGTTTACATTACAGCCTAGGAACACCTCCAGTGACCAGTCCTCAGATGGCTACTAGAGGAGCTTCCTGGGGCAGTGCAGCACAGTGTGCAGCATTGAAAATCAGTGTTTCCACCCCCTGCATGGAGACACTGAACGTTCCTCATAGAGATGTGTTGATTCAACACATCTCTATGAGGAGATGCTGATTGGCCAAGGTGGTGTTTGGCTCCACTCCCCGTCATGCCTCCTTGGCTGAGATCATCAGAATTGACAATCTCAGCCAATCCAATGCTTTCCTATGTAAAGCATTGTAATTGGCTGAGATCATCACTGATAATGTCAGTCAAGGAGGCGGATCAGGGGTAGAGGGCTGGTGATGTAGATAAAATGAGAACCATTTATTACTATTCAGCTGACGATTTGGTTAATTCCACTGGGAGAAAGGCGCTATATAAATACTAGTCATTATTATTATTATAGAGGCAGAACCAGCCAACAGGAATAAAGGTAAGATTTTACTATATTTAGGGGGGCCCGGTAGTTATTTTAACACTATATGGTCAGATATACTGGTTTGTGTTCTTGATCCTATAGCGTTCCTTTAAGTGTTCATGTTGCTTGTTGATCAAAATTGCGCGTGACTGAAAGTCTAGGGAAATTTGTCAAGCCCCGAGTGCTGGAAAGCAAGCACGGTGCTGTAGTTTAAATTCAGAGTTTTGAATTCTTGCCGAGTTCAATAAAACTTGTATCACTAAGCTGGCTAAGAGTATCTATTGAAAAGCTTCCAACTGAGTTAAAACCCAACAGCACGCAGAGTGTTTTGATTCTCACAGTGTAGGAAATAACTGTTACTAGAAACCGATTGTTAGTATCGTTATAATTCATGTAAGAAGAAATGAAGATAGAATTATCAAGAAACGGTTCAGACTATGTGGAAACGTACTTACCATTTTGTAAACCCATCCACAACTGCTTGTGGTCTTTCTTTTGCATTTCATTGATAACTTGACTCTTGTGCTTTAATGCATCCGCTTCCTTCACAGACGACATAAAATGTGCTTCTATTACATCTTTTGACTGGCATCGCAGAAGGTCCTTTGCTGGAAAATTCTAAAAGAAATTTAGCAGATCCTTTTAGAAATGACCGACTCTTTAACAGAATACAACTAAAGATGTGCAAACAACTAATATTACCAACTACTAGACTATTACTACTACTAAACAGTATGAAATATTTTAGAATATGTATTACACCAGTCAATGACCCTTCTTCTCTAAACATACTTGCTTCTCTTTCTTTCTTGCCAAATGTGTTAATGTTCCCAGATCTTATTATGCTGTAAACTTACCTCACAACCAATTTTAACTATGTATGTTATGTATGTATAGTTTAGTACTTTGGTAATTATCCCTCATCCCTATAAAATGTATGTCCATATGAGCAGGGCCCTCAGCAAATTTTGTTCCTGTATCAGCAACTTCATTTGTTGTAGATACAGGTTTCTTTGTCCACTTATAACATCACTTTGGAATATGATATTGATTAAAGGACCACTATAGGCACCCAGACCACTTCAGATTTTTTCTATAAACATAGCGGTTTCAGAGAAACTGCTATGTTTATAATAGGGTTAATCCAGCCTCTAGTGGCTGTCTCATTGACAGCCACTAGAGGGCTTCCGCGCTTCTCACTGTGAAAATCACAGTGAGAAGACGCCAGCGTCCATAGGAAAGCATTGTGAATGCTTTCCTATGGACAGGCTGAATGCGCGCGCGGCTCCTGCCGCGCATGTGCATTCAGCCGAGGAGGAGGAGAGGAGGAGGAGAGTCCCCCGCCCGGCGCTGGAGAAAGAGGTAAGTTTATCCCCTTCTACCCCCTAGAGCCCGGCGGGAGGGGGACCCTGAGGGTGGGGGCACCCTCAGGGCACTATAGTGCCAGGAAAACGAGTATGTTTTCCTGGCACTATAGTGGTCCTTTAATAAAAATAACACTGTATACATGTACAGTTCTGAATGCTTAAATCCATTCATCTCTATTTTAGTGGTGAAAGTCTTGGACACATGTATGAAGTCACTCCTAATGGAATGAGAAAACATATTCTCCCATTTAAGCAAAATTATCAGCTAGGTCAAATTTTGTTCCAGTTATCCCTAATTTCCAGCTACTACCACAGTTATTTTTATTTCATATTAATTTTCCAATGTGTAAGATGTATCAAAAGGTATTGCTTGGGGGCGTGGCTTGGAGGTCCGCGAACATGGCTGCCTAAACCGTAAGCTCCCCGCCGGCCTTGCACTAAACCTCACCGACCGCACAGCCAACAGCTCAAAATGGGGAAAACACACCGCACATCAAGCGCCCAAAGACCCGCATACACCCTGAAAAGTACTCCGAACCCCTCCATGAAACAGTACCTCGTGGCACAGGCGGACCCGGACCAGCAGGCCTCAACTGACTCCACGGCCTCGGGTTTTTCCCGCCCGCGGTCCCCGCAGGGAGAACACACGCCAGCGATCTCCCAAACCTCCACCCCTGAGCTGATGTCCATACTGCAACAACTACCCACAAAAGCGGACCCGAATGCAGAACTCCGCACCTCCATCACTACAGAGATCCACGCACTGCGAGAGGAGATATAAGGCCTCAGCCAGAAAGTGGCCCAGCTTGAAGCAGACAGCGATCACATGTCTGCAGCACAGGCAGCAAACACTGACATGCTGCAATCCCATACAAAGGTATTGCAGCAAATGGCACTTCATATTGAGGACCTAGATAACAGGGGTAGGAGACAGAACATCCGCATCAGGGGCCTGAGGGACTGGACAAGAATACCCCTATTCAAGCCACCTTGTCAGATCTATTTAACAGACTACTGGCCCGGCCGCTTCAGACGCCTATAGGCTTTGTACGAGCGCATCGCGCACTTAGGCCCCAGGGACCCCCTGAAGGCCCATCCCGCGACATCATCTGATGTCTGGAGAGCTTCCCCCTGAAAGAGGAGATCCTCCGCAAAGCCAGAAACACAGATAAAATCTTATTGGAAGGCTCGAAGATTCACCTGTTCCCCGATCTGTCCCCAGCAACCCTGGCATATAGGAGAGCGATGAAACCCCTAACCAGACAACTGCAAACAGCCCAACTGAGGTACCGCTGGTGTTTTCCCAAGGGACTGCAGGTTGCAACTCCCAACGGCCCCTTCATGGTCCTAGGAGAGGAAGATGCTCAGGCGCTCCAGAAAGAGCTACACCTGCCACCGGAGACACTGCCCTGGCCGAACCCGCTAAATTTTTACACCTTTGCCCCCAGACCGTAAGGCATGGGCCCCCGTCCCCAGAGACTGAGACCACCTCGCACACAGACGACCAGACCAGTGGGGATGCCCAACTGATAACAGCCGCGTCTGCTAGACGACTCGGCCTCGGAACTGTTACCCTGATAACACAGGCATGATATGAACTATGGACCTTACATCGGGGTGCCTCTGGTGCTCCACCACTCTAAGAACGCTGATGTGCTTTTTGACACAGCAAGTATTGCTAGAGCTGCGGCTCCAGACAGGGGGGGGAGGGTGGGCAGATAGGGGGACACTCAAGAGCCTGGAGGGGCTAGCTCAGGGGGAGGGGGGACACACTGAACCTGCTTCCTCATCGAGGGTTGGTGACTCACACTGGGCCTTATGCTCGAGAGGAGAACCCGCCCGATGGCTAGACCCCACAACGCTAGCTCCCAGGAGCTCGCCATCAAGGCTGGGTTTTGCCCACTGGAACGGGGGAAGAAAGAGGGAGATACAATAGGGGGACAAGAGGGTGGGAGGGAAACGGAGACAAGGGTGGGGGGAGGGCCCCGTGACAGGTCACCAGATGACCTACACGATGAAGGTACATGAGGGATCTATGTTGAAATGTTTTTTTTGTAAAGGCTGATATACATGTTAAAGTTACTATTGTTCTTCTAAGGTGAGGTTGACATATATGCTTCATTCTTGATAGGTTGTGCCGTAAGTCGGGGAGACAGAATATCCTGACTGGGTGGCGCCCCGAGAGGCCACAGTGGTCAGCGACGACCGATTTGCGAGCGCACTTGGTCCCCTGGGCCCTGCCCACTTGGGAATTCCGGGACTCCTTCAACTGCCCTACTGGAGTGAGCGACAAGTATCAGGGGAACGGTTCCCTGCCGACAAGTATCAGGGGAGGGGCCCCTGCCCTCCGACGCTCTTTTCCAACACCGTTGATTACAGCAACTGTGTATATACAACCCCTGACCCTTTCCACCCCACTTACCCTATACTTTCCTGCACCCCCCTTATCCCATCCTACCACTTGACCGCCGGACGGACAAGACAGCACTCATACACCCGACAGACAGGTCTCGACCATGTCCACTACCCCGGCCCCCATAACGGTCCTTTCCCTCAACGCTAGGGGCCTAAACAAACCCGAGAAAAGATCGGGAGCCATGAGGGACTTCCTCTCCCATAAGGCATCCATAGTGTATTTACAGGAGACACACTTCAGAAAGGGGTCGCGACCCTCACTGACTAATCAGCACTATCCCATCGGATACTACAGTGACTTCCAGGGTGGGAAATCCAGGGGGACAGCAATCCTTCTTCACAAACGCATTCCGTTTAAAGAAAAGGGGGTGATGACCGTCCCGGAGGGACGGTACATTTTCATAAAGGGGGAGATAGCAGGCTCAATATACACCTTCGCTAACGTATACGCCCCAAACTGTAGACAATATCGTTTCCTAGCCCGGATACTCCGCACCCTTAAGAGCTTCACAGAGGGCGTGCTGGTACTAGGGGGAGACCTGAACGTGGCTCTGGACCCTAAGTGGGACTCCTCCCTGGGTCGCTCTCACGTCCCTACCCAACATCTTACAGCGATCAAGGCCCTTTTGGCAAGGGAAAGACTAGTGGACTGTTGGAGAGCCCTACACCCCGATGAAAGGGATTATACCTTTTATTCACACCCACATAATTCATACACCCGCATCGACTACCTCTTTATGCCACGATACCACCTACCGCTGGCACTTCGGGCTGACCAGGGCACCGCAACGTGGTCGGACCATGCACCGGTGTCGGTCACCCTGAAGTCCCCGCTATTCAGACCCAAGATCTCCAAATGGAGGTTAAATGAGGCCCTACTAGCCAAGCCAGAACTGACGGCCGAAATAGAAACCACACTACACGAATACTTCACACACAATAGTACCCAGACGTCCCCCACCGTACGGTGGGAAGCACACAAAAGTGTTGTTAGGGGGCATTTCATACAAAAAGGCGCACTCCTAAAGAAACAGAGGGAGGCACGCATGGCCTCACTACTGGCAGACATACAACACCTAGACGCCCTCAGTAAACGACTACAACTCCCCACACACCAGGCGACATTGCTAAGTCTACGGAGAGAGCTAACTACACTCCTACACTCCCAACACCACAGAGCCGCATTGCGCAACAGGGCTTTCTTTCACGTAAATGGTAACAAGAGTGGGAAACTTTTAGCGCGCATGCTCAATAAAAAGAGGCAAGACACCTACATTGACCGCATTCACAGGCACCCCACTAAGATACAGGAGATCATTAGGGCATACTACACGGAACTATACGCGATGCCGCGGCCACACACAGACTCACACATCCTCAGACTCCGTGACTCTATAGACGAATACCTTTCAGCCCATACACTCCCCTCCCTAACGACAGACATAGCTGACGAACTGGAAGAACCCATTACCCTAGAGGAACTGGCGCTTGCGATCAAAAGCTCTAAACCCGGGAGGAGCCCAGGCCCTGATGGACTGCCACTAAAATACTACAAGAGATTTGCAGACATACTGTACCCCCCGTTAGTAGAAATGTTTAATGCAATCAGAGAGGGACACAACCTTCCCGAGCAAGCACTAACAGCACACATCTCCATCATCCCCAAGGAGGGAAAGGATCGGGAACACTGTGGGAGCTACCGACCTATATCCCTCATCAACACGGATCTTAAACTTCTGGCAAAGGTCCTAGCGACCAGACTCCAAACACATGTGCCCAGTCTGGTTCATGCGGACCAGGTGGGTTTCGTGATGGGACGTGAAGCCAGGGACAACACTATTAGGGCCCTCACGCTTATGCATAGGAAATCCGGGGTGGACTCGGGCCTTCTCCTGCTCTCCACGGACGCGGAGAAGGCCTTTGACAGGGTCAGCTGGGAATATATGTTCCGAACGCTGGCACATATGGGTCTGGGACCACACCTTTGGGGATGGATTAGAGCCCTCTATTCCAAGCCGACAGCACACGTGCTGGTCAATGGGGTACTAACGGAGGCCTTTCCGATACACAATGGCACACGCCAGGGATGTCCCCTTTCCCCGTTACTATTTGTACTGGCCCTGGAGCCGTTCCTAAACACCATTAGACGCCACCCCGATATCACCGGCCTATATACAGGAGATACACATCATAAAATAGCCGCATACGCGGACGACCTACTATTTTTTATCACCCAGAGATCTCCCTACCCAACCTAGTGCGGGCATTTCGGGCATTTGGGCTCCTCTCGGGCCTGAAAATTATCTTTTCAAAATCTTATATCCTAAATATCAGTGTACCCGCGCATAGAGCCGACCAATTGCGTAGGAGTCATAATTTCCGATGGGCTTTAAACAAAATACGCTACCTAGGCACCTGGCTGACAGCGAACGCAACAAATTTATACACGGCCCACTTCACCCCACTGCTGACCCAGTTTGATGAGGGAGTTTGATGAGGGAGATGAGGGAGTGGGCCTTCCCCCACATATCCTGGTTAGGTAGGGTGCAAGTCGTAAAGATGAATTTCTTACCGAGACTGCTATACCTCCTCCAGGCCTTGCCCATAGTGATCCCGACATCCTTCTTCACGACACTCCGGGGAGCATTGGGGTCATAGGTTTGGGATGGGAGGAGACCCAGACTGAAACATACATTGCTTTCACAACCCAAAGACAAAGGTGGTCTTGCCCTGCCAGACTTCACACTATACTACAAAGCATGCCACCTGCAACGTGTGGTGGAGTGGTCCAAACCGGGGGTTAGCAAGCTATGGAAAACTGCAGAGGAGTACGAAGCGGGCATACCAGCCGCCCTCCTCCCGTGGCTCCCTGCCAGGGGGTCAGGGAAGGAAACACGATACTCGACCTACACAAAAGCGACACTGACGGTGTGGCGAGGTAGTGTCGGACGTCATGCCCTCTCCACACACCCGTCCCCACTGCTACCCCTGGTTCATAACCCGGACTTCCCACCGGGCCTAGACCTGAGAGCCTTAAGGGCACTGGTAAACGACCCCCTGCCTCTTCTACGACACGTCTGCACTAGACGGGGAATGAAAACCCTGACAGAACTGTGTGGGGAGACCTCCCAGCCCTTCCTAACGCGCTCTAAATATGAACAATTACGCAATTACATAAAACTCTTTCCACAGGGCCAGGCTCTCGGCAGAGATCTCACGGCCTGTGAAAGGCTGTGCTCTGACCCGGACCCTCTACCACATGGGGTATCGCACCTATACTCCCTTCTCCAATCACAGACACCAACTGAAACGCCTAACTTTATGGGTAAATGGGAGGAATCCCTGAACCAAACTTTTAGCACCCTGGAATGGGAAAAGATGTGCAATATCATACACCACTGCTCCATATTCAGCAAGAGCCAAGAGACAGCTTATAAATTGCTCACACGATGGTATCGTACACCTGCCACAGCACATCACATAGACACGACAGAGTCTCGCCTCTGCTGGAGATGCGAAAAGGTGTTAGGCACACTCAGGCATATATGGTGGGACTGCGAACTGATACAATCCTTCTGGCACACTATTCATGCCATTATAACCCGCTTTTCGGACAATCCCCCACCATTTGAACCGGCAGCCATGCTACTCCACCACACAAACACCCCCACATCCAAATATAAAAAAATCGCTCACGATCCGGATCATAAACATAGCGAAACAGACGATCCCACGGTTCTGGAAGACGAAAGTGACCCCGTCCTTACCCTTATGGTTTGCCCAAATGGAAGACCTCAGAGCCATAGAGGAACTCACTATGTACGCGGCTGGACCGCAACAACAGACATACCTAGACATCTGGATGCAGTGGATACGGACGACTGCGAAACCAGAATTCCAGACGATACTGACAAGTCTAACACCTGAGAGCCCAAGACCGACTGACACGGAGACAACAACTAACCCTACCCCTCCTTCCCTACCTGATCCTACCCCCCCCCCCCCTCTGACCCCGACCCAACCAATACGCACCGACCAGAAGGGTGCGGAGCCATAACCCAGTGCAAGAGGCCTAACTAGGTCGGAAACCCGAAAGGGATAGTTAGATGTTACAGAAATGACCGACAATTCCCATTCATGATGTCAAGATACACACTTACAGAGTCTGTATGACCCTGAATATACGCTACTGGATAGGATAAGTTTCAGGCTTATAGCATGATTGAAGCTAAAGGTTTCATTGTAGCTTGATCCATTAGAGAGGATCGCTGACTCCAATTAAGGACCTGCGAGTCCAATACTAACACGGGCCTGCGCGCCCAGTCAACTGTGATATATCTTGTGTCTTATTCTTTATTATGTTCTGACACATGTTGTGTCCTATACAATTGATTTACATGCAGCTTGAGACCTGCGAGTCTCATCTTGATCCGTACATATCGTAATAAAAAATATATTTACAAAAAAAAAAGGTATTGCTTGTCCATATCTTTATGGCCATAAAATTATGCATTGCAAGAAACTGGAGAAAGCCAGGTTTAATTATATGGACGGAATAAGGAACCAACTTGACTTTCAATGTAATATAGAATCAAGACTAAGTAATACAGGTAATAGCAATTCTGAGTATAATGATATATGGGATATAAGGAAAATATTCAGAGATAGCATTAATTGATGGTGTACCCCAGTGGGACCTGTCTTACTCCCTCCACCCCTCTGGTGGGAATGTAGAATGTGGATATAAATGATGAATTATTATTTTTTAGATAATTAGCAAATATCCCTCTAAAATATGATTTTAATATGACTATAAGATAAATTATGTATGAAACTTAACTCTTTTAAAATGTAATAAAGCATTAAATATTTTATAAAGATAAATAACTGGATATAAGAAAAAGAAAAGAAAAAAACAAAACAATGAAACAAAAAAGGAGAAAGATAATACGAGAAAATAAATAAATAAATGATGATATTGGTAAAAAGTGCCTTTATGGGAAATGCATGTGAATCAGACATAATAAGGCACAATACCTATCTGAAATATTTATATTTCAAAGAAAGAAAAAAAAATACACGTCTGAAAATCTTTCATTTTAGTTTAGCTATAGGTATAGGAGAGTACATGAAAAGCTCTGAACGCATGTACTCTGGTTCGTAGGGTGTTAACAGCGCGAGATGTACCCAGAACCCTTCCAGCTGTAACTGGATCTATTGTACACAAAATACATAAAACATAAGAATGATTTTACCCTAAGATCTGGTCATAGTGCTGCTTAAAAGGTAATGCACTATTTCAGATGATTTTCTGTGTATTATGTCTACTTAATGAACTGTTTGTATACTGGGATTGCAGAATGTATTTGACGTTCCTATATTGTAATGTCATATTTAATACTTTCATGTATTTGTTGTGCAGCCAGTATAGCTCTCTGCAGTTGTTATATTTCCTAGTGTCTCAGGGCTCCAATCCCCAATCTTAGGGCAAACCATTCACAAGCAGCAATACTTGGCTAAGAGTGACATGACTGGGTTAGCCCAACAACCTCAGCCAGGCAGGTTAGACCCAAATAACATTAACCATGACCACGTGTTAACTCAACATCACCAATACAGCTGACGAAGGGGAGATTTCCAGCTGTGGCTCCAAACAATTCGATATAGAGAACATAACCACTACACCAACCTTTACATTTGCGTGCACTTGATTACTGTCTACATAGCTGGCAGATGAACAGCTTTACACGTTTCTGAATGAGAAGATCTTCAACAGAACATTCTGATGTGAGGACTGGGCTACAACGCAAATTGCTTCATATTTTTAAGGGACTGCCTTTTGAACAACTTCTCTATAGATGTGACTTTGCATTACGTACCCTGTTATGCATGTGAATGATTTCAGGCATTGAGCAGGGAAAGTTTTCTTCTTTCTTTTTTTGCTTTTTAAAACATAGCCGATTGGGATTTTCCCCTTTAAAAAAAAATGCAGTCTTAGCCCTTTTCCATATGTCATGTGTATATCTTAAAACAAAGCATACTCACATCACTGACATTTTTTAGGGTGCCTCTGAGCCCAGTACCCACCCATCTCTTTGCTTTCAAGTGCCAGTTGACATAAGGGTGGGCCCTAGCAGCTGACGTCACCAGGATATAATAGCCTAACATCGTCAATAACCAAGACACACTTAGAGTGCAGAAATGGGATGAAGGCAAATGTTTTATGCATAATCACACACCTTCATTTAGTGTGCATCAGGAGCTCAGCAGAAAAATGGTTCACAGTAATGTCAACTGAATAGCAGCACCCCCAGCTTTTACAGACAACATAATGTACCACAGAGATCTGCCACAACAAAACTCACATAACAGGCGATTGCATTACAATTTAATGTGTTCGTGTAAATAAAGTATGTGTTCTTGTTCTAACATACCCCATTTAAAGCTATGGGGATTCATGAAGTGATTCAAATAAATAATAAAAATAAAATACATATATTCTTGTGTTATACTATGCATCATGTATGTGGCTCTTTAAAAAAAAATTGCTAATTTTCTAAACAATTCTCACATATAATTAATAAAAAATAAAACACATTTGAAAACCCCAAATACCACCCCAATACATCACTGCTCAGGACTCACACAGCAAATATGGTGATTTGAAACCGAGTACGAATTACTATGTAACTATGAACACAAACCTTTCTAGGCTTGGTTAAGGACAAACTGAAGAAAGAAAAAGAAGAAAAAAAAATAGGGCTATGCGTGCACCGTGATGGAACTTGTGACTCAGAACTAGAGCCACATTTTAGTAAATTGAAAGGGAGGCTACGTTCCTGTATTGCATTAAAAGTGCAGTGGTTTTGATAAACGGTTTGGATGTTATCGCTGTTAGTTCAGTAATTTCAGAGACCGAAAAAAAACATGTAAAGTCATGCCCTGGATGACAGATTTTGAGATGACTAGCGACTACAAATAAAGCAATTGAGGTCTCTTTTCAATATCTCCCTTTCATGGTTCAGAGAGCAAAAGGCAATGGTTCTTAGTCAGCAATTTGTGTGTCAATTTCATAAAGACAATCTAGGGTTCATTATAAGACACACACTATGCTCCATTTCAATAACCGCTTTTATTTTTTGGGGACCTCACCTTTCTATAGAATGTAAGCTCATAAAAGCAGAGTCAAAAAATTGATGTTTTGCTGCATTAGGTCTAAACCAGTAATAATACCAGTTACTGCATTGTTGTGACTCTAAAGCAGTTAAGAAGATTTTTTTTCTAATATATATATATATATATATATATATATATATATATATATGTATATATATATATGTGTGTGTGTATATTGTACTAACATTGCAGCATTGCAAATTGTTCTAGAATTGCAGGGACACCAAGTTTAGGCCATGCACATAATTTTGATATATCTCACAAAAGTTAAATGCCATTTTTGCATCTACTCACCAGATAAGCCCATTGGAATATGAATATCTCCATTTGAAAGGGAGAGGAGAATATTATACTAAGACATCAAAGGAAAAAGCAATGAATCAATTAAAGAAAGACAATTGTCAAAGAACACAGAAAGAGAAATAGAGAGGTGCAGGAATAGCGGGGTTCTAAACACCATTTGACTCCAGATTGATAGGAATGCTGGGGAAAGTACCATGTGACTTACTTGTCATGGCATCCTAAGCTTTGCAGAAACAAGAAATATGCATGATTCGGTAAAAGAGGGACATAGCCTGAATCAGTTTGTAATTGAAGCTTCCAAATCATATTTATTAATAAGATAATTTTCCATGAGGGATGTTACACTATAAGGACTTAAACACATCCCAATCCAGACAAAAAAGTGGAATGGTATGCTTTCTGATTATTGCGGTTTTTGTAATGCTCCACATTATAAATGATAAAAAATAAATAAAATCCACTCCAGAGTGCCTATCACACTTATGTCTAGAAAACATAAGGGAATTATTATTATTACTTGTATTTAAAAAGTGCCAGATGTCCACACTGCAGCTTTAAGAGAATATCGGGAAAATAAAGATCTATTTTTCAGGACAACATCCTAGCACCATTATAATAAGCTGTATGAATAAAGTCCCCCAAGAGTTTAAATTGCCATGTCTAAGATGGCTCCCTGTACACACTGAAAGTAAGAAAGTTTGTGGGGACAGTAACTTCATGACAAAGTTAAAAAGTACAGATCTGCGTAAGTAGAAAATCATAAAAAAATATAGACCAGATCTATACATCCATCTTAAGCTTTCGGTAAATGCTGTTATTTTTCATCAGTCTGGGGAGAGCATAGAATGTGACGTTTAGATAGAACCATTCGGGCCATCTAGTTTGCCCAATTTTCGAAATATTCTCATTAGTCCCTGGCCCAACTCCTCCCTACTAAATTTCTTGTGAATAGACACAAAATTCGCTAATGTCCAATCTTCTGGGACTACTCCCATTAACAATGATTGGTTGAATAAATCCGTTAATGGTTTTGCTAGTATACCACCAAGATTTTTTTTTTAATAAATTTGGGTGTATTCAATCAGGCCCCATCGACTTATTTGTCTTTACTTTTAAAATGGATGCTGTATTGTTTGTAGTTCTTTAACTGCACAATCTCTCCAACCTTCCTAAAGAACATGAATCCTCTTTTTCTCCCACACTGCTTCTAATGAGGCCAGAAAACAAAAAGCTTCCAAAGTTCTACACTCAACTTTTTCTCCCTACATTGTACACCCAGATCTACACACAATACAACATCCATTTTAATAGTTAAATTACCAACAGTTGCTGAGAAACCTCTTTGCTACAAATTTCTCAGTTTGATTCAATGCGTCACTATGAGGAGAAGCTGATTGGTGATTATGTTGAAATGACCATATATTCTAGTTCAAGGGGATGTCAAGCACTTATCAAACCTACATTTTCTGATTTGTAACAATGAAAAATCTCTAAATTAAGAATATTAAAGGACCACTATAGGCACCCAGACGACTTCAGCTCAATGAAGTGGTCTGGGTGCCAGGTCCATCTAGGGTTAACCCTGCCTGCTGTAAACATAGCAGTTTCAGAGAAACTTCTATGTTTACATATGGGTTAATCCAGCCTCTAGTGGCTGTCTCATTGACAGCCGCTAGAAGCGCTTCTCAATGTGATTTTCACAGTGAGAAGACGCCAGCATCCATAGGAAAGCATTTCTCAATGCTTTCCTATGGACTGATTAAATGCGCACGTGGCTCTTGCCGCGCATGCACATTCGGCGGAAGAGGGAGGAGAGCCCCCAGCATCGAGGAAGCCCGGAGAAAGGTAAGCTTTTAGCCCCTTCCTCCCCTTAGAGCTCGGTGGGAGGGACCTATTAACACTATAGTGCCAGGAAAACGAGTTTGTTTTCCTGGCACTATAGTGGTCCTTTAACAAATATAGGTTTACAACATTATACAAATGGCAGCTAGGATTTGCAAGTATTGAAAATGATGGGGTACCTTACTAGAATGTACTACAACTATGAAGAACAACTAACTAGTACTTATATAACATTTTCCGCTTGTTGATAGTCTTAGAAATTTATGGTACATCAGAAATGTACATTTCCATTGAAAGGCAACTTATTCCACATATTGTCTTGCTCGTATCTGTGTGAATATTTTTTATGCTGACAAAAAAATGCTGTACCAATATGAGTAATTATTTTCATGACATCTGATTTTGCGGTATTTATGTTTACTGTAAAGAGATCAGTAGGGGAAAAAAATTAAATACTTTAACCCTTTAAGAACAGAGGCAATTGTACAAGTACTGATCAAAACAAAATCAAAACAAAACCTAGAACTTGAGCTATATGTCTGTTCAACCAGAATTTACCTCTTTCATATTAAGTGCACCCACACTTATTTTATGTCATTTTATTCAGGAGAAACAGGGTTTTCAAATCAAATATTTAAACATGATTATATATTATATTAATGCTTTTGTTTTAGATCAAAGAAAACTTTGATTATTTGTCTATCTACTCCTTCCAAATTGATTAATTAATGCGTGCATGCTTTCCCTAGAAGTAATTCACACCGGAGACAACGTTTCTGATCAGTGAAAAACCTGAGGAATGCCTTTATTCCCTGGAGTGGGAGCTCCTTTTAAAGCACAAATACGTCATGTACAGAGTCACAGTTAAACATACAGTATACTTTCAACATTTGATTAACAGTCTAAAGGGTATTGTCTAAACCCACCCTACAGGATGTGATGTCATCATTACAGAGTTCTCCCACCCATATTCCAGCTCCATCTTGGTTACACGATGGGAGGGGGAGTGAGTAGTTTCTTTCAGTTACGTTAACAGTGATTCTCCATTTTGTTACACGTGGCTTGCTCGATGGGAAGGGGGGAAGGTAGGAGGATTTTACAGAGGAAATAGTTACTGAGCACACATGTGTAAGACATTATGACTCTCTTACCAGGATATTAGGGAATGTGTGACAAATAAGACACAAATGTATAAAAGTAAAAAAGACATTTTAGTATTTTATCCATAACACTTTAAACTATTTTTTGCTCCCTTTATTTTCAGGTGTGGGGGACTGCCTGAGAACTCATGCAGTCCCCCTGCAGTTCAGTACACTGCCGATCCAATCATGTGATCGCGATGTCATTGTGATCACATGGTCCAGAAGGGCCGGGTTGGGTTGTCAGGCTGTCCCCATGATCAAGATCACTGCGGTAGGTGAGTATAGTTTTCAAAACTTTGCGAAAGCCTGTAATCTTTGGTGAAACGGGTTACTGTTTATTCCTTTTAAGGTTTTAATCTTTATTTTCAATACATTTTGTTATTTTCAACCATATTTGGACCCTCCAGATTTTATCCAGAAGATTCTAACATCAAATTCCATAGTGGGAAACATACCACCTAAGGATAAATGGCGATAATAATAATTTTTGCTTATCTTCTATATTTATTCTACAGCAGAAAGCACTATATATATATATGTGTGTGTGTGTGTGTGTGTGTGTGACCGTTTGCTGCTACAATCCTGTGCACTTACAAGCAGAACTCTGAAATACCTTGAGCTGGGGAGCTTGTACCACACCAGCTACGATATAACTACCAAGAGCAAGATCAAGATTTACCACAGATCCATAGGCAGGGAAAAATACCACCCGAGCACATATATTTGTAGCTCATTACTAGCTCCGAAAAGTGTAAGTGCTTTTCCTTTAATTTATCTCACCAACTATCTCAAAATACTACACCATATTTTGCTTGTTGTCCTCTCTTTTGCATATTGAATTTTCCCGATTGGATTTTGAGGACACTTTTAAGGCGCTGCTTCCCTCTGTCTTTTTTCCACAAGCATAAAAAAAGAGACTCTGGTTTGTGTTGTTCAAGCTGCCTACCGGCACTACAAACAAGCACTAGAGACCTTACTTATTGTACTATTATACAGTATATATAATGGATTAACTAATTTTATGATCACTTTATAGCCATAAACGCCTAAACATTACATGAAATTTAGAAGCTTAATGGGACTCTCCAGTTCCAGGAAAACATATCCGTTTTCCTGGCACTGCAGTGCCCCTCTCCCTCCCATCCCCCATCCCATGTTGCTGAAGGGGTTAAAACCCCTTCAGTGACTTATCTGAATCCAGCGCTGATGTCCCTTGGCGCTGGGTCAGGCTCTGCCCAAGCTCCTCCCCCACAGGAGGAGGGCGCACGTGAACGCATTAGACCTCGGCAACACTGGAGGTCCTCATGCGTAGCGTGAGGACGTCCAGCGTAGTTTAAAACACTTTTCGTGTTCCAAGAACACGGAAGTCCCTCTAATGGCTGTCTGATAGAGAGCCACTAGAGGAGGACTTAACCCTGCAAAGTAATTATAGCAGTTCATAAAAACTGCAATAATTACACTTGCAGGGTTATGGGTGGTGGGAGTTGGCACCCACCACCCTATAAAGAGATCAGTAGGGGGAAAAAAAGAAAATGGGCAGAAGTGGTCATGGTGCCTGGAGTGTCCCTTTAATAGATCACTATTGCTTTGAAAAAAGGTCAGTGTATAAATCAAGCCTTACATGGGTGCAAGGGACGTAACCAATACTTAAACAGAATGACTAAGGTCTTTGCATGTAAATAAAAAGGAAAATCACTGAAAAGGACACATGTGGAACAAAACATTCTCTTTGTTGGCTATCAATGGCATATTATTTTTACTAAACTAACTCAACACAATGTGAATAAATGTAAATGTATCTCATAATCTCTGTATCATCAGTTTAACAAGTTGTTATGCTTAGAATAAATGGTATTCTCTAATTACAAATAATAATAAATAACACCGTAATTCACATTTAGACATAGGAGAGACAGAATACCATACAATTAGATTTACCTTAAAATGCACAATGATGCTCCAAGGTAGAGAAGTATTTGACGCATGTAGGTCAAATAGTAAACCTACTGGGTAATGCCTAAAAAAAACAAAAACTATAAATTAGAAGGTATGCTCTTACATAATTCATAATTGCTATTCATGATGCTGTGACTATTCATTTTTATGTCGATACATTGAAGCTTTCTTGATTGAAAAAGATAACAAAGAATCATGATCATTAGAAAGTTAGCATTTATTGCATAGCAAACTTTTCGGCGGTAGCAGGTATTTAGTGTGTTTGCCTTAGTTAAGGTGGTTGTATCCACATACTATACTAGGCAGCTATTGGAGAGATATTTTTGGGGGTTCTCTTGTTTGTTACTCCTCTATAGTCCTCGTGTGGGGCTATTTATCTATTTTTACTATTATTTTGTACAAGTATGATATATCAAGCAAGTTGGGGGTACAGGTTATGATTCATTATCTTTCACCTGTTCACTCTCCTATTACTCTCTCTCTCTTTCCTGTTACCGGGCATTCAAGTGCCTTTTCCGTGTCCAAAGTTGCTTCTCAGGATCCCCTTGTTTCAAGGGTCTCCTTTTCTGTGTATTTTCTCTGGGTTACCCCCTACTTTGCAGCTTTGAGGTAGGCAATGCATGGGGTCCTTTTCAATGTTTTGCATATAGCTATGTGAATTATTGGATCTACCCTATTCATTATTCGCTTCTTCGTAAACTTTTCAGAAGCTGCTTAAACTTTGTATGTGTTTTCCTTCTATAAAATAATCTAGTAGCATAATTTAGGTAAAAATAATCAGGCACTTAAAAACATGTGTCAAGCAAAGATGTTCAGTCTTCCAGTATACTATTTCAGTAGGCACTTCCTGTTAAACGACCACTATAGTGCCAGGAAAACACTCTCGTTTTCCAGGCACTATAGTGCCCTGAGGGAGCCCCCACCCTCAGGGTCCCACTCCCGCCGTGCTCTAGGGTGAGGAAGGGGTTAAAATCTTACCTCGGCACTGGGACTCTCCACCCTCTTCTTCCGTCATCGGCTGAATGCGCATGCGCGGCAGGAGCCGCACGCGCATTCAGCCAGTCCATAGGAAAGCATTCTCAATGCTTTCTTATGGACGCTGGCGTCTTCTCACTGTGAAAATCACAGTGAGAAGCGCGGAAGCGTCTCTAGCGGCTGTCAATGAGACAGCCACTAGAGGCTGGATTAACCCATAGGTAAACATAGCAGTTTCTCTGAAAAGGGTTAAACCTAGATGGACCTGGCACCCAGACCACTTAATTTGCAGAAGACAGCATAATCTAAAATGTAAAGCCCTTTTACATCTACTGAAAGTGAACCTGCCATGCAAAGTTACAATGTTTCACTTATGGAGTTTAACATTCCATGTTTATGGTTTTCAAAATGGTTAGAAAAATGCATAGATTACATTTTACTTTTGTCTTCTCTTATCAAGATTCCACTTCTATTCTGTTAGCATAGAAGAAGAAAGATATGCACAAATGAAACCTTCTCTGCAAGATGCTAGGGAAATAATTGGTGCAAAGCTATCAAATACAGATGCAAACAGGAACACATCACAAAAAATCAGTTTAAATAATTTGGAGAAGATATTATAAGGTTTGTGAGACCGTAGCATGTCATATAAAAAAATATATGACTGGCTCTGCCCCACTGAGAAAGTGACTGAGACCCTCCAATACAAAAGGTACATTGTTAAAATGATTGGTAAGTGGCCTATCCTTTTTTTCTACTCCATGGGCCTCTTGGTCCTCATTACTAAAAATAATGGACACCATTAAGGTCCTAGAAGTTGCACAGTCTCGGGCCAATAAAGTTACCCCACCCCCAGGATGGCTAAAGTTTCCCAAGACCATAGTTACCATATTATTAGTGAAAAACACTCCACAAAATCTATAAGTTAACAACTTATCATTAATTCTTCTTTTTTCATTATTTATTTGGCACTAAAGGAGCCACCCACACCCCCAACCAAAATGAAAATATTAATTAAAAAACAAAAACAAGCCAGGAAAAATGAAAAACACAAATCAGAGCATAGTGATTGGTTGGCATCTGTAACGGATCGCCTGGCACCCGGACTGGGTACCTCCGTTAAAGGATGCTCTCCTAGCGTTTCCTGAGGACTCCAAGCACTCTGGCAGACACCACAATCACCGAACCGAAGAAGCATATAAATCCTCTCAAGCATTGGAATGCTGTAGACAGTTGAATAGGAATCCATACGAATAGGTTTACACTCGTAGCAGTCAAACTGGAACAGCATACAATAAATCCTCCCCCAAGAATGAGACGACACTTCACTTTGAGGGTTAAAACAGGAACTCCAGTGCTGGCACAACCAGTCTGGTTTTTATTACGGTCTTGCACACATAAGACCGCCCACAGGGGAGGTATAAAATAGCCAATAACATAACAGTTGCAACCCACAGATTCCCTCCCCTCAGATAACCAGTTAACATAATTACCAAATACTTGGGGTACATCCATAAATCCAGTATCCCCAGCTAGCCCTAGTCTGGGGGAACAACATATGTAAAAATTAGCCCATTCGGATAAAGGGTTCGGAAGTTATGGGACTTTAAAGTTTTGACCGACCGCACAGGCAAAATAGCCGAATATAGTTCCATAGGTTTTGGCCTTGCGGTCGGTCTCTGTTCATGCGTTAAAAGTCCCGAACAGCTTGCCATCCATGGTTATACCGAGGTTCGGATGAATCCCCATAGTTAACTGAGTCTTTCTACCGAACGGCGGGGCGTTCGGTAGTTTTGGTACGAAATTGTGGAGGTCTGGAGGCCTCAGCAGTGTTTGCCTACTTGAGTGTCCGATTTTAGTTCCACTCGACGGCAAAACACGTGTCGAAGTCCTGAAATGGCGGCCACTTCGATGACTTCGGCAACTTCGACTGTGTCCGAAGTGCCATATAAAAAGTACCAATCTTTCCCCAAAGTATTTAAAGGGCTAGGAACAGTATTATACAATCCATTATGCCCAAATACAGTTCTTAAAGGGTCAGTACAGTATAATAGCAGTCCATAAGCCCCAACTCAGTCCCTTAAAGGGCAATGTCTCCCAGGGGCCATAATCACTGGGCAGGAGGCGAGCAAGCAGTCCCCTCCAGGAAACTGGGGCAGACTCTGGTGCAGGGTCCAGTCCGCTACAGCATCTCTCAAGACTTATTTTAGAATGTTTGGGCTTTTTCTTTCTTTCTTTTTGGGGTGACATTTTTCAATAGTTTAAACCTTGAGCTGGTCCACTGATGCCCTCAGCCTACCACTGACTGCCCGGCAACCTTTCCTCAAACTGTAGCAGCCAGAAGAAAGGACACTAGGAGCAGGAAACTAGTGCAGGGGACCAAATTTAGATCATTAAAGCAGTAATCGGGCAGGGGTGTCTGGACACTGTAATGCATTAAACTGTTAGGGTTAAGCTCTATTCTAGTTTGAACCAGATGCCTCTACCTTCTAAATCCCTCAGTGGGGAATTAGGAGTTATGGGAGTAGGCGTGTTCATTTAACCTCTTAAGGACCAAACTTCTGGAATAAAAGGGAATCATGACATGTCACACACGTCATGTGTCCTTAAGGGGTTAGATTTGCTTGTTTTTTGAGTCATCTTCCAGTTGTTGTAGCACTGCAAGATATTGGGAAATTGAGTAATGAAAAAGCTGTTTCTATATTTATCTAGGTGAAGAGGGTTTAATTTCAGTGGTGACAATCCTGCAATACAATTAAAAAAGTGTGGAATATTTCAAGAAGCATTAAGAAGTCAGCAGTGAAATGAAATGTAAGTATGTTGACTGACAAGTGCATGGCAGGTAATACGAAAATAAAAAAAAATCGTTCTAAGTAATGACTGAAATCAAAAGTGTCAATATCTAGGTGTGTGTGTGCTAAATTTCTTTTGACATGCATAACTGATACAGTTGATCTCTGTGTCAATGTCGGAGGACGGCAGCTGAAGTATATAAAAAAATGAATACATTTAAAAATAAAACAGGATGTTTCTCATCTAGTCTGATGGGATAATTAGTTGATTTTACTGGCCTATTTCATTAAATCTCATGAAACCATTTCACATTATACATTGTTTGTGAATAAGAACAAATTACCAAACATTTAGTGCATGCTTTTTTTTTTTTTTATTCCCGGGAATGAACTTGCAACCTTTAAAAAAAATAAAATTTAAAAAAGGACTATACACCGTTTGTATAGGAAAATGTAAACTAAACATGTTTTATGCTTCTGGATATTCTTTTTTATGCACTAGCTCTTTGGTGTTCTTTCAAGTGCTATGTGCTATTTTGCAACCCTTTAGTGTGGTGCATGTATGTGGTTTTCTTCTTTTTTTTTTGTTTTATCTAGTAACATGCTTTCACAAGTTACTAAATTGCATGTGGAACAAGATGTTAAGAGCAGACGCATCACATGACCATAACAGTGCTAGTTAGGGGTTCTCCCTGGACCACCAGAGATATTCAAAGACTTGAGGTGACATGTTCTGAAACCTCTCTGTCTTCAGTCATCTTGCTTTTGCAATTTGAAACTTTTATAGCCAGAATTTAACTGCTAAGCACTAATTAGACACTGTGCAGGAATCAGATTATTGGGCAGTCAACCTTGAGCTCTCTAGATGCAATATAACTATTACCACGATCACATGGTTGGCATGGACAAAACAAAAATAACAAATCAGAATGACATATAATGGTACAGTGAGCTATGGCCAATCAACATCTGTACCTAAAGCTCATGCAATGAAATGTTTGAGCAAAACGCACTGTTACAATATGGGCTACAGCACACCATAGTTAAAGCAGCATTGTCACCATTTGGGAACCTTGCCAAATTTGCAAGGACACCCGACAGGACATCACCGCTTGGTTTTGTGGATGGGAAGGGGAATGTAAAGGTGAGGTTTACCTACCTGAACCTGCCCCTCGCCGGCTTTGCCATCTTGTTCTGGAGCTCTCTCTTCAGCTCCTGGCGCTGAACATCACTGCTGTACTCTCGCGCATGTATGAGAGCATAGAATTGTGGCCTATGGAGGATCCAGCACTCCACCCGAAGAAAGTCAGGCGGGGGAAATATACAGAGACAAAGTAGTCCCTACTTTGTAAAATATGCATTTTGTCTGTGTTTGGAATTTCACTGAATTTCCAACCACGTCAAGAGATATAGAGTCAAAAATACTTTCTTTATGAAATACTCATTTTTTGGGGGGAGGAAAGTGACAGTGCCACTTTAACACAGACTCAGGTACTCTGTTATATCATCAATATCATTCCTTATTCGCAGTCTGAGCTGTACCAACAACCCGTAGCCTCAATGAAGGGTAAACTCTTGCACAATATCCACAACCTCATACTGGATTATTCATTAGTCAAACTGTAGCATGTGAAAATCAGAATCACAAAATTAATCATATTGACTATTTTAGCCTAAATTTTCCTAAACAGTTCTGTGAATAACCCGGACACAGTGTACCCTCAATATCCTGCTTCAGAATAGAAAGCAATTGTCCTTCATTGGAGAGCTGGAAAACAATATGCCATATCTATTATCGCCATGCACAATCACAGAACTTAAAAAGATGGACGGATGATGTTCAATTACTGAATATAGCCCAAGTCAGATAAGAAAATAGCAGTTATCTTTCATGTAGATATACAGTCATGGGAAAATGAAAGTACACCCTCTTTAAATTCTATGGTTTTACATATCAAGACATAACACATATCTGTTTCTTAGAAGGTCTCAAAATGAGGTAAATACAACCTTAGATGAACAACACATGACATATTACAGTGTGACATGATTTAACGAAAAATAAAGCCAAAATGGAGAAGCCATGTGTGAAAAACTAAGTACACCTTATGATTCCATAGTTTGTAGAACAAGCTTTAGCAGTAATAACTTGAAATAATCGTTTTTGTCTATGTTTTTTTTTTTAAATTTTATTTTATCAGTCTCTCACATCATTGTGGAGGAATTTTGTCCCACTCTTCTTTACAACATTGCTTCAGTTCATTGAGGTTTGCTGGCATTTGTTTATGGACAGCACTCTTAAGGTCCCACCACAGCATGTCAATCGGGTTGAGGTCTGGACTTTGAATGGGCCATTGTAACACATCGATTCTTTTCTTTTTCAGCCATTCTGTTGTAGATTTGCTGATGTGCTTGGAATGTTACTGGAGGTGCTTCCTGGGGCAGTGTTGCATAGTGTGCAGTACGGATGTTCAGCATCTCCAAGCTTTGCATAATTCAATGCATCTGTAAGAAAAGATGCTGGTTGACTAGGACTGCATTTGGCTCCGCCCCTGGCCGTCTCTTTGGCTGAGATAATTAGAATTGAATATCTCAGCTAATCCAATGTTTTCCTATGGGCTGGAAAAAGGTGAGTTTTTAACTCTAACTTTAAGATGGGGGCCAGAGGTGATAGTTAGTTTAATACTATAGGGTCAGGAATACACGTTTGAGTTCCTGACCCTATAATATTCCTTTAACACACACTCCATGCTCCAGGCTAACAAACTGCAAAATTTTGGCTTTTCTACGTCACACTTCATGATGATCAATTAATCAAAGGCCTGCTACTTAGCCACTTAATTCCTATGGAAGCAGTAAGGGTGTATGTTTTTCCCACATGACGTCTCCATTTTGGCTTTATTTTTGTTAATATGTCATGTGTTGTTCATTTGAGGTTGTATTTACCTATTTTTAAGACCTGCTAAGGAACAGATTATTGTTTTTTATATCCTGATATGTAAAACTACAGAATTCAAAGAGGGTGTCCTGTATCACTGCCAAAGCAGTTATGTTTTGATAAAAAAAAATTTAGAGTGCAGACTACTCTCATAACAACAGTATTGCAATCGTTTGGCCAAATCATATGATGAATTTTGTTGTCATATGGATCAATACGACCTTCTAGTCCAACATTTTTAGTCAATCACCACAGCTCTAAAAAATGTGTGATGTTAGTACTTTAAAGACCAAGCGGTGACCAAAAGGTTTTTTATCCCTTTGTTGCCATTGGGAAAGCAAGCAAAATAATTCACACTAAATACAGCATTACAGTTAGCATTTGTCTAAACAATATTTACTTTTACTTGAAGCATTAAAAAAAAAAAAAAAATCATAGTCTGAAAGGTAATTCTGCAGATTTATAAGCGTGGTTCAGTATTCTATAGAACTTGCTAAACAAATATCTCTGCCCCATATGACTCACTTATCACAGCCCTGTGATAAGTTTTATCAAAAAAATATGCATACGATAGTATTAGATGCTTTTTCTTACTGTCAAAATTCAAACCCAAAGACGAAAAAGCGGAGACAATTTGTATCACAAAATATTAGTGCAATGGCGCCATCTCCTGGAGATCATTGTTAACCCTATAGATACAATACTTTAATTCTCCTTGTAATCTTTGATGTTTTGAATACTATTGAACACCAACTTACTACAGAGTAAACAGGCAACACACAGCAATGTTATGCTATTCATGTACCTTAATATGTATATTTGCCTGTGGTAGTCAGGCAGAATTCAAAAAGGTTGCCTTTTTACAATGGGGTGGGGAGGGGAGAAGGGGTCAGAACATTCCTGGCACCACAACCACTACAGTGAACTGTATAGCCTTGGAGTGTTCCTTTAAACTCCTCCCCTTTACCCATACTAACCCTAGTCTAAAAATAGAATGCATTATAAGACAGAGTAATGGTGAAGTGTCTGTTATGGGAAAACAAAGACATCCACATGATTCACTGTTATGTCTCCTCTAAGTGTGGGCTGACGACTGATGTATTGTGGTTCCGTGCAGCTGCAGAGCAGAACCCAGTTACCACAGAAAAGGGATTCTTCACCCCTGGGCTTGCATCTTAAATTGGGTCCCCACTAGTTGGAACAATTACAGTTTGTTAAATGTTGCAGTGCTGCCTTTCGCATTCAAACTTGTTGAATTTACTCATATTACAATTTTAGTATAAGCAATTGAAGCAAGTTTGCAAATAAGGATCACCAAAGCTATCCCCACATACATAATATGGAACCTTGGCAAAATGGTTAAAAAAAAATATATATATATATACGTGGTTATAATATACCTGCCATACGGTCTAACTCCTACTAATATCAGACATCACTGATGCCACGCTAACATTAAAGGAACACTAAACAACATAATCGCTAGAACTCACTGCAGTATTTTTGGTACCTAAATTGCCCTTGCACCTCCTACCTCCCCTCTGTAAGAGGGCAAACTGTTTTTGAATGGTCTGACTTGTCTTACTTCCTGTCTCACTACCAAAGCTCCTAAGCAGGGCTTAGCTAATTGTTCAGATGTGCTTGGCAGTGGCGGATCCAGAGCCTGATATCGGGAGGGGCACTTGTAGATTATTTAAAGAAATAATCCATGCACAATAACCACTACAGCTCTGTGTGGTGGTTATGGTGCCAGGAGTGCCGGGACCTCCTCCCAGAGTAAGTAGTCAAGCCGTTTAAGAACAATTTGACAACTTACCTGGGGTCTGCTCGGATATGGGGCTGTAGTAGGGCATAGGAGCAGTGGTGTGTGTGAGTGGTGCAATGTGTGAGGGGTGCAGTGTGTGTGTAAGGTTCAGAGTGTGTGGGATGTAGTGTGTGAATGTGTACGGTATGTGGGGCAATGTGTGTGTGTATGTGTGTGGGGCAATGTGTGTATGGGGGTCTGTGTGTGTGAATGTGTACGGTGTGTGGGGGGGCAGTGTGTATGGGGGGGCAGTGTGTCTATGCGGCAATGTGTGTATGGGGGGCAGTGTGTCTATGCGGCAATGTGTGTATGGGGGCAGTGTGTCTATGGGGGTGTGTGTGGGGGGCAATGTGTGAATGTGTATGGGAGGGCAGTGTGTCTATGGGGCAATGTGTGTATGGGTGGGCAGTATATTTGTGTGTGGGGGAAGTATGTGTATAGGAGGGCAGTGTGTGTGTGTGTGTATGTGGGGGAAGTGTATGGGGGGCAGTGTGTGAATGTGTGATGAGGAGGGTAGGGGGGCTTTTTTTTATAATAATGTAAAAAAATATATATACACATTTATTTTCCCCCTCCCTTCTTACCTTTACTGAGGGAGAAGTGGGACATTTCTCGATCCCTGGTGGTACATGGGGAATCCCTGCTGGTAGCAGTGGCGAGAGTAAACTCTAGACTGCAGCTCCAGGGCTAGAGTTCACTCTCGCGAGATCCAGAGCATTGCTGTGGTAACCGCGGCAACGCTCCTTGCTCGCGAGAGGAGGAGCTGCCTCCCTCACTCCCCTGCCGGCTGCCCGCACGATGCCTGCGGACAAGGGAGGGAGATCTCTGATCTCCCCTTCAGTCTGTGAAGGCACTTGCAGGGCTGGCATTTGGACAGTGCCAGCCCTGCATTAGCCGGCAGGGGAGAGCCTTGGGGGGGGGGGTATATGCCACATACCCTAGCCCAAAATGATAATACAATATAAAAGGTACAGTATTAGTGAAGTGTGTAGAATGGGGGGGAAATGCAATCTACACAATTCACTGGAACAATTATGTGTGCATTTTCATTTTGAATTCACATATTTACAAAAAACACATGGATGGATTTAAGTCATACAAGAAAATAGCCAATCATTCAGTATCAGTCTAACTTACTCCTTATATTGATTATGCCAACATATTTTGAAAATGTTCTTTTTCTACAATTTGCCTGAATATTTTAACCTGGTATATTTATCAAAAGAACCGCATCAAATAGGTTTAAAACCCAAAGCTTAACAGCCATTAAAATATGTATGGTAAGATATGATGGTTTTCGACAAAGAAGGAAAGTTCAAATGAAAGAGAAACCTATCTGAGGTCAAAGCAACATTTTGTTTTAAATCTGTTAAGATTTTAATAACATCAGATTTAAGGATGTTCAGTTTATCACAATCCCACCAAAAATGTAATATTGAACCCAGATTCCTGTTGCATCTCCAACACTGCCTAGAAGTATTTGGTTGAAATTTACACAGCTTAGTAGGAACCATATACCATCTATGAGCAAGTTTAGGAAAGGTCTCCTGAATATTTACACAATGATTAGAAGTATTTTAAAAGAATTTGTCCAAGACTGGAGAGGGAATGTTTTCCCATTCTGTGATGGATCTAAATTTAGTATCCTGGTTTGAGGAATATAAAACTTTTCTAATCTTGGAGGAAATATATTCTTGCTCACCCAATAGAAGTTTATCTAAGGGTGTTTCATTTGATATTGGAACTACGGAGAAAGTCCAATATTCTCATATATGTAAATAGGTTTTTATAAGAGATACCTGATCTTGATTGAATATCAGAGAACTTACTTATATTCTCAGCAAAGTAAATATCCTTTTAATTAATGTATTTATTTTTTAAAAAGGGATCCTTTTCAAACCTTTTTTCAGACCAATACATCAAGGATGTCATAGTTGTAGTTATAATACATACACTGATCAGCCACAACATTTAAACCACGGAAGGTGAAGTGATTAACATTAAAGGGACACTATAGTCACCAGAACAACTACAGCTTATTGAATTTGTTCTGGTGAGTAGAATCATTACATACAGGCTTTTTGCTGTAAACACTGTCTTTTCAGAGAAATTGCCGGGTTTACATTACAGACTAGTGATAGCTTCACTGGCCACTCCTCAGATGGCTGTTAGAGATCCTTACTGGGTCATGGCTGCCTAAATTGCATCCAAGCATTCAGTGTCTCCTCCCTCTGCATGCAGACACTGAACTTTCCTCATAGAGATTCATTGATTCATTTCATTTCTATGAGGAGATGCTAATTGGCCAGGGCTGTGTTTGAATCATGCTGGCTCAGCCCCTGATCTGCCTCTTTGTCAGTCTCAGCCAATCCTATGGGGAAGCACTGTGACTGGATCAGGCTACCACTTCTGACGATGTCAGCAGACTGCTTGTTTTTTTTTTGTTTTTTTTAAGGAAAACAGCATGCAGAGCTACAGCTTCTGGCTTGAATACAGTAAGATGTTGCTATATTTATGGAGGCATGAGGGGCCCAGGGGAGCTAGATGGTGGTGTTAACACTATAGGGTCAGGAATACATGTTTGTGTTCCTGACCGACCCTACAGTGATCCTTTAACCCCTTAAGGACACATGACATGTGTGACATGTCATAATTCCATTTTATTCCAGAAGTTTGGTCCTTAAGGGGTTAAATAAAGATCTTGAATAAAAAATTTCAAGACGATCAGTGGAGTATGTTCAGAGAGTTGGTTCTTTTTAAAAAAAAAGAAAAAAAGAGAGTTTCTTTATGGGATCTATAAATTGGAATACTTGATTAATAACTAAATTATCTATACTGAGATTTCTAAAAATATTATCAATCCATAAAAAATGAAAGGGGTTAAATTTACCACAAACATTTCTTTCATATTTATGCCAAGATTTTGGGAGGCGGGGCTAAGCCAGCAAGCAGAGCGGACACCTGAAAGCTGAGCTCCTGTGCGAACTACCGATAATCTACAATATCCTGCAAAAATCGTGCTAAATATTAATTATTTTGGGTCGCAACTGAAATCAAAAAAAGAGATCAGGTGCAGTGGGTCCAGGAGTCAGTTCATTCAGAAAGGCTTATTCTAATGTATTCTGGTGATTCAGAAGGAGCACAGCACTTGCATATATGGGGTGTATGTCTTTAAATCTGCTAAAGGCAGAGTCAAATTTTGCTACACACCAAATAATATACTTTTGATTTAAAGCTCCAAACAGGAAAGGATGCTATAGGAGAACAGTATGAGGAACTGTTCCCTATTTGTGTCAAAAAAAAAAAAAACTTGAAATAATTATATATGGTGTATACGTCTTTAAATCTGTTATAGACAGAGTTAAACTTTGTACTAGAGATATAAACCTCTTGTATTATGTATTAGATATACGGTATATATGGCTGTATTCTATAATGTAATATAAACCATATCTCTTTAAAACCGTTAAAAAATATATATAAAAAAAGGAGAAAATGAATAAGTGAATAAATGCAGTAATGTGGAATTTATTGGATATAATTTTTCAATCAAAAGTATAAACACTAGGAATTTATAAAAATAATAATTAGTATTAAAAGTATAAAAATATGAGCCAGGAACGTATAACAAGGATATTACCAGCAGTTTGGCAGTTCTAAAATCGAATAAACCGCAGGGATGGATATAGATACAGTGTTGCAAGAAACTGTAATCTTCTGGCTGTCGGCTGTGAGGTTGGCGTGCGTCCCAGACCTCACTCTGGGTAATGCGCGCTGTAGGCCGATTGGTCCCCAGATCTTAGGGTGCACACTCTCACTAGTCGGGAGAGGAGAGGGAATCCCTTGTTGCTGGTTTACGAAGTCCTGTGTCCGTATCCTGCTCAGTACTGGCACACTCTCACTAGTCGGGAGAGGAGAGGGAATCCCTTGTTGCTGGTTTACGAAGTCCTGTGTCCGTATCCTGCTCAGTACTGGTGTGGTCTAATGAAGTGGGGCTAACACCCACGAAACGCGTTAGACCACACCAGTACTGAGCAGGATACGGACACAGGACTTCGTAAACCAGCAGCAAGGGATTCCCTCTCCTCTCCTCTCCCGACTAGTGAGAGTGTGCACCCTAAGATCTGGGGACCAATCGGCCTACAGCGCGCATTACCCAGAGTGAGGTCTGGGACGCACGCCAACCTCACAGCCGACAGCCAGAAGATTACAGTTTCTTGCAACACTGTATCTATATCCATCCTTGGAGGTCCCTGCGGTTTATTCGATTTTAGAACTGCCAAACTGCTGGTAATATCCTTGTTATACGTTCCTGGCTCATATTTTTATACTTTTAATACTAATTATTATTTTTATAAATTCCTAGTGTTTTTACTTTTGATTGAAAAATTATATCCAATAAATTCCACATTACTGCATTTATTCATTTTCTCCTTTTTTTATATATATTTTTTAACGGTTTTAAAGAGATATGGTTTATATTACATTATAGAATACAGCCATATATACCGTATATCTAATACATAATACAAGAGGTTTATATCTCTAGTACAAAGTTTAACTCTGTCTATAACAGATTTAAAGACGTATACACCATATATAATTATTTCAAGTTTTTTTTTTTTGACACAAATAGGGAACAGTTCCTCATACTGTTCTCCTATAGCATCCTTTCCTGTTTGGAGCTTTAAATCAAAAGTATATTATTTGGTGTGTAGCAAAATTTGACTCTGCCTTTAGCAGATTTAAAGACATACACCCCATATATGCAAGTGCTGTGCTCCTTCTGAATCACCAGAATACATTAGAATAAGCCTTTCTGAATGAACTGACTCCTGGACCCACTGCACCTGATCTCTTTTTTTGATTTCAGTTGCGACCCAAAATAATCTATCTCTCTAGGCAGATTACTTGGTGAAATTTCTGCCTGCATCCAGTTAGAGCCATTTCACTACAAGTCAGACTCCCTCATCCCTGGGTGTTGCAATAGGCATACCAGACCAACCTGATTTTTTCGTGCTAAATATTAAATTCGGGAGTTGCTGCCTGCACACAAGGGAAACCTGGTGACACAGTCGACACTTTTCCCGAGAGTATCGGCGACCGGGAACCCAAGATGGCTAGCAGGGGCCTGCAAGCGACAGAGGAGGGGAGAGACGGACGCTCTCTCAGCCAACGAATCAGAGAACCAGACCCGCGGGACCCCTGCCCCCCCCGGACCGGAGGGGGTTATCCCGGTTCAACTTCCAGAAGCTACACCAGGGCACTGAACCCCATAAGAGAAACAAGCGGGCAGAGAGGCGAGGCATGGCCTCGTAAAATGGCCGTCGCCACGTGCGCTCATAACGAGGAAAGACCCGACCTCTCAACCAGGCTGGAGGCTATACTGTCAGCGTTCTGGGACAAATTGGAGGCCAAGGAGCATCAAGCAGAGCCACTCAGAAAGGCCACAAGCTCACCCACAGCTCGGCAGACAAACCCCCACCGCACACGCACACTCCCTCCCATAGCCAGAGCCAGAAACTGGCGCCAACGTAGACGGGGCTCCCGGCGGGCCCGCAGACCCAAAAGACTGACCTCGCCACAAATGGGACACCGCCGGAACCGCCGCCCTGAACACTCCAACCCACAACCCTGGCAAGCAATGGGGACCCTCCGGACCCTTCATTCAACCCAGCGACGAGAATCGGCAGCACCAACGAGACTCCAGCACAGCACTCCAGGCTTTCTCCGACTACCCCACACGGATTCTACCCCTTCCTCAGCCATGCTGCTGAACTTTCCGGCAACACAGACGTCCGTACGGCTGCACACTCCAACAGGCACCAAAATGGCCGTCTCTCACCACAGAGACAGCAGACTCCGGGGTAAAAAAAGAACCAACAAAACTCTGTCAGGTCCACAGCAATGCCAAAAGGCCATAGGATAAGATGAGTAAAAACAAAATCCTAAGCCAGGGGGTCCCTCAATCCTTCCTTAAACTGACCCTTTAGCATACTTGAGGCAGCAGTTTCCTTATGTTTCCCCATGTTCTCTTTTATGCTCTTGTGTTTGCTTATGTCTGCTCTTTGCATAACAACAGTATTCCAGTCAGTACCAATGGTATTATCTCTCCTGTTTCATATAACTACCTAACTATTGTTCTATCTGAAAAAATATGCACCCAGATAACATGTCTAGCTTGTGTATCAGCTTTTCTATATACGCTGTTATGTCTGCCTTTACTCATGACAAAAAAAAAAAAAAGAGGCTGTTTGTTCACGGAGCCTATCTTGCTTGACTGCATTTAATGTTAACGTGCTGATTGCTCCTACTGCTATTTTCTGTTGTTCATAACGTCTCAAATAAAATAAAGAATTAAAAAAAAAAAAATTATGCCAAGATTTTGTACTGCAGTTTCTGTTTCCCCATTCGAGAGAATAGGAGAACATAACAGAAATATTTATAAGGAAAACATTGGGAAAAGATAGCCCTCCCTCTGACGTCCTAGTTGACATTGTCTCGAGCGCAATTCTCGGTTTCTTACCTCCCTAAACATACGATGTAAACAATTTCTGAAAGAACCTTAACATTTCTCTGGGGACTCTGAGAGGAATTGTTTAAAAAAGATACTCCAATTTAGGAAGCAAATATGAACTTCCAAGCCAAGAAAGTTGAACTTTACTCCATTTATCTATCAAGCTTTTAAGTTCTTATAGGAGTTCGCTATATATTTCCTGAGTCCAGGAGCTAATACTAAAATTAATCTTAATGCCAAGATATGATATAAGTTTCTTAGACCAATTAAATTTGGAGGCTTCGAAAAGCGATATCTTCTATGAATAAAAAAAGATTATTCTGAATAACTTGAATGTAAATTTTATAGTTGGAAAAATTTATAAATTCCTCTATACAACTCATCTGAACTGGAATAGAAACCTTTGGATTTGTCAAGATTATATCGTCCGCAAACAGCGTTATTTTCTGTTCTTGATTGGCTAAATAGACGCCTGTGATGTTCCTAATAAGTCTAATTGATGCTTCTAGAGATTCTATAGATAATATATAAAGTAAAGGCGCTAATGGACAACCTTGTCGGTTGCCATTTCTAATAGGAAACTAAGAAGAATCTAAGCCATTTCCATAGACATTTGCTGAAGGATTAGAATACGGTGACAGTGCTAAATCTTAAAATGTTCCTTCAATTCCAAAAGTGGAAAGGGTCACTCTGTCGAACGCCTTTTCAGTCTTGACCGCAATGAAAACTGACTGAAGGATATCTCAGTTAGCAACTAACGTTAAATTTAAAATCTTACAAACATTATCGCAAGCCAATCTCGATTTGATGAATCCTGAATGATCTATATGAGTTAGGTCCGAAATAACCAAACTAAATCTATCAGCTAAGATTTTAGAGAAGATTTTTATAATCTTGATTAATAAGCGAGATCGGGCGATAGTTGCTTATATAACATGGATGCTTACCAGGTTTTGGAATTGGTGAAATTGTTGCACTTAACATATCAGAAGAGATGCCCTTATATTCCTCCTTTTCTGCAAATAAATTGCATAATAGAGGAGTAATAATTGGTTCATACGTTTTGTAAAAATATGCTGTAAAACCGTCTGGGCCTGGGGCCTTGTTATTTTTAAGATTCGTAATAACTCTGAATAAACCCATCACAGCAGATGAAACTAAGAGTATTTAATTTTATCAAGTCAATTTTAGGAAGAGAAAGTTTAGCAAAAAAAAAATCCATAGGGGAAACTCTATTATCCTGAAGGTTATAGAGAGAAGCATAATACTCTTCAAAAGACTTGCCAATATTCTGAGGGGACACATGGACTCTTCCACCTTATATATATTTTTTTAATTCCATATTTCTTTAGAGCAGGTTTTTGGAAAGAGATTTCCCAACTCTGTTATTATTAACATACCATCTTTGATTTAAATGTGTAATTAATTGTTTGACTTTTTCTTACAATTTAAATTTGATCTGGTGCTGGATTGCATTAATATGTAAATGAATCACATGAGTTGGTCTCCTTTTTTAAGATGGTCAATTTTGCAAGTTGGATGTAGAGGTCTGCTAAATTAGCACCTCTTGCTTTCCTGGCTTTAGCTTCTAACTGGATGAAATACCCCCTTCACTACACATTTAAATGATGCCCAAAGAGTCTCATTAGAGACCTGACCATTATCGTTCAACAATTTTTTTTATTTTTATCCTTAACATCTAAGATTCCAATCGCCACCAATGGGTATATATAATGTCATTCAACTTACTAAATCTAGAATTAAAAATCTGCCCAGCGGATCTCTTTCAATATGAAGTTGTTCAAATGTAATCTTGGATGAACATATTATGGCCACTCCTCTCTTCTTGGAATCAGAGAAATAAGCGCTCAAACAATGGGAAATCTTGTAAATTTCCAGAAGGTTTCATCCTTTCTCCAGTGAGTTTCCTGTACGAAACATAAATCAATTTTTTCCTCAATCAGCATTCTATATAAAAAGCCCCTCTTTATTGGGGAGTTTAATCCCTGTGCGTTGATAGAAGCTATCTTGATTGACATTATTTTATAATGTCATCCCCAATTATCCCAGAGATGATCCCTCTCGCGCACAGATAGGTGCGAGTGCTCTCTAACCTCCACAAGTGTTGCAGCACATAGACTTAACAAACACAAATAAAACACTAAGTATGCTACCATAAAGGATATTGCCTGCGGTAGCAGCCTTGAGAAAAACATCCCAAAAATACAGCAGGAACAATTAAAAAAAAAAAAGAACCTCAGAGACATTCAGTCGCTGATGGCTGTTTGTATGGTGAAATATTTAGAAAATAGAAATGTCACACGTGTGAGCTAATAGGAGGTCTCAACATTAAAACATAAGACAAGGAAGTAGATTCCATTCTTTTGTCATTACTCCAGTGTTTCTCCCTCTCTTCCCCTTCCCTATCATTAATAACAATATTTCCTTATACAATATAAGTTAAATGAAAAATTATAATTAAATTATTAGACCCTCCTTGAGTCTATGTTATCCCAAAGGTGACATCTAGTCGAAGATATGTGAGTGTTTTTTAGATGCATTCATAATAGTGAGGTGTCAAGTTTAACATAAATTCAGTATTTAATATTAAGAGATTACATTACCAATGCAATCAGAATAGTGCCTTTAGTAACAATACGTCTATAGCACCATGAAAAATAAATCATCAAATAAGAATCAAGTGTTAAACTAACACAAAATAAAAGGAAGAAAAAATAAAATGCTAAAAACTCTCTCATATACCAAAAATTATAACTACCGGTAAGTTATTAGACTCCCCATGAGTCTATATTATTCCAAAGGTTAAATCTAGTCGAAGATATGTGAGTGTTTTTTAGATGCGTGAGTTCATAATAGTGAAGTGTCAAGTTTGACAAATTCAGTGTTTAATATTAATCAGAATAGTGCCTTTAGTAACATAATGTCTATACACCATGAAAATTAAATCATTAAATAAGTATAAAGTGTTAAACTAACGCAAAATAAAAGGAATAAAAAATAAAATGCTATAAACTCTCATATAATATAAACTATAAAATGTCTTCATATTATTATATCATAGTGTATTAAGTAATGCAGTCCTAAAGTGAAAGGTAAGTAAAAACTATTTGAAAGGTCAGGAAGGGCAGGGAAAAGGCGGGCTATTATTACCTAGTCTAATATCCCCATGCCCTTCAATCTGGGTATATCTTCTAGAGAGTCTTTAACAATTAAATTTTTCCCATTGTGTAATATTATAAATGTAGTGGGAAATGCCCATCTGTAGCTTAAATTTTTTTTATTTCAGTTGGAGTGTTAACTCTTTAAAACGTCTTCTTTCCGTTCTAGTAGCCAAGAGAGGTCTGGGAATACCATTATCCCTTCACATTTTTTATCTCTAAGGTGTGGATTGAATCTCAATTGTTTCATAAGTAGATCTTTAACAGAAGAGTTTAAGGACCTGATAATTACATCCCTAGGAGAGGAAGAATTGCTGTTTCTGGCTGTATACATTCTATGACATCTCAATGAAGTGGTCTGGGTGCCAGGTCCCTCTAGTTTTAACCCTGCAGCTGAAAGCATAGCAGTTTCAGAGAAACTGCTATGTTTCACCGAGGGTTAATCCAACCTCTAGTGGCTGTCTCCCTGAAAGCCACTAGAGGCCGCTTCCGTGATTCTCACTGTGAAAATCATTGAGTAATTATTTCCTATAGGCGGTTTGAATGTGCGCGCGGCTCTTGCTGCGCATGCGCATTTGGCACTGACGTCGGCAGGAAGAGGAGAGGTCATCAGCGCCGAGGGAGCCCAGCGCTGGAGAAAGGTAAGTTGCTGAAGGGGTGTTAGTAAGTAGCTTTGGCTTGGCTATTGTGGCAGAGGGAATGGCTAGTAGTGTATAAGTTGTGAGGACCAAAGTGACACATTAGTGCGCTGAAATATAACTTAAGTGAATAGTAGTCAGGACTAAAAGTCAATCTGAGGAAGAGTAGGAAAAGAGGTTAGTGCATAGTAGATAAATGGGAGGGAGAAGGAGGGATAGAAGGAAATCTATATATATATATATATATATATATATATATATATATATATATGTGGAGGGGGGGCGGGGAAGGAGTATTTGTAGGAGCGAATGACAAGACAAATGAGGAATGGTTAGTAGTCTGCCACCCTTGTCATAACGTCATAGATCTTTTTCCAAAAGGGGACCAGTATGGGGCATTTCCATAAAATATGGATTGTTGATGCCCCCGGTCCCCCGTATCTCCAGTACAGGTAATTCCCACCTCTTTATACTTTGCCTGGGCACCTCTATCTTAACTCCCTGTCAGTAATTGTTATAAGCTGTGTCCTATGCGCCATCAGTCAGCACATTGAACACATACAGAGAAGAGAACTAAACAAAGTTTCTATCTCTCTTCCCTTCATTTGCCCCGACTTTGCCTTGCCTGTACTAGATTATGATGTTATTTGCTAAATCTTTACTATTAATTGGGTGGGGACAGAGCATCTCATAATAAATTGTTTGGACAAGGTTTAGATGATTTGTAAAGATTTATGCAATGGTTTTAATTCCAGAACTCTCCTCTATAACTTTTCCCTAGTAGCCTTAATCATCAATGCTCGAATGAGAATGGATCTTTGACCAACGTTATTTCTTCCTACTCAATTTGGAAACCCAATCACAGAGTGTTGCGGCCATAATTAAATTATGAATCACAAACAAAAACGGATGTTCACGTAGCACACATCTGGCATTTACAGAATTATTCTTGTACTAACTAAACTTTACCTTTCATTGATATTTCAGTAGTGACAATTTATTTCCTATACAAAGGAAAATAGCAATATGGTAACTTTCCAAAATTTTGTGAATTATCACTTCTCTAAAGAGTATGAGTCACATTTTATCAGTTGGGTTCCTTTGCAGCTTTGCATTAATTATCAGAGCATAAAATACAGTATAAATGTAGCAAAAACAATATTTCGGAAAACAGTTATGCAGATATTCACTTATCAATTCCGGTAAAAATCATACTATGTGTACCAAGCACACTAATATCCTTCAATACAAGTCTTGTGTTAATAGACAGGACTAGACTTTGCCTTGTGAGAAGGCATATTCACCAGGGTTGAATTTGCACTCGCTATTGATTAGTGGGCAAGTGGAAATTGAGCTCTGCTTAACCAGCATAGACCTTCTCATAAGTTTTTTAGTGTTTATTTTTATAACCTTTTAACATGTTCTGAAACTAGATCAGTAGTGTGTGTAAAAACAGAGGTTTTCAACCAGTGTGCCATGGCACAATGGTGTGCCTCAAGCTACCATTGGTGTGCCTTTAGCTATGCTAAACAAGATTGAAATATTTGGGAACCTTTTCAAAGGTGTATGTCTAATTGGCCAGAAGTTAGTATAGCAACGGCTTACAAAATTCTTACAAATAGAAAGTTTGTTAAATTATGCTAAACGGACACAATGGGCACCCACACTACTTCATCTCAATGAACTGGCCTGGGTGCAGTGCCACTGTAATTTTAGCAGTAGATACAGCAATTTTCCATTGCAGGGCTAAACACACCTTATGTGGCTGTCTTCATGACTGCCACTAGAGGGCTTCCACACTGAGAACCAAGTAATACTCGGTTCTCCTTAAAGAGATACTATAGTGCTAGGAATACAACGTTATATTCGGAGCACTATAGCTCTTAGTATAAACCTTTACTGTACATAGTGTGAGGATGTCCAGCGTTGCTTAAAACACTTTTGGTGTTCTAAGAACACGAAAGTCCCTCTTGTGGCTGTCTGATAGACAGCCGCTAGAGGAGGACTTAACCCTGCAAGGTAAATAAACTGCAATAATTACACTTGCACGGTTAAGGGTAGTGGGAGTTGGCACCCAGACCACTCCAATGGACAGAAGTGGTCTGGGTGCCTGGAGTATCCCTTTAACTTTCAAAGTGTTGATATAAAAAGTATTTATTGTATATTTACTCTTGATATTAATGCCTTTAGAGTAGACAATTAATTGATCAGTAGTAGACCAAGTAGAATAAGTGAATGTTCTAAAAATTACTCAACTTACCCACTGATCAGGGATTTCTGATGAATGACTGAAAGCTGAAACACACTAAGCAGTTAAACAAAAAAAAGTGAAATTGTTTCATAGTTCGGTGGAACATTCATTTCCAGAATGAAGAAACAACTTTCAAATGACTTTCCTGTGGACTGTGAAAAACAGTCACAAATGTAAGCAGTGTGGATCATTTCTAGAAATGTAAAATGAAAAACGTCCACAGATGAATGTACATCTGTAACCTGAGAACGTATCAATTGGCAATGTGCACTTGTACTTTTTCACCCTTTGCCAATTAATTCACAGTAATTGTACATGTGCAATAACAGGGTGATTACTGAGCATATTGGTGCACCTAGCAATACGCACAAATCAATAGTTCTGGGTGAAATATGTTATTTAAAATAACGAAGCAAAGAAAAATACATAAAAGTGCCTTAGACGTACTGACCCCTTTCTCTCTTTGAGCAAACATGCCAAAATTAAATGCTATAAAACCTCTTCACAATTACACACACTAAGTAAAGAAGACTGTTAGAGCCTGGTTTACATGTGTCATGGAAAGTCATGTACTTTTATCAAAAACAGGATATAACCAGCACATACATTAAGTTGTTGTTCAAATTATGTCCTTTTTTGAATACATATACATTTTAATTTAGTCAGCAACTTATACCATTGTTAGCACATTTTATCTTGGTTTCTGAAATTAACTATTATTTTTATAGGGTACACATATTTTTGTAGAAACTTAAATGTATACACTGCAGCCACTAGGGGTGCTTCCCCTGCACTGACAAAGTAAAACATGGTCACAGGACATGGAAGCTCATAGGAAAACATTAATATTGTGCTCCTTTATGAGGAGCATTGCTGAAGGAGTCTGCTGCCTCCTCTATTACATTGCAGGATGCAGAGGGGTGAGCAGAGCCGAGGGAGTTTCGGCACTGAAAAAGGTAAGTAAAAAGCTTTGTTTAATTACATTTATTGGAAACAGGGGGGGGCGGGGGGGGACCTTTTTATAACTACAACAGGGAAAGGTTTGTATTGCTAGCCCTACAGTGTTCCTTTCCTTACATTTTTGAGTTAAAATAAAATCTACTTTTAAATTATCCGATAAAGTTACAAAATATTGTTTACACCCAGAGAGGTGGAAGATAAAGATAAACAGCACATAAAATTAAACTAAAAATTACTGAATATGAATCAAAACTGTGACAAATTATCTACAAAGTTTTGGCCAATCAGCACCTCCTCATAGAGATGCATTGAATCAATGCATCTTTATGAGGAAAATTTAGCTTCCCCATGCAGAGCGTGGGGTCGCTGAACAGCAGAGCTGCCTACTGTGCAGCACTGAGCCAGGAAGCACCTCCAGTGGCCATCTGAGGACTGGCTACTTGGAGGTGTCCCTAGGGGCAATGTAAACACTGCCTTTTCTCTGAAGACAATGATTATACCCAACAGATTAAAGGGACACTATAGTCACCAGAACAACTACAGCTTATTGAATTTGTTCTGGTGAGTAGAATCATTACATTCAGGCTTTTTGCTGTAAACACTGTCTTTTCAGAGAAAATGCAGCATTTACATTACAGCCTAGGGATAACTTCACTGGCCACTCCTTAGATGGCTGTTAGAGATCCTTCCTGGGTCATGGCTGCCTAAAATGCATCCAAACATTCAATGTCTCCACCCTCTGCAAAAAAATGGATTTTCATTGGCTGCAAAGGCGAGTACCGCAACTACTTTGAAAAGCAAGTATGTAGGGCTTATGAAACATTTTTGCAAATTTGAGTGAATGCATATTGTTGCTACGATTAGATGCATAAAGAATATGCATTTTTGACGCAAGGTTTCCCTTTAAAATGTTCACTGCATATTAAGCTCTATACACAAGGCCAGTTTCATGCTAACACCACATGTCCGATACAATTGGTGACTGTGGTGCCCCATGTCTATGAAATGGACACATGCTTGAAATAAGACCAAAGCAGGAAGCCAAAGTGAATGCATTTCTTAAATCAAATTTGATTTTGCAATTAAAACATGTTAATTTTCCCACATGTATGAGTGGGAGTTATGGAAAATATAAAGATAACAGATGTTACCAGTTTACTCATGGTACACTGCACTGTTGCATCCACTGAACTCAACAGTGAATGTAAAAGTGCAGTCATGTGAGCATATTAAACCTCCTAATAAATTCTTAATTGTTCTTATCAAAATAGCAGATGAATGGTGAAGCAAACGTTAATGGAGCACTAAAGCTAAACGGACTCTTTCTTTTTAAATGGATAACATCGATAATGCATTACACATTTGCAAATCAGTCAATAAATAATAATTATTTTAGAAAGTCACATCTGAAATGGCTGCATTTGAAATTATTTTGTAGGTTTCACATAAATTGCAAGTTTGCACTGCCCAAAGAAGGAAGTGATCAGTCAACCGGAATGCTCAGATTATTTTTCTAAGGGACTTTTAAAAAAAATACTGCCGTTATCCTACAGCAAGTTGTTATCGGCAGATCAGGGGTTTCAGGAAATTATAGTTCAGTTAGCAGCTTTTCTATGTATGAAAACATTTACAAGAATCAAAACTCAGAAACCTTTACTGTTGGTTGAGAGGGATGGAAAAATAACTCTATGCAGGTACTGTAATTCACAAATAGATATTTTAGATGGAGGAGGTGGGAGATGGCAAGAAGGTTCTAGGTTCAGAAAGCTGAAAAATGTTTTTTTAAATTGCAAAAAGTATACAAAGAACATTCCAAAAAAAGTTATTAAGTCAAAAGAAAAGAAAAAATGTATGGAAAGAATAAACAGAATAGATTTTGGTTCTCCTATACTCACCATTTCAGAGGACTTCCTTCATATTCAAACCAGATTTCGCTAATATCTTCTGTACGCATTACCTTCTGGAAATGCTTTTTTACTTTGTCCGTTACCAGTGTCAGATAGCTTATACGGGGTAACAGCAACTGTAAAACAAAACACAATTCAGTTTAATTCTTAGAACAGCTCTGCTCCACTAGTTCTGCCATGGTGCCTGGGCTTTGAATTTAGTAGTTCCTAGTAACACATATGGTAATATAGTATATACTAAAGAAAACCCTACAAAAAGCTTCTCCTTTGAACAACTTTTCCACCTGGAGAAAGAGTCTTACATAATGCCACTTATTAGTTGCTTCCTGTCTGAAGACTTTTAAAAATTATTAATCTATTAGATGTGTTCAGAATTACACTGGACTTTCAGTGCTGCACAGAGCTCATCTAAAAATGGCACCAGCTGAATTACAGGAGCCCCAGGTGTCCTTTGATACCTAGGGTTAGTGGTCTGAGCAGGGATTTAACCCTGCTCACCCTGCTCACACCGCAATGTTTTAATAGGCATTTCAATGCAGTTTCCGGCATTGCAAACAGTTACTTAAAGGTCTGGGTACACTGAAAATGGCCCCTGCAGACAGAGGGGAGCTTCAGGTATCCACTCTGATAGATTTAACCCTGCACACACAAATTATGCAGGGCATTTCATGACGTCCTACTGGCATTAAAGCCCACTTTATTTAGGACAGCATAGAATGCGCTAACGTCGTTAAGGGGTTAAACCATAAAAATTTTATGAGGTTTGTAAACAATTTTCTAAGAAACCTGCTACTTTGTAGTTCTGTAATGTGCCACCGCTCTAATTTTGGGTGTACTATGTTCTATTTTCTATGCATATTATTTTTTTTTTTCCAATTGACAATTTTTTATTTTGTCATAAGTCATATGTCAAAACATTGGGATACAGAACAGGAAAGGAGGGGTAGGGGTACATTACAGGCTGAATATACAGAGATCAGCTACGTGTAGATATTTACATACATGTGATACCTGGGTTTCCCCGGTGTCAGAGAGTCATCGACATTTTGATATTTCACATGGGTTTTACATTTACAGGCAAAGCATGTGTTATTAGCGTGCGTTGTTAACCAAGTCGTAGTAGTATGGCTACTTCTGGGTGGCGTACTATGGGTCATCTATTCCTTGGTTGAGTGCTAAGGTTTGTATGTTGGTACTCCTCGTGGTACCTCTAGGTCACGTTAGGTCATGCTTGCTCAGTTATGGTTGAGTGTGTGGTGCGTGGGTTCGTGATATGTGTTACCCACAGGTCATGCGCCTCCAGCACCCCTTTTCGTGTTCCAAATTGCATGTACGCCATTCTTTCATACGCCCAGTTTCGGTCTACCTGCTGTATGAGATCCTCTATAGGCGGGGTCACCGCTTTTTTCCAGTGTCTGGATATTACTAGGTTAGCTGAAATTAGTGTGTGGTATACTATCATCTTGACTCGTTTTGATAGATTTTCTGGTAAGATGAACAGGAGACATACCTGTGGGTCATCTATCCTCGGGTTGGGTAGTATCTTCTGTATTAGATTCGCTACCGCTTCCCAAAATGGTCTGAGTTTGGCGCATGTCCACCAAACGTGTATCATTGTACCCACCTCCCCCCCACACCTCCAGCAGGTGTTGCTGGTTGTTGGCCATATTTTGTGTAATTTGTCCGGTACTAGATACCAGCGGTATAGGATTTTGCGCTGTAGTTCCAGGTGTGTGGCACATGCCGTGAGCCCCTGGTGAGCCATGTAGGCTCTGTCCCAGTCCCCATCTGGTATTGTCCTCCCTATATCTCGCTGCCATGACTCTTTTAGCTCTCCTAACTTGTGCGTTTGTTGCGCCAATAGTTTTTGGTATCCCCAGGACATTATTTTTTGAAGTGGTGTAGTCCCTGTGCATTGTTTTTCGAATACTGTCATGTGTGTCGTTACCGTGTCGTCCGTTCGTTTCCCTAATCTGTTTATCACATAAGATTTGAGCTGGAGGTAGGAGAATGCAGCTCTGGTGGGAAGGTTGTACTTGTCCTGTATGTCAGGGAATGGTAGTATGCGACCCCTGTCTATGACTTGGTATATATGTTGTACACCTCCCTTCACCCAAGTCTCCCACGGGAATGTGGGGATCTCCAGTCCAATAGTTCGCATTGGGGTGGCCAAGGGTAACGTCTGTGTTGACACTAATTCATGTTTCATTTTACTCCATACTCGCAGCAGAGTTTGGGTAGTGGGTAAGAGAGCGTCCAGCGCCCGGTTGTTGTCTGACTGTTTCCACATTAGTGATCGGAGATCGCTGTGCGGGGCTTTGCTTGCTTCAATCGTCACCCACTGCGGGACGTCTGTCAGACGATTAATTTGGGTAATGTTGTGTAAGTAGGCCGCCCTGTAGTATGTCGTTAGGTTGGGTAGGCCTAACCCCCCATTTTTGACTGAACGGTATAGTGTCCCTGCTGCTACTCTTGCCTTTTTCCCTTCCCAAATGAAGGAGTTGATAATGTGTTGCATGTTTTTCAAGAATTGTTTCGGTATGGGTATTTGAAGTGTCCGGAAAAGATACTGTATTTTAGGGATGAGCGTCATTTTGACTGCCGCAATGCGGCCCAGCCACGACAAGTATCTACCCCTCCAAGTGTGTAGTGTGTCTGAGAATTCTTTCAGCAGTCGGGCATAATTGTGCCGGAACAGGTGGGCAGGGTTTTTGGTTAGCTTTATGCCCAGGAATGTCAGGTGGTCATGTCTCCAGTCCAGGGGAAATGCCCTCTCCAGTCTGTCTGCAAGGTCGTCGCCTAATGTTATACCCAGAGCCTGTGTTTTCGTAACATTTAACTTATAATAAGACACTGCTCCGTACTCTTGGATTCTTGCCATCAGCTTTGGTAGGGATATTATGGGGTGTGTCAATGTTACCAGGATATCATCCGCGAACAAGTTAAGCTTGTATTCGTTGTCCCCCAGGTGTATGCCTTGTATGTCTGGGTCTGCCCTGATGACCGCTGCCAGGGGTTCCAGTGCTAGGATATAGAGTAACGGTGATAGGGGGCACCCCTGTCTCGAACCGTTAGTGATTTGTATTTGTTTGGATACGAATCCAGAGTTGAGGACCCTGGCCGTAGGATGCGAGTACAGTGCTCGGACGGCATTTATGAAGGTTGTGGGGAACCTGTATTTACCAAGTACTGCCTGCAGAAAAGGCCAGCTGAGCCTGTCAAAGGCCTTTTCGGCATCCAATGAGAGCAGTACTCCCCCCTCCCTTCCTTGGAGCAGACTATACAACAAGTCGAGTACTTTCCTAGTGTTGTCCGACCCTTGTCTGCCTTTTGTGAAGCCCACCTGGTCATCGTGAATTAGGGTCGGGAGTATGCTGGTTATTCTGTTGGCTTGTACTTTTGCGTAGAGTTTAATGTCTGTATTAAGAAGTGAGATGGGTCTGAAGTTTTGGCTACATGTGGGTGGTTTCCCCGGTTTGGGCAGTGTAACTATGTGTGCGCCCAACATCTCTCCAGGTGCGTCAGCTTTGAGAGTTATTGCATTAAATAAGTTTGCGAGGTGCGGGGCTAGGGTGTGTGCGAATTGTTTGTAATAATTGTTGGGGAACCCGTCTGGGCCCGGTGCTTTCCCACTCGGTAGGCGTGATATGGCCTGGAGCACCTCTTCTACTGTGATAGCGGCTTGCACTGTAGCTATTTGTTCCTCAGTCAGTGACGGTAGGGGGACCCCTTCCAGGTATTTCTCAATACTGGCCGTAGTGGGTTGACATGTGTTAGCGTCGTTCCCAAGATTATATAAGGATGAGTAGTAATCTGCAAAGACATCCCCTATGTCCTTGGGTGTCACCTTCTTCTCCCCTGTTTGGTTTAGAATGTATGGGATCTTTGTGTTCGCATTCCTGTGTGACAGTCTCCTAGCTAGCAATTTGCTTGCCCTATTTCCCTGTACGTAGTGTGTGGCCCTAAGTTTTCTAAGGTGGTACCCTGTTTTTGCCAGTTCATGTGTTTTAATTTCCCCTAGTTTCTCCTGAATCTGTCTTTTTAGTTCTGGAGTTGGGGTCAGTTGGTTTTGCTTGTTTAGAGTATACAGTGTTTTTAGCCAGTATTTTGTTTTAGTTTGGGACTCACGTTTTAGTGCACATGCTTTACCTATGAAGAAGCCCCTAATAACCGGCTTGTGTGCCTGCCATAGGGTCTCCGGTGTTATTCCCAGTGTCTGATTGTTAGCAAAGTATCGGTTCATGTCAGTGGTGAGGTTTGCACAGAATTGAGAGTCATGCAGAAGGGTCTCGTTCAGTCTCCAGGGGCTCCTGTGTTTATAATCATATGCGTCTTGCAATTCAAGAGTAATCGGGGCATGGTCAGACCATGTGATAGTACCTATCGAGCATGCGGTTAGTTGGTTCAGGAACATACCTTTTATATAGAACCCGTCTATCCGGGAGTAAGTATTGTGGACCTGGGAGAAAAAAGTAAAGTCCCTTTCTTCCGGGTGTAGTACCCTCCATGCATCATATAGATCATGTTCACTAAGTAGTCGGACTAAGGGTTTGCATTCCCGTGTGAGGGTTGTGTGTCTGGGTGTGTTTGGCTCCACTGTGGAGTCTTTTTTGGGGTCTAATATGTGGTTCAGGTCCCCACATATGATCGTGACTCCTCTTTGGACTTGCGCGAGGCGCGTTATAATTTTGTGCAGGAAGTTTCTCTGGTTTGCATTTGGTGCGTAAATGTTTACGATCGTGTGTTCTAAGTTATTGATCTCACACGCCAAGATGATGTACCTCCCCTGCTTATCTGTGTCTTCGTACAGGAGCTTAAAGGAAACATCCTTGCTGATCAGTATAGAGACCCCTTTAGTTTTGGATGTGGCTGTACTATGATATTGGACTGGGTACTGTGCTTGTGCTAGGTTGGACGCTTGTTTAAAGTGCGTTTCCTGTAAACATACTATGTCTGGGCGTGCTTTGCGTAGATCTCTAGTTAGGCAGTATCTCTTTACTGGGGTGTTCAACCCCTTAACATTATGGCTGTATATTTTCATATTCTAATGGGCAGTGTATACGGATTCTGGGTATTTCTGTCATTGAGTGTGTCATCATGGTGGTATGCTGTCTCCCCAGGGGGTCCATGCGTTTGCTGTCCCTGTGGTCCCCACAGCAGGGCCCTGTAATGCCTGGGATAGGGATCGGGGGGGTGGGAGGTGGGGTCAAGGTGTCAGCTATACAAACATCATACATAACATTCGAGTATAACAAAACAATGCATACATTAACAAACATTTTAGTATACATTTCCCACTGAAGGGTATTGCACTACCGTGATAGTGCCAGGTGTGAGCGTGGTTACTGTGTTGACTTCTAAGGTGTAGGACGGTTGGATGCACCCAAAGTGCCCGAATCATTCCATCGGTATTCTCATGTGTGGTATGCGGAGTGTGCTGTGTATTTACCGGCTATGGCTGTGGCGTAAGGCGTACTGGTGTGGTTTTCGTTTGTATATTTTTTCTTTTTATTTATTTATGTTTTTTTTTTTTTTTTTTTTTTTTTAATTAATTTTTTATTTATTTTTATTTTTTTCTGTGTGTGTGTACGTGTGTGGAAGTTTGTGTCTGGGATTGTTTGTGGACTATGTGCTCGTCAAGCCTTCGTGGCTTATTTGTGTGTGTTGTGCTTGTGGTCTCAAATGTTTATAGTGAGGCATATAGTGCTAGGAATACTTGCGCCTCGTTGTCTGCCAGATGTCATGCGCTGCCATGGTGGGAGCAGCAGAAGGAAAAACGTTTCTATGCTAGTTCATTTTCTGGATTTTTTCCATTCTGGAGGCATTCTCGGCGCTGTGGACATGTCTTTCCTCTCCGGATTTGGCAGGACATTCCAGCTGCGCAGCAGTTTGCGGCCCTCTTCTGGTGTGTTCACTGTAGTCACCGTACCATTTCTTCTGATCAGGAGGCGGATTGGGAATCCCCATCTGTACTGTATGTTGTTGTAGCGGAGGGTTTCCGTTGTTTCCTTAAATTCTTTTCGTTTCTGTAACGTGGCTGCAGAGAGGTCTGTGAACATTTTGATGTTTTTATACTTCTGTGGGAGCTCTGCACCTGCTCTGGTCGCTTGGAGTAGTGCTTCCTTAGCGTGGAAGTAGTGTAGGTGTGTTAGTACATCTCTGGGGGTGTCTTGTGGTAGGAACGCCGGTTTTTGCACCCTGTGATGTCTGTCCAGCAGCAGAATTTCAGCCGGTATGTCTGGTGCCAGCGCCTTAAAGTACCCCAGGAGGTACTCGTGTAGATCCTGTTGCCTCACTTCTTCTGGGATGCCTCTGATGCGTAGGTTTTGGCGGCGTGAGCGGTCCTCTAGGTCCATGACCTTCCTCTGTGTGAGGTCAAGTTGCTGCTGCAGGTCTTTCACTTGATCTGCCATTATATTATGCACTGTAACCTGTTCCTCCATGCGGTTTTCCATGTGTGCCGTCCTGTCACCCAGCTCCTGCATCTCTCTCTTAATTTCTCTCAGTGTACCTTGCAGGGATTCCAGGATCTTGCTGGACATACTGTCTAGGCATTTCTGCAAGAAATCCTGGGTCACTGGTAGGTTTTGCCCCCCCGGGGAGGATGGTAGTGGCAGCGTGTCATTACCTCCGTCGCCATCTTGTTCCTGATCGGCTAGGCCCAGGGCTTTTGGCGTCGACGCTCGGGTCGCAAAGAAGCCAGCGCGGTCATTTTTTTCCACCTGCTTCTTGGCTTTTTGTGATGCCATGTTAGGAGACCTGCGGGCGATGTTTTGTGGAGCCGGTACCGCTGAATATATGCGTTGTCGGGCTTTTCGGTGCGCGGAGCTCAGCGCTGTGCGACCATCCGCTTCGCTTGTCAGGCCACGCCCCCTATGCATATTATTTTGATGAATACAGCTGTATTCACTAAATAGAGAATTCAAACTGAATTTCAAATTTGAGGCCAGAATAGCTGATTGGAAAACATAGCGGACATAGAATATTTCCAGGCCAACTACTTTGGCCTAAAAGTTTAAATCCCTGATAGATCTGCTCATTAGTTGGCAGATGCCGTTTCCAATGGACAAAAATAAACAGCAACCTGTGAGTACAGTATAACACAATGCTGAGCAATGCAGAGATATCTTAAGCCAGCCAGTAAAAATAATAAAAATAACTCTCAGACGGCCACTTAAATGAGCTAGCAAGTACTAGAGTGTGACCATTCAGGACAGAATGTGCACATTAATCAAGGCTGCATCAATCATCTCACATATTTCGGGTGCTTAATTTAAAACATTAGTTACAATAACAAACGCCTCCAAAGTGGGGAAGTTCCGAATACTCTTCCTTTTTAACAAGAAATGTAGGAGAACGAGGACCGTAAAGAAACCTGTAATATAAAAAGCACCACCGCCTTCGCGTTTAAGCCCACTTGTGTCCAACAACTGCAATGCACTCACTCCTACGTGACAAAACATGGAAAGGTTATTTTCAGGCAACTTACAGAAACACAGAAAAACAACTGACTAAAAGCACATAACGTTTGTGTTACTGGAGGTTAACAAACATGATTTACTGACAAAGGAGGCAGATATTACTCAGCGGTCATCCCGTTTAGCATTGTTCTCAGAACTGCACGGCTTATTTTTTTCTTTTAATTATTAACTAAGAAATAATATAGCCCATTGATGTGCTGTGTGAACACAAACCGATTTACATTCCCCTGTTTTTTGGAACTGCAAACAATGCGATTTTGTTTTTTAGCTAAATTTAATGTTACATTACGGCATCAAATAGAAATGAGGGGGGGAATAACTACATCTTTAATAGGCTTTCTCTAGAGCAGGGGTTCCCAATTAATTTTTTCTATGGGACGCTTTGACATAGTGTATCAACATTGTGGAATTCCCACCAATGGAAAAAAAAATTATTGTGCCGTTTTTTCTATGTGCCGGTGTGTATATCGGTGTTTGTATGTGCCAGTGTGTGTATCTGTGTATTTCTGTGTGTGTGTGTGTGTGTGTGTATGTGTATGTATCTGACACACACATTGACACACAGTGTGTATCTGTCTGTGTATGTATCTGTGTGTCAAAGTGTGTGTATCTGTGTTTATATGTGTCTGTGTGTATGAATCTGACACACAGATACACACACCTTGACACACACTGTGTATCTGTGTGTGTATATCTATGAGTCAAAGTGTACACACTGACACACAGATACACACACTAAGATACACACTGACACACACCTTGACTCACAAATACACACAGTGACATATAAACACACTTGCACCCACAGATACACACACTGGCACATACAGGTGATCGTAAAATTAGAATATCATGCAAAGTTCATTTATTTCAGTAATGCAATGTAAAAGGGGAAACTAATATATGAGATAGACGCATTACATGCAAAGCAAGATAGTTCAAGCCGTGATTTGTCATAAGTGCGATGATTATGACTTACAGCTCATGAAAACCCCAAATCCACAATCTCAGTAAATTAGAATATTGTGAAAAGGTTCAATATTCTGGGCTCACAGTGTCCCACTCTAATCAGCTTAGTAAACCATAACACCTGTAAAGGGTTTCTGAGCGTTTAAATGGTCTCTCAGTCTGGTTCAGTAGGAATCACAATCATGGGGGAGACTGACAGGTGTGCAGAAAACCATCATTGACACCCTCCATAAGGAGGGAAAGCCTCAAAAAGGTACCGTATTTATCGGCGTATAACACGCACTTTTTCCCCCTAAAAATAGGGGGAAAATCGTGGGTGCGTGTTATACGCCGATATCCAATAATTACTTACCTGTCTTGAAGCGTGGGCCGGTGTTCAGCGCGCACCGCGGTACTGGAACTAAAATTTCAGGTTCCGGTTTCCGGCGGGACTGAAAGGAAGTGTGCACACTATTGTGTGCACACTATTGTGTGCACACTTCCTTTCAGTCCCGCCGGTACTGGAACTTCAATTTCAGGTTCCGGTTTCCGGCGGGACTGAAAGGAAGTGTGCACACTTCCTTTCAGTCCTGCCGGAAACCGGAACCTGAAATTGAAGTTCCTGTACCGCGGTGCGCGCTGTGAAGCCGGCCCACGCTTGAAGACAGGTAAGTAATTATGGGACAAGGGAAAGTACACTAGGGGACACTATGGGAGGGGAGGGGGGAGAATACTATGGGTGGGAGGGGAGGGGGGGAGAATACTATGGGAGGGGAGGGGAGGAGGGGGGGGAAATACTATGGGAGGGAAGGGGAGGGGGGAGAATACTATGGGAGGGAAGGGGAGGGGTGGAGAATACTATGGGAGGGAAGGGGAGGGGGGGAGAATACTATGGGAGGGGAGGGGGGAGAATACTATGGGAGGGGAGGGGGGGAGAATACTATGGGAGGGGAGGGGAGGGGGGAGAATACTATGGGAGGGGAGGGGAGGGGGGAGAATACTATGGGAGGGGAGGGGAGGGGGGAGAATACTATGGGAGGGGAGGGGAGGGGGGAGAATACTATGGGAGGGGAGGGGAGGGGGGAGAATACTATGGGAGGGGAGGGGAGGGGGGAGAATACTATGGGAGGGGAGGGGAGGGGGGAGAATACTATGGGAGGGGAGGGGAGGGGGGGAGAATACTATGGGAGGGGAGGGAAGGGGGGAGAATACTATGGGAGGGGAGAGGAGGGGGGAGAATACTATGGGAGGGGAGGGGGGGAGAATACTATGGGAGGGGAGGGGAGGGGGGGGAGAATACTATGGGAGGGGGGGGAGAATACTATGGGAGGGGGGGGAGAATACTATGGGAGGGAAGGGGAGGGGGGGAGAATACTATGGGAGGGGAGGGGGGAGAATACTATGGGAGGGGAGGGGGAGAATACTATGGGAGGGGAGGGGGGAGAATACTATGGGAGGGGAGGGGGGAGAATACTATGGGAGGGGGGGAGAATACTATGGGAGGGGAGGGGGGGAGAATACTATGGGAGGGGAGGGGGGGGAGAATACTATGGGAGGGGAGGGGGGGAGAATACTATGGAAGGGGAGGGGGGAGAATACTATGGGAGGGGAGGGGGGAGAATACTATGGGATGGGAGGGGAGGGGAGAGAATACTATGGGATGGGAGGGGAGGGGGGAGAATACTATGGGATGGGAGGGGAGGGGGGAGAATACTATGGGATGGGAGGGGAGGGGGGAGAATACTATGGGATGGGAGGGGAGGGGGGAGAATACTATGGGAGGGGAGGGGGGAGGGGAGAATACTATGGGAGGGGAGGGGGGAGAATACTATGAGAGGGGAGGGGAGGGGGGAGAATACTATGGGAGGGGAGGGGGGAGAATACTATGGGATGGGAGGGGAGGGAGGGAGAATACTATGGGAGGGAAGGGGAGGGGGGAAGAATACTATGGGAGGGGAGGGGGGAGAATACTATGGGAGGGGAGGGGGGAGAATACTATGGGAGGGGAGGGGGGAGAATACTATGGAAAGGGGGGGACGACACTATGGGATGAGGGGGGGGGATACTATGGGAGGGGGGGACATTTCCTGGAATTTCCTTCTAAAAATGAGGTGCGTGTTATACGCCGGTGCGTGTTATACGCCGATAAATACGGTAATTGTGAAGGAAGTTGGATGTTCCCAAAGTACTGTATCAATGCACATTAATCGAAAGTTATGTTGAAGGGAAAAGTGTGGAAGTAAAAGGTGCACAAGCACCAGATATGACTGCAACCTGGAGAGGATGGTCAGCCGCTCCTGAACAACAAACAATGTCAGAAGTGTCTTACCTGGGCTAAAGAAAAACAGACCTGCTCTGTTGCTCAATGGTCCAAAGTCCTCTTTTCTGATGAGAGCAACTTTTGCATCTCATTTGGAAACCAAGGACCCAGAGTCTGGAGGAAGAATGGAGAGGCACACACTGCAAGAAGCTTGAAGTCCAGTGTGAAGTTTCCACAGTCTGTGTTGATTTGGGGAGCCATGTCATCTGCTGGTGTAAGTCCAGGGTCAACGCAGCCGTCTACCAGGAGATTTTGGAGCACTTCATGCTTCCTTCCGCAGACGAGCTTTATGGGGATGCTGACTTCATTTTCCAGCAGGACTTGGCACCTGCCCACACTGCCAAAAGCACCAAAGCCTAGTTCAATGACTGTGGGATTACTGTGCTTGATTGACCAACAAACTTGCCTGACCGGAACCCCATAGAGAATCTATGGGGCTTTGCCAAGAGAAAGATGAGAGAAATGAGACCGAACAATGCAGAAGAGCTGAAGGCCGATATTGAAGCATCCTGATCTTCCATAACACCTCAGCAGTGCCACAGGCTGATAGCTTCCATGCCACGCCGCATTGAGGCAGTAATTGCTGCATTTGGGCCCAAACCAAGTACTGAGTCCATATGCATGCTTATACTTTTCAGAGGTCAGGTATTGTTCTATGTACACTCCTTGTTTTATTGATTGCATGTAATATTCTAATTTACAGAGATTGTGGATTTGGGGTTTTCATGAGCTGTAAGCCATAATCATCGCACTTATGACAAATCACGGCTTGAACTATCTTGCTTTGCATGTAATGCGTCTATCTCATATATTAGTTTCCCCCTTCTTTTTTTTTTTTTAGATAATGTATTTAGATTTTATCTTTATAGTATAAAATTGCATACTTTACATACATACATAAATATTCATACAAAGTATGATTATCATATATCATACATTGTTGCAAATAAACATAAAAAACATACAATACAATCGAAACAGCGCTTTCAGAATTAGCATTTTTAGTCTGTCCTGATGCTGTTATTATCTTTCTCTTGAAAATTAACTATAACCTTTTTTTACCCCTTGTTTATCTACACCTTTTTTAATAGTTGTGTCATTCACTTATAGGTCTTTCAAGAATCTTAATGCATTTATCCCACATTTTATAGCTTTTTGTACTATTACAGTAATAGGAGGATATTCCTCTTTCCATTTTACATTGATATATGATGGCTTCTTTACATTGTTGCCAAGAGTCTATTGCCGTGTTTTTCCAATTTCTGGCAATGGACATTTTAATAGCCATAAATGCATGAATTATAAAATATTTATCTTCTTTCGCTAATTGTGGTAGTTTCAAATGCAACAATACCATTTCTGGTGCCCAATATTTTGATGATCTCTGCTAAAAAACACTCCCATGCTCTCCTCAACGGTGCACAGTTCCACCATATATGTAATTCGTCTGCCTCTTCTGCTCCACATCTCCAACATCCCAAACTTTCTATATTAGAATACTTTTTTATCTTTGCCGGGGTTAAATACCATCTGTTTAATATTTTGTAATGTGCCTCCATAATGTTTAAACAATGTAGTGTGGAGTAAACCGTTTGGAGGGCCTAATACCAGTCTTTTAACTCAATTTGAATTTTTAGATCTCTTTCCCACTTAGACTTAGCTGGAGGATGGATCTGCACTTTAATTGAATTTAATATTTCAACACATTTTGTTAATAACTGTTTTTTTCTGCATTTATCAATTTATTCAGTTTAAAAGCTGGAGAATGTTCATTCAGATGGGGTACAACTCTATATAAAACGCTTTTTATTCTTATAAAATGTAAATTCTGTGATATTGGGATGTTAAAGACAGTACAGAGATCCTTAAAGGACATAATATTATTTTCATCAAATATATCTGAGATTTTATTGATACCATGTCTGGTCCACTGACTTACATCTATATTATCTACCCATTTCCATATCTAAACGGTAATGCCGGCAAAATTGTGTCTTTCAATTCCATATATTTATTACGGGATAATGTTCTTATAGGCCACAACAATTTGACTATATTATATGGTTCCGAGATATCCTCTCCCTCTAATTCACACCAATCTTGTGGATATATCTCATTATTAATTGCATTTACTGTGTGCATCAGTTGTGCAGCTTGATGATACAAAAAAATATTGGGAAATCCTGTTCCCCCTTGTTTATATTTTAAATACATAATATCTTGTCCTATTCTGGGCTTCTTATTATTCCAGATGTAATTTCTAAAAATCTTGTTAATATTTGTTAGATAATGGGGTTGAATCGGTAACTGAATCATCCTCAATAGATAAATAATCTTAGGAAATATATAGGCCCTTATAGAATTAATTTTCCCCCACCAAGATATCTCGAGTTTACTCCGTAATTTAAGGAGGTGAATGGTTTCTTTTATTAAAGGGGTCAAGTTAGCTCTCATAATATTTTCAGGATCATGAACTATATTTATCCCCAGATATATAAAACTCTTCCTCTCCCATCTAAAATCATACTGTCTGTTTAGAAATTTATATTGATCCTGATCCATATATAGCGGCATCACCACTGTTTTATGGATGTTAAGTTTGTAATTTTTAAGAAAACTAAACTGTTTTATTTCTTCCATTACTTCTGGAACTGAGTGAACTGGATTCGATAATGTTAACAGTATATCATCCACATACTGACTTATCTTTAAATCTTTATCTTTCTTGTGGAAGCCTGTTAAATTGGCATTTCAACGAATATCAAGGGCCAGTGGTTCCGCCACTAAGATGTAAAGAAGTGGGGAAAGAGGGCACCCCTGGCGTGTGCCATTTGAAATCTCAAACCAATCAGACTTAATGCCCCCTCCCACTATCCTACCGGATGGAGAGGAATAAAGGGCCATAATTGCCGAAAGAATCTGCCCCGAGAATCCAAAAGCCTCTAGTGTTAATTTCATATAATTCCAGTTAACCCGGTCAAAGGCTTTCTCTCCATCGAGCGCCATATTGAGAAAGGGGGTTTTTGTGGCATGTACCTTGGCAAAAATATTAATAATTTTCCTAATATGATTAGACGATGATCTCCCGGGAACAAATCCTACTTGGTCATCTGATATTAAGCTCGTAATTATATTTTAAATTCTTTTAAATATAATTGATGCATAGATTTTATAGTCATTATTTAATAAAGCTATCGGCCTACAATTGGTAATCTCTTCTGAATTTTTGGGGGGTTTAAGTATAGGGGCGATATTAGCTGCTAACATTTCATGTGGCAATTTTCCGGTGAACATAGCTGTGTTATAGCATTCCCTTAATCCCTGAACAAGTCTATCCCTATAGATTTTATTAAAAAAATCTTCGTACCCGTCTGAGCCTGGTGCTTTATTTTTTTTCATTGCATCAATAGCCTCTATAATTTCTTGTACTGAAATATCTTCATTCAGTTTATTTATTTGTGAGTGGATTAATTGGGGCAGATGCTTAACTTGAAAATATTTTTGTAGATCTTCTTGGGTGGCAGTTATTGGTAAATTATATAAATCGTAGTAATATTCTTTAAAGGCCATCAATATTTTAATTGGATCAATTATTACTTCATTTCCTAGTTTTATTTTATTTATTAATTTTGCTTTTTGACTTGCTTTAACTTTGTTGGTAAGGAGTTTATCAGCCTTATTTCCCCTATAGTAGAAATTAGTTTTCATATATTGTAAATTTTTATTAGCTTTAGCTATTAAAATATCATTAATTTTCCTCTCTATTATCCTTATTTGGTTTGCTCGTTCTCTTGTAGGGAAAGTCATATTTATTTTATTATGTTCACTTAATTCTATATATAACTCTGATAGAGATTTCTCTTTATTTATTTTTCCATGCGCAGCCATACTGATTAAATGGCCTCTTATAACGTTTTTAAATGTACACCATTTTATCATGGGTGATACCCCATCCTTTTCATTATCTATCCAATATGTGTCTATTACCTTAGCTATTTGTTCTTTATTGTCTTCTGGCATTAATATTTTCTTGTCCAATTTCCATTCTGATCTTTGTCTAATAAATGTATCTTTCAACTGGACCTTTATCATATTATGGTCTGACCAGGTAATAGACACTATATTGGAAGATTTTATTCTATCCAACAGATTACGTTCTATTAGAATTAAATCAATTCTTGAATATGAACAATGCGTCTTACTGAAACATGTAAAGTCTCTTTCAGTGGGATGGAATATCCTCCAACAGTTCACAAGAGCTGCATTTTGTATAATATTTCTTATTTTTTTGGATTGATTATAGACATTCCTAGAAAATATTTTACCTTTTTCAGACCTTTTATCTAATTTGGGGTCCCATTACGGAATTGAAGTCACCCAAGACTATAAGAGTACCTTGCTTGATTTTATCTACTTTCATTAAAAAAATTTTGTATAAACTGTATCTGTGAAGAGTTTGGTGCATAGATATTAACTATTGTATATAGTTCTTCATCAATAACGCAAATTAATATAATCCATCGGCCCATTTTATCTATACTCTGATGTTTTATAGAGACATTTATTTTATCTGAAAAAAAAAAAATCACTACTCCTCTTTTCTTTTTCTCTTTAAATGACGAGCATTCTGAAAGAGGGAAATTTTGAAATCTAAATCTCCCTACATCAGCTTGTCTCCAATGCGTCTCTTGTAGGCACACCATGTGGGCATTTTCTGTTTTCATACGATCTATTAGTATTTTCCTTTTTTGGGGTGAATTAAGACCATGTACATTAATAGTCACAAAATGTACAATTTATCCACTGATTATTAACCTAAAATTAGGCATCAGCCTATTTGTAACTCGTATCATAATGACTTTCTATAAGGTTATAATATTTTCTATTGCCTATCAGACATTTACACATGAGTATAAATTTTTCATGACAGATTTCTGTTTCCTTTATATTACACTTTAAGCGCTGTTTCGATACAAAACTAACACTAAGCGTAATAACAAATTCAGACCTACTAAGACATACAGAAGAAAAAAAAACATCCCTTTAAGGAAGTATGGATGGCTTTGATGAATATCCCCTTTCATCAAACCGTCCACCTAGATCCCTACTGGGATCAATTATAGATGCTGAATACCTCAATGAAAGAGAGATTGGTACTTCATTATCATGTTAATTGAGAGAAAAAAAAAAAACTATATACCGTATATACTCGAGTATAAGACGAGTTTTTCAGCACATTTTTTGTGCTGAAAAACCCCCACTCGTCTTATACTCGAGTCAGTTGTCTGTATTATGGCAAAGGACCGGGGGCTGGCAGGAAGCTGTTACTTACCTTCACAGCAGCTCCTGTCAGCTCCCAGGTCAGCTCCCTCTGCAAGTCTCGCGAGAGCCACGGGGTCAGAGCGTTGCCACGGGTTACCGTGGCAACGCTCCGCGCGGCCGTGAGACTTGCAGAGGGAGCTGACCTGGGAGCTGCACGGACCGGAGGAGAGAGAAGGAGCTGCTGTGAAGGTAAGTAACAGCTTCCTGCCAGCCCCCCTCCTACAGCCCATCCACTGGACCACCAGGGAGTGAGAGCCCCCCTCCCTGGCCAGCTAACAAGCAGGGAGGGGGGACGAAAAAAAATATATATATATATTAATAATAATAATACAAAAAAATAATATAAGAAAAAAAAAATAATATTAAAATAATAATTAAATAATAATAAAAAATGCCCACCCCCCACCAATGCTCTCCATCACACACACACACACTGCACGCATGCACACTGCACGCATACACACACACTGCACTCATTATATACACACTGTAAATAAATATTCAATTAATATAATTTTTTTAGGATCTAATTTTATTTAGAAATTTACCAGTAGCTGCTGCATTTCCCACCCTAGTCTTATACTCGAGTCAATAAGTTTTCCCAGTTTTTGGGGGTAAAATTAGGGGCCTCGGCTTATATTCGGGTCGGCTTATACTCGAGTATATACGGTAAGTATATATCAGTAATCCTCTTTCCCTTCTTCAATGTTATTTTCTCTATTGATGAGAATTCATAATTCATATTCCAATATTGCTTCATATCCAACCCTCATTCCCTTATCTTCCTCCTTCTCGCCTCTCCCCTCCCTCCCATTCCTGTATGGGAGTGCTTTCTTCTTCCTATTTCTCTTTATTACTTAGCTCTTTATATATAAATTTAAATCATACCGTGAATCTAGTGTTTCTATTATTTGTGCTATATTTATCAATTTCTGAGCCTAATATTTATTAATTGTGATCGTTTTCATTTTACTTTTTCTTGTCTTTTCTTGTGTGTATTAGTTTCCCCTTTTACGTTGCATTACTGAAATAAATTAACTTTTGCACGATATTCAAATTTTTCGTGTGTCACCTGTATACACAAACCTTGACACACAGTTACACACACTGACACAGTCAGACACACATACAAACACATACATTCTCACTGACAAAGCAATCGAGAAAATGGAGATAGGATAGAAAGGAGATGGGCTTTAGCTCAGAACAAAGGCGGTGGAGATGGCGGGGAGGGGAAAGCTCAGAACAGAGGAGGTATGTAATATTGATAAAAATTCACAAAAAGTACAAATGACTCTTGATAATATTAAATGTATGCTTACTAATGCAAGAAGCCTATATAACAAAATGGGGAACTAGAGGCAATAGCATACGCTAAACAATATGATATAATAGGCATAACGGAAACATGGTGGGATGAGACACATGACTGGGCAGTTAACTTAAATGGGTACACGTTATTTAGGAAGGATAGGGAAAAACAAGAAAGGTGATGGGGTATGTTTCTATGTCAACCAGGAGTTAAAGTTAAATCTTAGGCATGTGGAGTGTGACAAGGAAAATGTGTAAACTTTATGGGTAGCTATCTGCTTGGGGCAAAAGAAGGGGAATCGATTATTGGTTGGGATATGTAATAAACCACCTAATGTAAATTTTAATGAGGAAGAACAGCTGTTAGAGCAAATTGGGAGAGCTGCAAATCGGGGTAACATGTTAATTATTGGACATTTTAATTACCCGGACATAAATTGAGATAGAGTGACTAGTACTTCAGATAGGGGAATCAGGTTTTTGAATGTGTTAAATAACACCTTCATGTCACAACTGGTACAAGCACCAACTAGAAAGGATGCTTGTCTGGATCTCGTTATAACAAACAATGTTGATCTTTTGACCGACATTCAAGTAGGGGAGCATTTGGGAAATAGTGATCACAATATGGTAATTTTTTAAATAAACTCGAAAAAAGCAAGTGCTTTTTAAAAACGTATAATTTTAAAAAGCCAATTTCAATAAGATTAGGGCAGCTCTACAACATATCGACTGGCATAAACTGAGGATAAACAGAAACTATTCAAACAAATATTTGAAAGGTACATTTCTCAGTACGTACCATTGGTTAATAAATATAAAAGAAACAAATTTAAACCAATGAGGTTTAGTAGAGAAGTAAAACGAGATTAAAAATAAGAAAAGGGCATTTAAATCGGACAAATCAGATGCATCCTATATAAGATATAAAGGAAACCAATAATGCATGCAAAATGCAATTAAAGTGGCTAAACTAGAAAATGAAAAATTGAGATGGGTGTGTTAGCTAATGAAGACCAGGAAAAGGCAGAAATGTTAATCAACTATTTTTCTTCAGGATATATTAATGAGAATCCTATGGCAAGAACAGCAAATGATTGCTGCAAAAAAAACTTACAGGTAACTTGTGATTGGATGACTTGAGACAAGGTGCTAAATAAAGCTCCGGGGCCTGACGGAATTCACCCATGAGTACTTATGAAACTAAGTGGGGAAATAAGTAAATCACTGTATTTAATTTTTCAAGATTCTTTTGTTTCAGGTATTGTACAGGAGGATTGGAGGAAGGCAGATGTTGTTCCTATATTTAAAAAGGGTTCAAAATCCTTGCCGGGAAATTATAGACCTGTGAGCTTAAAGGGAATCTCCAGTGCCAGGAAAACAATCCGTCATGTCAAACTAACCTAATTGCATTCTACGAAGAAGTAAGATCAGGGTGTTGCAGTGGATGTGATCTACTTGGATTTTGCCAAGGCATTTGATACGGTTCTTAACAATAGGTTAGTCTTCAAACTAAAAGAAATTGGTCTAGATTAATATTCTTGTTCTTGGGTAGAACATTGGCTTAAGGACAGAGTACAATGAGTTGTCATTAATGGTACATTTTCAGGCTGGACAAAAGTGGTAAGTGTTGTCCCTCAGGGTTCTGTTTTGGGACCGCTTCTATTTAACATTTATAAATGATCTTGAAAAAGGGATTGAAAGCCACGTTTCCGTGTTTGCAGATGGCACCAAACTTTGTAAAGTAATAAAAAGTGACTGCTATTTTGGGGTAAAGAAGGAATTTTTTCCTAGTCTGTTGCAAAAAGCTTCAGACTAGGTTTTTTGCCTTATTTTGGATCAACAGCAAAAAACAAATGTGAGGAAGGCTGAACTTGATGGACGCAAGTTTCTTTTCAGCTATGTAACTATATAACTTTACTGAGAAGGTAGTGGATGCATGGGATAACCTTCCAGCTGAAGTGGTAGATGTTAACACAGTGAGGGAGTTTAAGCATGCGTGGGATAGGCTATCCTAGACTTAAGATAAGGCCAGGGACTAATGAAAGTATTTAGAAAGTTGGGCAGACTAGATGGGCCCAATGTTTTTTATCTGCCGTCACATTCTTTGTTTCTATGAAATGGCATGGATATGGAGAGAAGGAGGACAGAAAGCAGAAGACAAAACAAAAAATTAGCAGATTGGATAAAGAGGAGGGAGGGCAGCAGTTAAGGAACAAGGGAGGGAGGGGTGACACAAGAAGCAGCAGGGAGAAGCAAAGAACGTCTGTCACCAGCAATGACGACAGACGTAAAATATGCACAGAATTGACGTTAGGAAGTCCAAAACAGAGTTATGGGCTGCCAAACTCACATGTGACAGGGGTGTAACAGCCCCCAACATACAATTGCAAATGTACGTGCAATGTACATCTAAACTCCTACCACCATGACCATTTCACACAACAGTAGTGGTCATGGTGGTTGGAGTAACCAGTGATTTTAACTGGTCATGGTGCCTGAAGTTTGTATGTGCAGCATTTGCCTATGAAATTTAACACTTTCACGGCTGGATGTGTAACGTCACCTCGGGCAGCATCACTGGGTCATCATTAGCCTGCATCCAGAAATCTAGGCCACTTCTGTGCATATTGGTTTATTGTTGGTAGCAGCACAGCACACAGTATACCCCCTCCAAGCCTTTTATGTCCCCCCCACAGGCCATCCTTCCTGACATGCCTGCCCTTCCAACAAAAATATGTCTCCCTCTGAAGTTAACAGGGAAATGGCAGCAAGCTTCGATGGCTTAGAAAACTTCAATCACTGTTCTCTTTGTTTTGTTTTTTTTTTTCCTTGTTGGGCGCCTGGTTCTGAATTCACCAAGACACCATCTACTTTACACTAATGAGACACAATTTGTTGTTTAATAAAGCCACAATTTACAGCATTGAAACTACAATGAACTGCACAGAAAGAAGCATGTCTAGACAGGCATGACATCAGAAAGGTATTTAAATCACAAGAAGCATCTAGAAGCAGCTCAACGACAAAACCGTATCAGGATTATTCACTATAGCATCAATTGCTGGCAAATTAAAATTAATGTTAGACCAAAGATGCTTTTGGTTCTCCTAGTTTGGCTTACAATTTGAAATTCACTCCTGGCAATTTAATTTTGAGCATGTGAGAATGTCAGCCAAACTGTTATACTCACTACAATCCAGAACATCACAGCTATAGTCAACTGAACTCAAATGAAGGTAACCCACTACAACCACTGACTCCCTCTACAGCTACAATTTGAGTGTTTATGGGAAAGTGTAGAGGAAGAGACAAACGCAAAAAGAGTCAAGCGTGTCCTGTGGGTCTTTTAAAAAATATATATTTTCATTTATTTTTGATACACAGGTCATCAGCATATACAATGTAGGGACAGTCCCTAGATCTGGTAACGGAAAGTGTGTGTCCCTCGTAATATGAGAGCCATAAGTCTTTGCAAAATTATTAGTATATACAATTAACAGTAAACATCGGTTCAAGCATATGGTCATGTATATTGCATCTGGTTGTACGTGCACCTCTTTATGTCAGGGTTGGACCTTTGAATTAGTACCAAAGGCTCATTTTTGGTGAAGAACAATGAGGAAGAAAGAAATAGAAAACGGGTTGGAAAAAAGAAAGAAATGAAGAAAAAAAAATATGAAAAGAGAGAGAGAGAAAAAGAAAAGGGAGGAGAGGTGAACTGCCCCCGTCTCCCAGCGGATAGACCCCTTGAGATATCTTCCCTGCCCCCAGCACCACCCTACACACATCCTACTTCCTCCAGATGTTGGTTATGAAATTCGTCAGAGAAAGCAATCAACAGTCAACCTATGGGTCTTTTTTTACCCTACACAGCTCACTGTATGAATCCTATAAATTATGCAGAGCTCTTCAACAAAAATCAACAGAAGGCCCATGATTGCCTGATAAATTTCAGACACTTTCTTCTTGGGGATAATGACACAATTAACAATAGTACTGGATTCAGTTGTACAGTCCTGAATTCAGGCTCCTTTCCTGATGTCCCGAGTTTGTTCCCTGGTGTTAGGCATCTAGGGTCACCAGGGAAATGTTTCCATGAAGGACAGTAAGAGCTCTGAAATGCCCCCTTTTTCGATCCGTTCTGCCCACCTCCAGTCCCGGAACCATAACTACTGATTTGGGCAGGTATGAATCAAGATTTGATTTAAATAAGGGACATACAGTTGCAAGAAAAAGTATGTGAACCCTTTGGAATGATATGGATTTATGCACAAATTGGTCATAAAATGTGATCTGATCATAATCTAAGTCACAACAATAGACAATCACAGTCTGCTTAAACTAATAACACACAAAGAATGAAATGTTGCCATGTTTTTATTGAACACACCATGTAAACATTCACAGTGCAGGTGGAAAAAGTATGTGAACCCCTAGACTAATGACATCTCCAAGAGCTAATTGGAGTGAGATGTCAGCCAACTGGAGTCCAATCAATGAGATTAGATTGGAGGTGTTGGCTACAGCTGCCCTGCCCTATAAAAAAAACACACACCATGAATTGTTGACTTGCATAAAGCTGGAAAGGGTTATAAAAGTATCTCCAAAAGCCTTGCTGTTCATCAGTCCACGGTAAGACAAATTGTCTATAAATGGAGAAACTTCAGCACTGCTGCTACTCTCCCTAGGAGTGTCCGTCCTGTAAAGATGACTCCAAGAGTACAGCGCAGACTGCTCAATGAGGTGAAGAAGAATCCTAGAGTGTCAGCTAAAGACTTTCAAACGTCACTGGCAAATGCTAACATCCCTGTTAGCGAATCTACAATACGTAAAACACTAAACAAGAATGGATTTCATGGGAGGATACCACAGAGGAAGCCACTGCTGTCCAAACAAAACATTGCTGCACGGTTACAGTTTGCACAAGAGCACCTGGATGTTCCATAGCAGTACTGGCAAAATATTCTGTGGACAGATGAAACCAAAGTTGAGTTGTTTGGAAGAAACACACAACACTATGTGTGGCGAAAAAGAAGCACAGCACACCAACATCAAAACCTCATCCCAACTGTGAAGTACGGTGGTGGGGGCATCATGGTTTGGGGCTGGTTTGGGGCTGCTTTGCTGCGTCAGGGCCTGGACGGATTGCCATCATTGAAGGAAAAATGAATTCCCAAGTTTATCAAGACATTTTGCAGGAGAACTTAAGGCCATCTGTCTACCAGCTGAGGCTCAACAGAAGATGGGTGTTGCAACAGGACAATGACCCAAAGCATAGAAGTAAATCAACAACAGAATGGCTTTAACAGAAGAAAATACGCCTTCTGAAGTGGCCCAGTCAGAGTCCTGACCTCAACCCGATTGAGATGCTGTGGCATGACCTCAAGAAAGCGATTCACACCAGACATCCCAAGAATATTGCTGAACTGAAACAGTTCTGTAAAGAGGAATGGTCAAGAATTAATCCTGACCGTTTTTCACGTCTGATCTGCAACTACAAGAAACGTTTGGTTGAAGTTATTGCTGCCAAAGGAGGTTCAACCAGTTATTAAATCCAAGCGTTCACATACTTTTTCCACCTGCACTGTGAATGTTTACATGGTGTGCTCAATAAAAACATGGCAACATTTCATTCTTTGTGTGTTATTAGTTTAAGCAGACTGTGATTTTCTATTGTTGTGACTTAGATGATGATCAGATCACATTTTATGACCATTTTGTGCAGAAATCCATATCATTTCAAAGGGTTCACGTACTTTTTCTTGCAACTGTAAGTCCTCAGAAAAAACTGTGCAAAGTATTTTCCCTAAAAACATCCAGCTTTGTATAGCAAGTTTTTGTTTTGTTTTTGTGAAAAGGTGCAATATCATGTTATTAGAACATATCACAGAAATGTCGGTAATTGTTGCATTAAACAGGGTGGAATGAAGAGTTGTTACATAGTGAAACAATATAGAGTAAGTCAATACACTGCAATCTATGTTGCGTTCATGGGCATCAGGTAGGAACTGCCAAATAAAATTTTATACTTAGTCAAATAGGTAATCTAATCAAATCGTTACAACAATACATATGCAACATCCCTAGAGAAGGAGAGCACTTGTGTCCTGTGAACCCGAGTATACCCTTATGAGCCTGAATTATAGTAGGTATTTTAGAATGTTTGACCATTGCCTGTAACGACCAGAAGATGGTCGGAGCCTGCCGCAAGATGGCTAGCATGTCAGGATGATATATTAACACAGGAAATATTTGCTCATGACGAATCAAATCAAGCTATCTCAGCCTGACAGCCTGTAGTGTGATAGGGACTGTGTAGCAGCCAAAACAGAGTCAGCACGACCCGGGCCAGCCCCTGTCAGGCTGCATAGAGTCAGCCCAGTGACACCAGAGAGGGGGAACCGGAGGAGAAGGGAGTGAGGGGATGGCCTAAGATCAAGTGTTGATGAAGTTATGACACATATTCAATATGTCTCAGGAACCATGGGATAGGTAGGGAGTAAAAGAGCGCTGTTTTGATCTCGACATGAGTCATTCCATTAGTCTTTCATAAACTTAGCCCATGGCTCCCATATGGCATTGTACAGGGTATATATGTGAGAGATAGAGGAATGTTTTTCTTCCATAGTTTTAATTGTGTCTACCCTTTGAATACATACTATAAAGAATGGAATGTTGGAGTTTTTCCATTTTGTGGGGATGAGTAGGTTAGCAGCTGTGAGGAGGTGAGTAAGAAGAATACGTTGAGGTTTAGGGTAGGTACAGGGACATATCAGGAAGTGTTGTGTGTGGGAGTCGAAGTCCTGTTACTATTTTGATCATTTTTACTATGTTGGACCAGTACTTTTAGATCAGTGAACAGTGCCACCAGTTGTGGGCTAGGGATGCTCCAGGTTGGGTGCATTTGCAGCAAATGTCCAGGGTATTAGGAAACATCTTGTGTCGTTTGGAAGGGGAGTAATGTCATCTGGAAATTCTTTTGTAGCAGCTTTCTTGTATAGTGTTACAAATCGAGGCAGTGTGTATCGGTGTAAAGACTGTTTTCCATTGCATTGTCATGAGTTGGATGTTGAGATTGGTGGCCCAGGATTCCGTGAAAGGTGGTAGAGGGCTATTTTGGTCTACCTGGATGAGTTTATAGAAAGCGGGGAGTTGTTTTGTTCTGACATTGTGGGTTTCGCAGTGCTGTTCGAAAGTTGAGAGGGTACAGGATCCCTTCATGAGAGCACAGTTTAGCTCCAAGACAGCTTGAAAATGGCTTTATATTAACTTGAGTAACAGCACCAAGACTTTTTCACCATAACCAATACTGTGAGCTCTAGTGATTATAATGGTCAGAGTACCCTTTTTAAAAAAAAAATCATCAATTTTATCCCAAAAATTTAAAAAATTTGATATTTGCATCTTAATGTATATCTTGGGACAATTATTTGTTATTAGATAACGCTAGCTGGTAGAACAGCACTTACATAATAGGGTTCAGCTTCTCGCTCCGTTAGTTCATCCTGGTATAATGTAAAGCAAGTCGGTATTCTCCCAAACCAAACATCTCGAAGGACATCTTTGTCATCTGTCATTCTTCCAGCAGATAGGATACCTCATAAATATTCTGTTTCACTCACAGTGGTTGACACAAAATTATAACCTAAAATCAAAAAATGAAAATATGCTGAAAATACATTTGCTGGTTCTAAATAGATTTCACACTTGACCCAAATAATTACTTAAAAGAAAAAAAAACATAAAAGCAACATATTGCAGCTATCAATGCTAGTGAAACGTGCAAACTTCAAATTAATACTTACAATTGTGCATTTGTTTTGGAGCCTATAATCTAAAAGACACAGAGTTGTGAAAAGTTTGCAAAACTTTGGTTAAAAGGACACTCCAGGGACAATAACCATTACAGCGCATTGTAGTAGATATGGTGGCAAGAGCGCCCAAGGTAAGTAGGCAAAAATGTTACCTGTGTCCCACTGGCTGCATACACTGCATCCAGTCTTCTCACTTCCAGTAGGCTCCCTTGTGCTAAGTAGGGCCATGCAGGACCGCATATCCTACCAATAAACACGGCCCTGGATCGGCATAGCTCTATAGAGACATCTGGATCTCCTGCAGGAGAAGAGCGGATGTGGCATGGGCACTTTAGGGAAACCCAAGTAAGTTGTCAAATAATTCTAAAGCTATTTGACTGCTTATTGTGAAACAGCCCTATGCACACAATAATGGTTATGGTGCCAGTAGTGCCCTGTCACCTCTCCAGTGTAAGTAGACAACGAGTTTGCTAAGGATATAACAACTTGTCTGGGGTCTGCATGTCACCTCCTCCATGGCAGCCAGAATATTTCTGCATTGAGCTAAGACCAGCAGTGCAGGGCTTAGCTCATTGGCTGTGAGTGATGAGCAAGTCCTGTACACAGGGTTTACCTGAGAAGAGCTAATGGAAGGTCCCTGCATGGAGCCTCCAACTCTTAATGGTAGACCCCAGTTAAGTTGATAAACATTAGCAAATGATTTGACTACTTATATGGACAGAGCCAGGACACTACTGGCACCATAACCACTACAGCATGCTACAAACACGCGGCCAATTAATGATATGGACAAATGGCGATTTTTTTAGGCTACCCCTTTATAAGACAATTCTGCTTATATCCTGTTGTGCATAGTATCTAACACTGACGTTATTTTCACTAACTTCTTGGTTAGTTACTTGATATCATCACTAAATAGCATAACTGGAAACCTTTTGAACATACTTTTTGTTATTGTTGTCTCTCCCACTTTAACTTTTTGAACTGAATCAATGCTTTCCTACAGGGACGTCTGCGTCATGTGACCGAGTTTCACTCTTTCAGTACAACTGAAGCACCTCTAGCAGATGACCTACTAAGAGCCACTAGAGGTTGGTTTAACCCTGCAATGTAAACATTGCAATTTATTTGAGAAAAGAGAAAGAACTGCAATGCTTTGCACTACAGGGTTAAAATGAGAGGGCCACATACATGATGTGGTCTGGGTGACTACAGTGTCCCTGTAACTGAAAATAACTATAATTACTTGATTAGGAAAACGTTGAAACACCACTTTAAGGTGTACATAACCTTATAACACATTTTTTCCCCTCCCAGTGTATTTCCCCATTTTTATTTATTCTTATTAACGCCATCTTGCAGCCCTCCCCAATAAAAAAAAAAAATTGACAAATGTTAAGAAAAGCATTTTATTCGTCCCATATTATTTCAAAGCAGTAAGTCTTTATTAACTTGATTTCTGTATTGGATCACAAACACTGGCAGTGAAGCACTTAGGAGTCATGTATTAGCATAAGGTCAAAAGGTAATCTCCAGGTACTGTATAAATACAATTCCCAGGTTTGTCTAGGTTTCCACCGCCTCTATATATGGATATATATATATATTTCGTATGGACATTTTTACTACATTTGCCTGTTCTGTGTTACATTATACGTATTTGTATTTTTAGTATTATATTGTACTCTACTGTAACATGCAATGTATGTGCACCCAGGGCATACTTGAAAACGAGAGAAACCTTCCTGGTAGAATATTTTATATAATTTAAAGGACCACTATAGGCACCCAGAATACTTCAGCTTAATGAAGTGGTCTGGGTGCCAGGTCCCTCTAGGACAGTGATGGCGAACCTTTTTGAGCCCGAGTGCCCAAACCGCAATACATGCCAACTTTTTTTCCCTCAAAGTGCCAACATGGCAATTAAACCTGAATACTGAGGTTTACGTTTAGAAAAAACTACTCGTACAGTTAACAACTTTTGTTTTAAAAGAAGAACACAACAGAGAGTTGAATTATAAAATTTTTAAATAATTATATAAATTAAGCTTATATTAGTATCTCCAACAAATGCAATACATACACACAGACTGCTGAACACATTCACACACCAACTGCTTAATACATACACACACTGAGACACAGACAGACTGCTAAATACACACACAGTCCGCTAAATACACCCACACTGCTGAGTACACAGTCTGCTGAATACACGCACGCAGTCTGCTGAATACACACACACACACACACTGCTGAATACATAAAGACTGCTGAACACACACACATATACTGCATTGAGGGGTGCAGTGTATGTGTCTGTGTGTAATGTTGTGTGTGGGGGGTGGGGTGCTGTGTGTGGGGGGTGGGGTGCTTGTGTGGGGGGTTGGGGTGCTGTGTGTGGGGGGTGGGGTGCTGTGTGTGGGGGGGTAGGGTGCTGTGTGTGGGGGGGGTAGCGTGCTGTGTGGGGGGGGGGGGGGTAGGGTGCTGTGTGGGGGGGGTAGGGTGCTGTGTGGGGGGGTAGGGTGCTGTGTGTGGGCGGGTAGGGTGCTGTGTGTGGGCGGGTAGGGTGCTGTGTGTGGGCGGGTAGGGTGCTGTGTGTGTGTGGGCGGGTAGGGTGCTGTGTGTGTGGGGGCCGGTAGGGTGCTGTGTGTGTGGGGGCCGGTAGGGTACTGTGTGTGTGGGGGCCGGTAGGGTGCTGTGTGTGTGTGTGTTTGGGGGAAAGGGTGCTGTGTGTGTGTTTGGGGGAAAGGGTGCTGTGTGTGTTTGGGGGAAGGGTGCTGTGAGTGTGGGGGGGTAGGGGTGCTGTGAGTGTGGGGGGGTAGGGGTGCTGTGAGTGTGGGGGGGTAGGGGTGCTGTGTGTGGGGGGGGTAGGGGTGCTGTGTGTAGGGGGGTAGGGGTGCTGTGGATAGGGGTGCTGTGTGTAGGGGGATAGGGGTGCTGTGGGTGTAGGGGTAGGGGTGCTGGGGGTAGGGTACTGGGGGTAGGGGTGCTGTGGGTAAGGGGGGTGTGGGTAGTGGGAATAAGGGTGCTGGGGGTAAGGGGGTAGGGGTGCTGTGGGTAAGGGGGGTGTGGTTAGTGGGAGTAGGGGTGCTGGGGGTAAGGGGGGGTAGGGGTGCTGTGGGTAGGGGTGCTGTGGGTGCTGGGGGTAGTGGGAGTAGGGGTGCTGGGGGTAGTGGGAGTAGGGGTGCTGTGGGTAGGGGGAGTAGGGGTGCTGTGGGTAAGGGGGGTAGGTTATTAAATCAGTACCCCCCCCCTTCCCTTCTTGTTACCTTTGGTGAAGGGGAGGGGGGGGAACACAGCCATCCCTGGTGGTCCGGTGGTGGTATGCAGGACAGGAGGACAGGTCCTGCAGCTCTCCTGTCCTCCCGCGCGATGCTGTGTGGAGCGTTACCATGGTAACGCGCGGCAACGCTCCACACGGCTCGCGGGAGGACAGGAGAGCTGCTTCCTCGATCCCTCCCCCCTGCTTCCGATCCTCCCGACACGGAAGCAGAGTAGGCGCCTGCGGTTTCGGGCAGGCAGGCGCCTACTCTGCAGTGATGGCAAAGCTATGGCCGCGTGCCAACAGAGACGGCCCGGCGTGCAACCTGTGGCACGCGTGCCATAGGTTCGCCATCCCTGCTCTAGGATTAACCCTGCAGCTGTAAACATAGCAGTTTCAGAGAAACTGATATGTTTACCTATGGGTTAATCCAGCCTCTAGTGGCTGTCTCACTGACAGCCGCTAGAGGCACTTCCGCGCTTTTCACTCTGAAAATCACAGTGAGAAGATACCAACGTCCATAGGAAAGGATTGAGAAATGCTTTCCTATGGGCGGTTTGAATGCGCGTGCGTCTCTTGCCGCGCATGCAGCCGATGACGGGGAAAGGAGGAGGAGAGTCTCCAGCGCCGGGCTAGGTAAGTGTTTAACCCCTTCCTCTTCTTCCAGCCTGGCGGGAGTGGGACCCTAAGGGTGGGGGGTAACTATTAACACTATAATGCCAGGAAAACTAGTTTGTTTTCCTGGCACTATAGTGGTCCTTTAATAAATAAATAATTTAACCCACACTTCCTTGTATGTTCAAAAGTTAGAAACCAAAAAAACAAACAAGTTTTCATTAATCAAAAAGCAATGCATCTTTTGTGTTTTCAGGCATTCTACTGAGACACTGAGTGCATAACATGCTCAGTAAGTGGATATGACCCAGTGCACACAGTGGGCTATATTTACACACAGAACACACATGGCCAGGTCTGTAAACATGGACTCCCCTGGCTGTCAGTGTGCTCTGTGCTCCTCATACCCAGTAACAACACACACACGGGCTGCGGACAGCCCCACACAGTGTATACAGCCAGGCACACCTTACACCCCATTAAAAGGACAGAGTCTTTATTACCCGAGAAGCGCTCTTCACCTCCGCTCCCCGGTACTTCTCTACTACTTCCGGGTACTGGGTGAACCACGCCTACCTGCTGATCACATGATTAGCTCGCCCTGGACGGGCCCACACAAGGTACAAAAATAATCTATGCCAGTATTGGACACAGGGGTGCGCCCTCTAGAGGCCATTGGAATGTAGCGCAGAAACTATTAGAATGCATTGATATTGAAGCCCTTTGCAGGGAATGTCCTGAGCTCAGTTTGAGCAGTGCTTCTAATGATACACTTATAGTGCAATTACTGGGGACAGGGACCCCCAAACCAGAAGTGTTTGGGAGGTAAGTTGTGTGTTGTTTTAGTTAACCTTCCTTTTTAAACCACTGATAATGTGCTAGTATGGACTGCTGTTTGGACAATATTTCACAGTTAATGTATATTCAGCTATATTCATTTGTATTTTTTTATTCATAATCTGTATAGCCAACCTGTTTGTGGAAATATGTCAGACCTATTGTTTGAGACAGAACTGGGGGGGGGGGGGGGGATAGCACCAAGAGCATTCTGGCACCCTAACCACTAAAGCATATTTCATAATACTCCCAGATTTGGTGGCCATATATGGACAGTCTCTCAGGGTTATTCACTGAAGTTATAATTTAAGGTGACTTCCAAGTGAATTTCAAATATTAAAAAAAAAAAAAAATCATTTTTTTGTCAATGGTAATAGTACAGTGTTGAAAGTCTGAAACTATGACAAAACCACATCAAATGCTAGTTATCTCATTCAATGGACCAGCATCAACAAACACATTGTGCAAAGCAATACTGAAAAGACTTGAGTGGATTGTGAGTGTCAACCCTGTCTAAAAGGTGCAAGCCCATTTTAAATTTTTATGTAAGTAGAATACATGTTTCATTGCCCCAATGCCTCCCTGGGAGTTGTGTTAGCTAGAGCGCACCACTCTCGGAGGTTGGACCACGGGATGGTAGGTGTTAAAAGCCGTAATGTGGAGGACTTAAGTAAGGCCCCCTAAATGAGGCATCAGGGCTAGCAGGGATAGTGGGCATACAATTCTTTAGAGCAGTGGTAGTCAACCTTTTTCTATCTACCGCCCACTAATGCATCTTTCTTGATGGAAAAATGTACTTACCGCCCACCAATTTTTACGCAAGTGCAGACAATTTTTTAGAAAGGAGGGTGTTTTAAAAAAAAATACATTTATCTTTTTATTTCTACTTTATGCATGTTTATAATGTTTTTAACTTTATCAAGTTTAATGAGAAAACAAAGTAAATTGAAATTACCTTTACTTGTGATTAATGAGATCCTTGAGGTTGATGCTGTGAGACTAAATATTTGATATCTGGTTCGATTTTCGTATTGAACAAACAAAGGTCTCCTCTTTCGGTGATATTCAGACGATTTCTCTGTTTGCTCATAATATGATTTCTCATCCGTGCATCAGCTCCCCTCCTCTCCCTCCTCAATTCCCCTCCCCACCTTTTTTTTCCTTCCTTTTTCTATTTTTTAACCTTCCTTATAGCAATGTCCAGTAGGAAGGCTGAGCTAGGTAGCCCACTTACTATTATTAGCCAACAACAATTCTCTCCTTTTCCTTTTCTTTCTTTCTCCTATTCTACAAGTACTCTGCACCTTATTTCTCCTTTTTACAAATACTCTGCTCCTTCTTTCTTCTATTCTACAAGTACTCTGCTCACAGACAAACACACACGCTCACGCATACACTTACAGACACACAGTCACAAACACACACACACACACATACACTTACGGACACACACACTCCTAGACAAACACGCTCACATACACTTACAGACACACACACTCCTAGACAAACACGCTCACATACACTTACAGACACACACACTCCTAGACAAACACTCACACATACACTTACAGGCACACACACTCCTAGACAAACACTCACACATACACTTACAGACACACACACTCACAGAGAAAGACATACACACAGACAAACATACACACACTCACACATGCACTTACAGACACTCACACATGTACTTACAGACATACACACAGACACACATACTTACAGACACACACACACTTACAGACACACACATATACACACAAATTATTAATATTAAATGTCCACCCAGCCTCCCTACCTGGAGAGCTGGTGTGGATCTGTCCCTGGGGTCCAGTGGGGCTTTACGGCCTGGCAGGAGGAAGCACTTCCCTCCTGCCGGTCACTGAAAACTTGCGCCCGCAGAGCTGCTCGCGCCCGCCTGCCCGCCCAAAAGGAGAAATCCTCTCAAAAAGAGGATTTGGCCGCCGAAATCCCTACCGCCCACCTGGAAACCTGAAACGCCCACTAGTGGGCAGTAGGGACCAGGTTGACAACCCATGCTTTAGATGGAGAGTATAAGAGTATCTACAATTAGCCTCTCAGGTCAGAGGCATGGTGCTTTAGACAGTAGGGTTAATGAGCTCCATAACCCTAGAGCTAGAGGGGAGAAAAATCGGCTCTGGATCATGGGCAAGCATCGACGTTCATAGGGTATATCTCAAATATATAACATGTGAGGTAACTAGGAGGAACGGTTAAGTCCCTACCATGGCCCACGGTATCTAGGTGGTATGTGACAAAGAAAAAAAAAAGTTAACTGAAAGTCAAACAATCGGCAGTATAACAAACTGGGTAGGATAAGTAGAATCCAAGAGGTCTGCGGCAACTGTTCGTGCTCCAGATGGAGGCAAAATGGATGACAGGCTAAATCAGCCAGGAGCTGTGGATCCAGCTGGGGTGAAGACTGCCACGTTTGCCACGTCCCATTGATCAACCGTTCATGTCAGTGTAAGTCCCAGCAATTGCAGGAACGAGGTGGCTTCCGACATTGATGTCAGCCGGTAACAGTGGCCATCTTTTTCGTCAATGAGGGCTCTCGGGTACCCCCATCTGTATTGGATAGATGCGGCAGGCAGTTGTGAGGTTACTCATTTGATGGAAGCTCGCCATTGTAGAGTATGGCGGCTTAAGTCATGGAAAAAACTCAGTTGGTTTTCTTCAAAGATATAAGGGGTTTGCCCTCTGACTGCCCATAAGAAACCCTCTTTATCATTCCGTGACTTTAAGCATAGAATTACATCTTTAGATGTGGGGGTCACGTTGTGAGATCACCCCGGTAATCGATAGAGTCCATACAAGGATAGAACTTTAGCTTGTTTGGGCGTCAGAGTAGCGGAAAACAGCCTCCTAACATACTGAGGCAGCTCTGCTGCGTCTGTGGTGTCAGGGTTCCCCCGCATCTTTAAATTGCGTTGTCCTCCAATTGCCCAACCTTGGCGCTTAGTTGCAAGCAGGTAGTAGAGAATTCCTGCAATAGAGACGTTTAGGTGTCTTTTTTAATTTTTAGGTCATGGACATCTTCCTCTGTAGCCCTCATCCAGCCTGTTAGATTGTTGGGGTCCTCCTTCAGCACAGCCAACTCCGAAGCGAAGAAGGCCTTGAGCTCTGACACCATGTTTTTGAGATCCGCTTTAGTAGCCAGGGGGGGTTTGGGTCTCTTGGAAGGCACAGCCCGACCCTTGCTGAGTGGATTTGAAGCAGCCAAAAGTCCTATGTCTTCGTCTTGAGAGGCTGACAGGGAATCCTGTGCCGAGTCTGGCAGGAGGTCCGCCATCTTTGGCCTGCCTGCTTGGGATAGGAGCTGGACGATATCTCGGGTATGTTCCTAACTCAGCCCTCAGAGTTTCTTGGGATGTTTCCCAATCTCTTATTGAGGTTGTTATACACCTCCAGGGCCCTGTGGTGTAGCCAAGACATGCTTTGTAGTGTGTAATATGTGATAGCTTGGCAGAGCTCAAGCGCCATGCGTCTGGACTGCACGCCATAATTTCACATTTCAGTTGAAAATAGACAAATTGGAAAAAACTCTGTCAGCAATGCTTTTAGATTGGCTGCTCTGGCTTTAAGTTTGAAATTCAATTTTAAGGGTTGGGGCCTGAGCTTCATGGTGGCTGGACATGCTTTGCATGTGCTCCGAGCATAATTTGCCTATTGGGGTCCTCTGGGACACACTTATTGCTGGACGGGTGAGGCGGCCAATCTCCCGTCCTGCACAATACCGAGCCAACACCGGAAAATCTCGTAACCTCTCACAAAATCAATGCATTCCTATGGGAGATTTGAAGACGCTGGACATTCCCATGCAAAATGTTAAGGCCGTCGGCACCGCTTCACGGAGTTAAACTCTGTGAAAATCCAGGAATCACTTCTAGTGACTGTCTGGATGACTGCCAGTAGAGGTGGACTCGTAAACATTGCAGTTTCTCTGAAATATTTTACATTGAGGGGTAAGGTGACTGGAACAGTGCACCCATGCCACTTTAATGACATGAAGTTGTCTGAGTGTATACAGTGTCCCTTTAAGGATCTCCAGGTCAGCCTACACTATCAAGGCCTACTAACTGAGCTCTGGCCGATAGAGGGTGCTCTGCTGGCAATGGAGAGATCAAAGATCTGTTGGTATGAATTATTGGTCATTGGTATGAGTAATTGGGAATTCTGGCATTTGAGATATAAATCTGTCTCCTAGTGCTTTACTAAAAAATACTACATTGCTCACAAATGTACCAGGATTGGTTTGACCTTTATGACTTCAGGTTCCTTTCTTGCTGTTCAAGGTCTGTTCTCTGGTTCCTTCATCTGGGGATACCAGGAAACTGCCATTAGTCATTATAGTGTGAGCACATCATTAGACACCTTTGTGGTAAACCAATTAAACTCAGCACATTAAAAGAACACTATGGGGTCAAGACCACAAACATGTATTACTGATCATATAGTGTTAAAATAACTATCTAGTCTCCTGGCCTCCTAAATATAGTTACATTTTACCTTTATTCTAATCTAGACTGATGGTGCTGTCTCTGCCCCTGATCTGCCTCCTTGGCTGACATTATCAGAAGTGATGAACTCAGCCAATCACAATGTTTTCCCATAGGAAAGTATTGGTTTGGCTGATTGTCAATTCTGATGATCTCAGCCAAGGAGTCAGGCCGGGGATGAAGCCAAACGCTGCCCTGGCCAATAAACATCTTCTCTTAGAATTGCATTGACTCAGTGCATCTCTATAAGGAATTGTCAGTCTCCATGCAGAGGGTGGAGACACTGAATATCAGTGCTGCGCAGTGTGCAGCCCTGCCCCAGGAAGCACCTCTGGTAGCAATCTGAGAAGTGGCCACTGGAGGTGTCCCTAGGCTGTAATTTAAAGACTGCCTTTTCATTGAAAATTCAGAATTTACAGCAAAAGGCCTGCAGGGACTGAGTATATTCACCAGGACAACTACATTAAGCTATAGTTGTTCTAGTGAATATAGTGTCCCTTTAAGCCCATGCCCAGAGCACTTCAAGATCACTCTGTGCATGAGCGCGATTTTATATATTATGCACCATGGGACCACTTTCTTGCCTTTTTTTTGTATATGTGAGCTTGTTGACTAGTGCCTATGTGTTTAAACAGGTAGGCAGCCACAGCACCCAAACTCTCAATCAGGTTTAATAGAATGTACAAACAGATAGGGGGGGGGGCGGGGCTCTTTGATGTATTTCTTGAGGTAGAGGTGTTTCCAGAAGTTGTAGAATATGTGGAGACAGAAAACATAGCAATATATAGTGTAGTTTTATCCTGTGACAATTAAAAATAAGAAAAAAACATTTGCACTCACAATTTGTAGAGCTAGGATAGTTCTATCTGGTTGCACCTGGGCGGTATAATCTCCACCTAAGGATATGCGGTGTCTTCTTATCTTAAAGTGTCGTAGTGCAAGAAATCTTCAGCTGGATACAGAAGGTCAAGTTGATATCAGCTCTGCCTTATGGGCTCACTGGCTTGTAGTTCATATATGCAAAACACAGAATAAAATATTTAGTGCTCTCTGATAAAAAATAAATAAATAGGAGAGGTTCTTACAAGTATGGAGCAAATTAGGGTATTGCTCACTACACAGCGCTCAGGTGGTATTTTCCCCACCAAAGGAATATGTGGTCGCAGGCTCCGCAAACAATCAGTGAAGTCCAATAAAGTTTTAAATTGGAAGTACTTTATTAGATTTACTAGTTTATAAAACAATATAAAATAGTAAAATACACTTAGCGCGTTTCACCTATCCAATGGCTTTTTCAAAAGTCTAATCCGTTGTTTTCTTCCTTTTATAAATGCTATTTATTGTCATATGGCACTTTACTGGCACTATGACAACTCCAGCATACCTCCCAATGATGGGGATTCAAGCCACAAGCTTATTTTAATAGCAACCTGCTGTATTCCTACCACCCATGTTGTTCTGGCCCCTGCAGTCTTAACAGTGAGACAAAATGTGGAAAATGACAAAGACGTGTAGTAGCCATTTTGTGGCAAAATAAGTATCGTCTATATAAAGGTGCAAAGATAGGGGTAATCATGTAGTGGTGAACACAGACCCCTATACATTTACTACTCTATTTGCAATTACGGTAAGTTTATTGGGGGTGGGAGGAGCAGAGAGAAATACAGGAATACCTTGTGTTCTTCTTATTGATCGTGTGAGTGCGTGCCCCAAATTTACATGTTTTGTAATTTTAAATGGATTACAAAAAAAGGTAGTTAAAAGGTTTACTTCAACCCACCAATCATCAAAGTAGTACAATTTTATGGCAACATAAAAATGAAAGCAAACCTCACTTGGAGAATTCTTACAATTCGTCTGTATTGAACTAAAATGTAAAATTCACTTTAAATTCCCAACAATTACCTTGCAACATTCTTCATGCTGCATTTAGCTTGCAAGCGTTATGCAACTTGTCTGATTTCCACTTAAGGGACACTCCAGGCACCCAGACCACTTCTGCCCATTGGAGTGGTCTGGGTGCCAACTCCCACTATCCTTAACCCTGCAACTGTAAATATTGCAGTTTTCATAAACTGCAATATTTACCGTGCAGTGTTAACTCCTACTCTAGTGGCTCTCTACTAGACAGTAGACATGTGCAATTCGTTTTGGTCCGAATTAAAATTCGGCCGAATTTCAGGTAATTCGGACATTCGGGTGCTTCCGAATGTCCGAAATTACCAAAGTGCCGAATTGCTGAAGTGCCGAAGTTCCGAGGTGTCAAAGTGCCGAAGTTCCGAAGCACAATATTGCCTAAGTACGAATATACTTACCCAGTGAAAGAAGAAGAATGTTACACAATTTCAAATAAAAAGTATACAAACATAGCCAGGATTCAGCTGTAAGCATTTGCAACACTTACAACAATCAAGTAACATACATTCATATAAAATGTAAGTTACTTGGCCAGTCAATGTAATGACAGGAATGAATAAGTAGATAACTCCCTAATTCCCACGGTATTAGGGAGCTATCTACTAAAAGGTTAAAAGACCTAAATTGGTCTTTCAGCCAAATTTACTAATACTAAGTAAAGATTACTTAGTATTAGTAAATTATGGCCCTACTCGCTATACCGCAGTAGGGGTATGTCTATTAAACAGTGAGCAGCCTATGGCTGCTCACTGTTAAAAAAAAAAGGGTCCCCCCTCTCTGAGCGGGTGGGGGCCCTAAAGTAAAAAAAGGGGGGAGAACCTATTTTCCTCCCCACCGGCCCCCACCCCTGAGCAGTGGGTGGGGGCCCTAAATACAAATTGGGGGGGGACCTAATGTCCTCCCCCCTGGCCCCCACCCCTGAGCGGTGGGTGGGGGCCCTAAACAAAAATAAGGGGGGGGGACCTAATGTCCCCCCCCTGGACCCCACCCCTGAGCGGTGGGTGGGGGCCCTAAATACATATTTAACCCCCCTCCCCCCAAGTGACTAGGGGTCCCCAAACCCCTAGTCACCCCCTCCCCCCAAAAAAAAACTCCTACCTACCCCCCTCACCCTAAAAATAATGAGGGGGGACCATTTAACTAAGTACCTTTAAAAATAAAAATAAACTTACCATTCAATGTTTTCTTTCTTCTAAAATCTTCTTGACTAGGAGTTTGGGGACCCCTAGTCACCTGGGGGGAGGGGGGTTACATTTTCATTTTGGGCCCCCACCCACCGCTCAGGGGTGGGGGCCAGGGGGGAGGACATTAGGTCCCCCCCCCTTATTCTTGTTTAGGGCCCCCACCCACCGCTCAGGGGTGGGGGCCAGGGGGGAGGACAATAGGTTCCCCCCCATTTTTATTTAGGGCCCCCACCCACCACTCGGGGTGGGGGCCAGGGGGGAGGACATTAGGTTCCCCCCCCATTTGTATTTAGGGCCCCCACCCGCCGCTCAGGGGTGGGGGTCAGGAGGAGGACAATAGGTCCCTCCCCTTATTTTTGTTTAGGGTCCCCACCCACCGCTCAGTGGTGGGGGCCAGGGGGGGAGGACAATAGGTCCCCCCGCCAGTTTGTATTTAGTGCCCCCACCCACCGCTCAGGGGTGGGGGCCGGGGGGGAGGACAATAGGTCCCCCCGCCAGTTTGTATTTAGTGCCCCCACCCACCGCTCAGGGGTGGGGGCCAGGGGGGAGGACAATAGGTCCCCCCCTTATACTTGTTTAGGCCCCCACCCACCGCTCAGGGGTGGGGGCCAGTGGGGAGGACATTAGGTCCCCCCCTTATTCTTGTTTAGGGCCCCCTCCCACCGCTCAGGGGTGGTGGCCAGGGGGGGGGGCATTAGGCCCCCCCCCATTTGTATTTAGGGCCCCCACCCGCCGCTCAGGGGTGGGGGCCAGGGGGGAGGACATTAGGTCCCCCCCCATTTGTATTTAGGGCCCCCACCCGTCGCTCAGGGGTGGGGGCCGGGGGGGACATTAGGTGTCCCTCCCCCTTATTCTTGTTAAGGGCCCCCACCCACCGCTCAGGGGGAGGACATTAGGTCCCCCACCCCCCTCCCCAATTTTTATTTAGGGCCCCCACTGCCGCTCAGGGGTGGGGGCCGGTGGGGAGGACAATAGGTCCTCCCCCCTTTTTTTACTTACGGCCCCTGCTCAGGGTGGGGGGACCCTTTTTATTTTTATTTTAACATTGAGCAGCCACAGGCTGCTCACTGTTTAATAGACATGCCCCTACTTGCGGTATTGCGAGTAGGGGCACAATTTACTAATACTAAGTAATGTTTACTTAGTATTAGTAAATTTGGCTGAAAGACCAATTTAGGTCTTTCAGCCTTTTGGTAGACAACTCCCTGATACCGTGGGAATTAGGGAGTTATCTACCAAGCGGCTGCAACAAAAGTCCCGAAATGCCGGAGTTCCGAAGTGCCGAAGTTCCGAATTGATGAAGTCCCGAATTTCGGAATGCCGATCCGAATATTTTCCCCATGCACATGCCTACTAGACAGCCACTAGAGGGCACTTCCGGGTTTCTAGCACAGATTTTCTGTGCTATAGCGTCGCTGGACGTCCTCACGCTACGTGAGGACGTCCAGCGTAGCTAAAATACCCATAGGGAAGCATTGAAAGCATTTTTCAATGCTTTCCTTTGGGGAGGTCTAATGCAGTAGGTTTCACCCCGCCGGCGGCCACGCATGCGCAATCGGGAGCGTGGGCGGACCCTGGACCAGCGCCGAGGGACATCAGCACTGGACTCCGGTAAGTCACTGAATGGATTTTAACCCCTTCAGCAACCTGGGATGGGGGGTGGGAGGGAGAGGGGACCTGCAGTGCCAGGAAAACGGATTGTTTTCCTGGCACTGCAGTGTCCCTTTATGGATTTGTGTCTCGTCAATGAAATCCTACTCTGGGAATTAGGGATGAGCTGTATAGGACATTAAAGTACTTTGAAGAAGCTCTGTCTATGCCGGCTTTGATGTTTGTTTAAAGCAGCTGTGTCACTTTGCAGGTTTTGCTTTGTATTAATATTTTTTTTTTTTTTTTTTAGTTAAAGGGAAACTCCAGTGCCAGAAAACGATCCGTGAAAACCCCTTCAGTGACTTACCTGGGACATCATTTCAATGTTTTCCTATGGAGTTTTTAGCGACGCTGGAGGTCCTCACCTGTGCTAGAAACTAGGAAGTGACCTCTAGTGGCTGTCTAGTAGACAGCCACTAGAGGTGGAGTTAACCCTGCAAGGTAATTATTGCAGTTTATGAAAAACTGCAATATTTACAGTTGCAGGGTTAAGTGTAGTGGGAGTTGGCACCCAGACCACTCCAATGAGCAGAAGTGGTCTGGGTGCCTGGAGTGTCCCCTTAAGTAGATACTACTTTTTGTAATGAGGAGCTTGATCTTTGGCAATTTTTGACAATGTGTAGAGCTTGCTGGACATGCAGTTTCAGGGGCCGGGCACACAGTTTATTTGGGAGTTTTGCCCTGCTGCAGGCAAGCACCTGAGTTGGTATTAAGAGGACAGTGTTTGGGCCACGGCGTGTGAGTGATATACTTCCAGTGCTTGCAGATCATACCAGACAATCAACCTGCGGTTCTGGTGCACTATACGGAGTCAGAGCGCATTGTTGAAACTGCAAGGAAGGAACAATTACCGAGGTTGTGGTCTGAGGCATGTGCTCCATGTATTGGGTCCCAATAAAGTTTAGAAAAGATTTGGCTTGAGTGAGAGTAATAGATGACACACACAAACATACAGTCAGCAGACACCAGACACACACAACATACAGCCAGTGCACACCAGACAACATACAGCCTGCACACTCACGCTGCACACAGGCAGCACACGCCACACACATATTGTGTACAGACAACACACACACATTATGTACAGCCTGCAAACACCACATATATTACACCCAGCCAGAACAACACACTATGATGGAAGACAGAGGGTGAGACACTAAACTTCAAAAGATTGCCCATTAACTCTGAATGGAAAAAATAGTTGTGATTATGCATGAGTTGGAGTATTGTTCCAGATCAGATATTTTGGCCTCAGTTTTTTTAATGTGGTGGCTGAGACTAGCAAGCACTGGCCAACACGTTTTTTTTGGGGGGTTTTTTTTTTTACTAAATCTGCGTCCAGATTTGAAGCATCTGGGCCCAGATCTTAACACTGTGGGTGTAGATTTCAGCCATCTGATCTACCTCTGTCTATTCTTTGTTTACATCTGCAGTTAGATGCCTTATGACTCTGACACTGTATAAATGTTAGTTTATTTACTGAATTATAGTAAAGTGAAAGTCAAATTAGGCCTAAAATGCCAATTAGAAAAATGTTTTCATCTGCGCTGTAGGCCCAGCTTTGCTATTTTAGCTAAATTTTGCAGTTTCATTTTCAGTTCACTACAAATTTGTTTAGTGGACCATTTATTCTCTTTTCTAACATCTCATTACAGTATAAATATTGTATTTATTTAAAGGATCACTATAGGGTCAGGAACACAAACATGTATTCCTGACCCTATAGTGTTAAAACCACCATCTGGGCCCCTCATGCCTCCATAAATATAGCAACATCTTACGGAATTCAAGCCTGAAGCTGTAGATCTGCATGCCGTTTGTCTCAGAAAAAAAACAAGCAGTCTGCTAACATCATCAGAAGTGGTGGCCTGATCCAGTCACAATGCTTCCCCATAGGATTGGCTGAGACTGACAAGGAGGCAGATCAGGGGCAGAGCCAGCTTGATTCAAACACAGCCCTGGCCAATCATCATCTCGTCATAGAGATGAATTGAATCAATGAATCTCTATGAGGAAAGTTCAGTGTCTGCATGCAGAGGGAGGAGACACTGAATGTTTGGATGTATTTTAGGCAGCCATGACCCAGGAAGGATCTCTAACAGCTATCTGAGGAGTGGCCATTGAAGTTATCACTAGGCTGTAATGTAAACACTGCATTTTCTCTGAAACGACAGTGTTTACAGCAAAAAGCCTGAAGGGAATAATTCTACTCACCAGAACAAATTCAATAAGCTGTAGTTGTTCTGGTGACTATAGTGTCCCTTTAAACAATATAGGAATTGTGAACATAACTGACTTTTGACAGAGCAATTTTATGATTCACTTGTGATCATAAAAACATAATGTCCTATAAATAATAAAGATAAAATGCTGCCTAGCGAGGTGGCCCAATATACAGAGCAATTGCCATAGTGATTCACTGAATTATTTAACATGAAAGAACGCTTTCTACAATTCTGCCACTAGAGGTCACCCTGCTTGTGCAATTTACAGATGTGGACAAGCAGAAATAACCAGTATTGTAGCTAGGTAATAAGGAAATATTTGAAAATAGGTACGCTTAAACAGTTTTTGTGCATTGGTGTTTATCAATTTGGTTATGTGAGTACTAATAAGAAATAGTGGACATATACGTGTCTTATTTTATATTATATAGAACATGAAGTGCGTAGATTTCCCAAATTCCAAATTTGTCCACCAGGTGTCACTCTGCTTGTGCAATGTTGATGTCTAAGGCTAAGCTAATAGAAATATATCAGTATTCTGAAGTTTATTTGCTCATATTGATCTGTCATGGGACAGAACTGGCAGATGGGCAGATGTCTATTTGTGTTTGATCTGCTGTTAATCTTATCATCCATTTTTATCCAGCCAACCCCAGACACATTGAAGTGGGGAATACATATAAAGCTTTGAGTCAGGATATTCACTCTAGACTGCCCAATATCCCATCATTCCTGCATAAGAGACGTCAATCCATGCAATCCAAAATGGCAACCATGTCCCTCCTAGTTCATAGTTCATTATAGCTCATTAGATGACTCCTCCGGTATTGAGAAAGGTATAAACACAAATTTCTCTCTCTCTCTCGCTCTTTTTTTTTTTTTTTTTTTTCTTTTTAATTGTTCTTGCATAAACTGAAGATGCTGAAATAAAGGTGATTTATATATTTTTTCCAACATTGTATTTGACACTTTCCTTTTGCTACAAATAAACTGATAACTGAACGTGTACTGTATAGAGAGCCCGGACGAAGCCCAGTACAGATTGCTGGCAATGGGCAATATGAGATGAGGACCTAGTACCCTTCACCAAAAGGCATGTCCAAGCCCTGTTTCATCAATCTAAATAGCTCTATGATGGAGAATTGGGCATTTCTGGAGAAAGAGAGAGGTGATCTTGAGCGGCGAGTTAAGAGCTTAAGAAGTTGAAAAAAAAAAAGCAAAATGAGGTTGCCTTTTGACCAGCAAGGTGCCTTAACTTTATCAAAAAAAACAACAAAAAAACACAACTGTGTACAAAACTAAGAGTCTGACTGTCTAAGTCAAAACCTTTCATAATTCACTTTTTTATTATCAGTAAACCTTTACCCTTAGGGCCAGAGTTTCAATTAGGCAAAGCAGGCACCTGCTTACATGCCCCTTACTACTAGGGGGTGCCTGTTTTCATCACTTGTTCCTTGTTAAGCTTAAATAGGCTGGTGGGGAGAGAGAGGCTACAGGAGCCTTAGCCAGTTTCCTCTGTAGTCCAGTTAGTCTTAAAGGGTTACTCCAAGCCGCAGGCAGTTTTATTGTAGCAGAATGCAACGCAACGTTTCGACCGGAAAGGTCTTTTTCAAGCTGACACCACATAGTGTAAAGTGTGCTTATATAACAAACATTGACAAACAGGAAATCAATCAATAATCCAATCAACTAATTAATAGAAATTACTAATTGATGCAAAACAATTTAAAAAGGCATTATTTTAAAAGAAAACACATACCAATGCCAATAGTGTTACTCAATAGATACAAGGATCAAATCTATAATATATTATTTTTTTTATATTGTTTTAGTCTATTTTTTTAGTCTATGCAGTGTGTGTCAGTGTAGTGGATGCATTGTGTTAGTGTAGTAAATGCAGTATAGTGAATGCAGTGTGTCAGAGTAGTGGATGCAGTGTGTGTGTGTCGGTGTAGTGGATGCAGAGTGTGTGTCGGTGTAGTGAATGCAGAGTGTGTGTGTGTGTTTACTAGTGTATGCATGTTGTGTAAACTGAGCATTCCCCCCCACACAAAATGTAATAACTGTTATTCCCCCCCCTCCCTGCTTCTTACCTGGTTCAGGGAGGGGAGAGATTCCATCCCTGGTGGTCCGGTGGCATTGTGGGGCCCCTCCCGTGAGCATGGCGTACGTGCCGCACGGAGCGTTGCCATGGTAAACCAGGGCAACGATCTGATGGCCGCACGTCTCGCGGGAGTTAGAGAGAGGGAAGAGCTGTAAAGTACAGATGCAGTCTGCTGGGCCCCCTCTGCAAGTATAGGGAGCTCGGGGGCCCGTGGCTGCACATATATATAGCGATCATTGCTATGTATATGTGCAGAGAGGGAATGTGGGAGTCCGGGCCCCCCAGGACCGACGGGCCCATGACAACCGTCATGGTTGTCACCCCCTGATGGCGGCCCTGCAGGTTGAAAATGTAAATGACCCCTCGTTTAACAGCATACAAAGTCTACCAAATGTTTACTGTAGCTGATTCTAATATTTGCACAACATTGTGGAGGGATTTTGGACCAGTCCTCCCTACAAATTAGTTTCAGTTCATCAGCACAGATCAATATTATTATTATTTAGCATTTATATAGCGCCAACATTTTCTGTAGCCCTTTACAATTATAGTATTTAGCGATGAAGGATCTGCTCAAACAAGCTTCCAATCTATGAGGATTTGAGGTAGGCGGCTACATATAGTTGGGTTTCCTACCCAAGGACACTTACTGGTGAGGTGGTCTGACTAGGATTATTGAGAAGTCTTTCAAAGGCAGGCACACAGCACAATCATCCGTTATGCACAAGAATAACACTTACCAGCTGACACTTAGGGATGTGTATTATGGTCAATTTATAAAATACAGATTTCTGATGAAAATGGAGGGGGGAAAAATAGAGTACACTACAAATATATACACCAGTAAGCTTAATGGGACACAATAATCACCAAAACAACTTTGCTTAATGAAGCAGGTTTGGTGTATCAATCATGCCCCTGCAGTTTCCCTGCTCAATTCTCTGCTATTTAAGAGTTTAACTACATTTTATTGCAGTCCTAGTCACACTTCCTTGCATGTGACTTACACAGCCTTCCTAAACACTTCCTGTAAAGAGTCATCTAATGTTTATACTTCCTTTATTGCACGGTCTTTTTAATTTAGATTATCTTATTTCCTGCTCTGTTGATAGACCCTGCAGGAGCATCCCGTGTGTGATTAAAGATCAATTTTATAAAGCAGAAGATAAAAACTAAAGTAAGTTATCTGATTAATAATGAAACATTTTGGTTTCATGCAGGCTGTGTCAGTCACAGGGTAGGTTTGAATAAGGTTGCATAAACCGAAACAAAGTGATTTTAACTCCTAAATGGCATGCTCTATACACAAAAACTACTTCATTAAGCTAAAGTTGTTTTGGTGACTATAGTCCGCTCTGTGTGTATGGCGTGTTTCCTTTAAACATCATGTCAAGGTGTGAGCACTAGACACTGGAAATATTACTGAGATATGTGTTATACCTCACTGCACTCCTCACAACATTCATTCGGCGCTTTCATGGTATTGATTTTTAGGGAATGGGAAATTCTCATATGTTAAGAAATACAATAAGCTCAAAGGTTCGTAAACAGGACAGTTAGATCACCGATAGCTGATTTAAATCCTAGATATTATAATCTTACTAGTGCTGGAGATTATTCATGTTAATATGCACGTGATGTACAGTCTCTCTTGCAATGCTAAATGTTTGTATCTGGGTGTGAATCTCTGCTAATATTTTAAAACCACATACGTACATTTTCTCTGTAAGTTGAAGATGTAAAACCGGTTTAACTTTTGTTTTCAAAATATTTTCATATAATTCTCTGTTTTCTATTTACCCTCTATTATATGAAATTACCCTATATTCAAGATATATATATATATATTTTAAAAAAAAATAAAAAAAGTATTGTGATTTTTTTAAGTTACACATTTTAGAAAACAAATGTGAAATAAAATTTTGAAAGAAAACAAATATCTCTATTGTAACTGGTGGTCTCCATCCATCATATATTCTGACTTCCTGAATTAAGGAGGGATGCCCCAAATTTATGCTTCTGTACCACCATCACAGCTTTGCTCTCTGGTGTATCATATCTGGAGGCATGGTACAATTGTACAATTATCCACGTGGGTACAATGGTTTTTGTAGTAAAAAATACATTTTGTATGATTTCAAACTGTGCAGTCTGTGTTATCACGGCTGTCACTATAGCTCTCTGCATATATGATTGGTTGTGAACCAATGAAAATAGATTCACCAATATCTACAGAACCTGTCAGTGCCCAGTTTCTTCCTCAATTTTCATTGGAGACAAACCTATACCTTTAATACCAGAGGCAAATCCATCATTTAGAGTAAAAAAGATTTGGTTACACCCTCAGCTTCTACCACAAATGAAAAGATTGGTACACCACCTTTGATTAAAATCTTTATTAATTTATCAGGCCTACTTTTTTTAAATTTAGGAAAGGAGGGATGCTGAGTTAAGATGCTGTGGGGTGACGATATTATGGGTGGAGAGTAGAGATACAATGATTGACTGACCAATCAAAGAATGGTTTTATGTGGAAATTAAGGAGACACAAGCTGATATATAATAACATTTTCCAGATACTCGATTTAGAAGGGTTCAAGGTATCGTACTATGTTTCACAGGACAGGGATTTATTTTCTGTAAAGTTTTTTTGGTCACAGTTATCCTTTAAGGTGAAGAAAGGTCATTTGTTTTAGCTGTCCAATTGGATCACTTCAATATCCAGGGTGATATAGGCCAACTCTGGATGACTTGTGGTTACCTCTGTGTTGAGTTTCCCCAGTATCTCCCTCTAGAAGAGCTGAGAAGAATCATGAAAAACATGCATCAAGGCCCAGAATGTGACGGCTTGCAGTGGCTAATACATACAGTGTAAATCAAGGTCATCAGATTTGATAAGGAAGCATCCTCTCAGAAGTGATTGCATACCTTTTTTAATTGTAGCAGTTCTCATTCAATGAAAATTTAGCATTTCTATCATTTAATTTAAAAAAAAAAATGTAAAACCCTTATTAACATCAATTGTTTTCTTTTTTGATCATTATTTTTTTTTAATTATTATTATTATTAGTGTGGCTTGGTGTTTATTGTTAACCTATAAATGTTTTGGATTCCTGTATATACACCTCTTAGGTGGTAAAAAAATGGCATTTACACATATTAAAGTATATTCTATGATGTATATTTTGCATACACTATTTTATTTTATTTTTGTAAAGTTTGAATTGCTTTTGTATTGGGTGTGCAGAAATTGTACATAAAAGCGTTATAATGTCAACAGGAGGAAGATAATTGAATGCTTTATAAAGTTATTTAAAGTAACAGACCCTTACGTTTACTGCAGCCAAACCCCTGTCTTCATTAGAATCTACAATGTCATCTTGGAAATGCCTGAGATCTGTCAGCCAATCCTGCTCTCTGCAGACAGCGTTTATACCCCTACCCCTACCCACAGTGTTAATACCCCTATCCCAACACTCATAGTGTTAATACCCCTACCCCGACACACTGTGTGCTGGGATAGGGGTATTAACACTGTGTGTGCAGGGGTAGGGGTATTAACATTGTGGGTAAGGGTATTAACACTGTGTGCAGGGGTAGGGGTATTAAGGACTATAAGTGCCCCAAGTCCTTCACTTACCTTTTGTGAGATGGACTTTCCAAGTATTCTTCAACAGCTTGAGTAGAGCGGCGCCCGGTCCAAGATGGCGCCCGCATTTCTCGCCGCTCAGCACGCAATGCGGCGTCTACGTATTCTATGTCTATGTGATGAACGTCTGGTAACTCTTGTATGGCATTAAAACATCAATAACAGTTTAACACTGAATGGAAGGATGGTACCAAAGGACTCCAGACCCTTTACATAAGGAATTTAAAAAAAGTAAAATAAAATAAACTGTTTATCACTACCAAGGGAACTTTGATCACACACTTAATTGATAATGGAAATTAAATAATAATCAGTAAAAATACATAGACTGGCTAAAGTTCGGAACCACCTACTATAAAATAAATTATATATGCTCTGAATATTTACAAAGGCTCTTCAGTTAAATTTTATGAGGGCGGAATAGTCATAAATGAAATATGAGCTATTTCCCCACAGGGGATAATTAACACACCTCATCTGATTTTAGTGCGGTATTACCAGTTATCCTAATTAATACTTTCTTTGGTATATTAATACTGTTTGCTGTTTTTCTCTCTCTTTTTTTAAATAAAGGTGTGTATGAGACGTGAGATCAACGTCAAACGGACATTGAGTCAATGAAAAGAGTAGTTTTAAAGGAGTCATAGCCTTTTAGTTTTTCACTGATGTCAAGATTTGTTTTTTTATTGTTCTGACCAGCAGATCCATAGGCTTTAATGGAACAACATAGGGTCAAGTCAGAGGGTCCTTGCCTTCCTATGACCACTATTTTAAAGGGACACTATAGGCACCCAGATCACTTCAGCTTATTTAAGTGATTTGGGTGCAATGTCCCATGTCCCTTAACCCTACCCTTCTGAGAAACTGCAATAATTAGCTCTCAAGGTTAATTCCACCTCTAGTGGCTGTCTACCAGACAGCCACTAGAGGGACTTCCATGTGGTTAGATGACCAAAAGTCGCCTAAATGACGCTGGATGTCTCATGCTGTGCATGAGGATATCCAACGTCAATCAAAGTCCCATAGGAAAGCATTGAAATAACACTTTCCTACAGGGAATCCTAATGCGAGAGCGGCACTTGCCTGACCCACCGCCTGAGGGTTAAGGTTCAGCACTGGATTGAAGGAAGTGCTTGAAGGGGGTTTTAACCCCAACAGCGCTGCAGAAGGAGGGGTGCGAGGGAGGGGGTACTGTTGGAACTTATAGTTCCAGGAAAACGGCTTTGTTTTCCTGGAACTATAGAATCTCTTTAAAATGTAAAATAAAAGGGGTTGGATCATGATAACATTGTAATAATTACAGCGCTATAGTTATTTTTATATAGCTTCTAGTCCTTGATTTTTATGCATGTTTCATCGTAACAATCTGGCCAGAAGGGAAATTGTGAAAGCTTTTAATTGTCCGACAGCATAACACCTTTCCCATGTTGTATTAAACAGGTGGTTGCATAAACAGTTCAAGGCGCAGCGTCATACTTCTTGACTTGTATCCTGAAGCAATTTTATATTCATTCAATGCAAATACTGTCACATATAAATCACTATGCTTTTAACTGTTTCTTCATGTTGCCCAAAGCAGTCTTGACAGTGGGTACTTGGCTGTTAATATTGCAAGCTATATAGCTGCCAGCACAACTATCGCAATATTTAGTGTGTGTGTGTGTGTGTGTGTGTATGTGTGTATATATATAGTGTGTGTGTTTCATATATTTGTGTTTAACTCTTTGGTAGATCTCAAATTCCATACATTAAACTATAGTAAGAAAAAGAAACAAAGTCCTAGTCACAGTTATTTTGGATACCTCTAAATGCCAAAGTTGCTTAAAGGGACACTCCAGAAATTAAAACAACTTAATCTAAATGAAGTTGTTATGGTGCCAGGAGGCCCCTGGAGGCACTCTTACCTTAAAGAGTTAAACTGTTCTCGAACAGTTTAACCCCAAAGAGGCGTCCAGCAGGGATGTGCCCCCAGGTAACACCCAGCTTCTGAATTTTCAGATAAGCACGGAGTCGGTGATGGAGGCAACTTTGGGGTTAAATTGTTTGAGAACGGTTTAACCCATTGAGGTAGGAGTCACTCCAGGGTCCTCCTGGCACCATAATTACTTCATTTAGTGTTCCCTTTGACACTGGCGACACTTTTCCAGAATGTCTGTAGCACAGAGGTTTTGTTAATCAGAAACAGAAAAAAGAAAATACTAGGAACTGGACCATCAATGCCACGAAGGAGTGAGAAGAAACCAGTTAGTCCAAAGCCATACCGCAAGGCAGGTCCAAACGACAAGCCAGAGGAAATTAGGAAAGGGGATTGGAATAGAGCAAGGAGAACAGGAACATAATGCTTGGCTTCTGGCAGTGGAGATACAGAATAACTGAGCACTGGGTTAAGGCAAGGGCAGATCCAGAACCCAATTTCAAGAGGGGCACTAAAACATGACTTTAATTGCAGAGTGGCATGTATATACATAACTTCACTGTGACATTTAGGTTTCAGTACAATTTGGAACAACACTGAGTGTGTGTGTGTGTGTGTGTGTGTGTGTGTGTGTGAATGTGAATATATGTTTATGTGGAGTTTAGGTGTGAATGCAGAGGAGTATTTGTGTGGAAAGAAAGGGGTAGTGACATCAGCAGGGCCGTCTTTAAAATTGATTTGGCCCTTGGCAAGAATTTTACGGGGTCCCCTGACCCCCACTCCCTGACATGCAATCACGCTCTCCACTTCCCAACGCAGTAGCGGAACCATTTTCCCATGCTTGCAGAGTTGTATTTAGCACTGAGTTGTGTTTGTGTGTTTGAATGGAAGCATGTTTGTGTATGGAGTATGTTTGTGTAAATGTAGGGATGTGTTTGTATGTGGTGTTGATGTTTGAATGCAAGCATGCATCTATGTGTAGTTTTTTTTGCTTGTTTTTTAAATGCTGGGGTGTGTTTATATATACTTTTGTTGTTTATGTATTGTTGACATTTCAATGCAGGACTGTGTTTGTATGTAGTGTTGAAGGTTGAATGCAGGGGTGTACTTGTGTGTAGTGTTGGCGATTGGAATGCTGAGATGTATGCACATGTACACATAGATTGACACACACACACACACACACACACACTGAAACACATGCAGATACACAGACATAAACACTGACACTCACACTAACACACATGCAAATACAGACTGACACAGATTCACACACTAACACATACAGACACACAGATACACAACCTGACACACATACATAGACATATATACAAACACTGACACATATGGATACTCAGACACACTGATCCATATACTGACACACATGCACACACAGATAAAAACACTGACTATATACAGATGCACACACAGATATACACACGCAGGTACACACACTGACAACATACAAATACATACATGATAACATACAGATACATACAGACACGCAGATACACAACCTGACACACATGCAGATACACACAGACCACATAGAGAAACATAGATATACTAAATACAGATACACCGATATACATACTGACAACAGAGATCCACACTGACAGATATACTGATACACACACACAGACACCCTGACAGACATACTCACACACATATATACACAGACATACTGACACACATGCAAAGTTCACATTTTTACACACTGACAGACATACTGACACACTGACATACTGACACACTGACATACTGACAGACAAACTGACATGCACAGACAGACATACTGACATGCACAGAGACATACTGACACACACAGAGACTTACTGACACACACAAAGGCTCTGACAGACATACTGACACACGCACAGACATACTGACACACACAGAGACATACTGACACACAGACATAGTGACACACACACAGACACCCTGACAGACATACTGACACACACAGACATACTAAGACACACATACTGATACACACAGACACCCTGACAGACATACTCACACACATACTAAGACACACACAGATATACTGACACACACAGACAGACATACTAAGACACACACCCTGACACACACATACAGCAATGGTGACACACACACAGACACCCTGACAGACATACTCACACACATACACACATACTAAGACACACAGACATACTGACACACACAGACACCCTGACACACTCACAGACATACTGACACACACAGAAATGGTGACACACACAGACACCCTGACAGACATACTCACACACATACACACATACTAAGACACACAGACATACTGACACACACAGACACCCTGACACACTGACAGACATACTGACACATATATACACAGACATACTGACACACATGCAAAGTTCACATTTTTACACACTGACAGACATACTGACACACTGACATACTGACAGCCAAACTGACATGCACAGGCAGACATACTGACACACACAGAGACTTACTGACACACACAAAGGCTCTGACAGACATACTGACACACACATAGACATACTGACACACAGACATAGTGACACACACAGACACCCTGACAGACATACTGACACACACAGACATACTAAGACACACATACTGATACACACAGACACCCTGACAGACATACTCACACACATACTAAGACACACACAGATATACTGACACACACAGACAGACATACTAAGACACACACCCTGACACACACATACAGCAATGGTGACACACACACAGACACCCTGACAGACATACTCACACACATACACACATACTAAGACATACTGACACACACAGACACCCTGACACACTCACAGACATACTGACACACACAGAAATGGTGACACACACACAGACACCCTGACAGACATACTCACACACATACACACATACTAAGACACACAGACATACTGACACACACAGACACCCTGACACACTGACAGACATACTGACACACTGACACATAATGACACACACAAAAATGGTGACACACACACACAGACACCCTGACAGACATACTCACACACACACACACACAAAGTTTACATTTATAAAGCCAGCCTCCAGCCTACCTTATGGGTTCCCTGGGGTCCAGTGACAGGCTGAGGTCGTTGGTAGTGTGAGGCTCCTGCACTCCAGCCCCCTCCTGACTGCCTCCTCCTTCCTCCCGCGCGGCTTCACTCTATCTGGGAGGAAGTGACTCACAGCAGTCACTTCCTCCCAGCCTGCTGCGGTAAAACAAGGGGGCCCGGTCGCGCTGTTAAAGGGCCACAACTCACGACCGGGCCCTCTTAGTGTGTGGGCTCCCGGTGCAGCCGCAGCACCGGCGGGCCCATGGGGCAAATAAAAAAACAAATTGGCGGACAGCGGGGCCCACGGGGTAGCTGCTTTGGGGCCCCCAGGAATAAGTGGGCCCGGGGCAGCTGCCCTGTTTGCCCCGCTTTAAAGACGGCCGGGACATCAGCCAAGGCTGTTGGAGTTGACGGGAAATCTTGGCCTCGGCAATGGAAAAGAGGTAAGGTTTTAAGGTTTTTTTATTGCATTTTTTGGGGGGTCCATGACAGAAAAGGTAACTTGAATCAAGACCAGTGTTTTAACACCAAGGTCTTCTCTCCAGCGCAGTTTAACTCTGTCCTTCACTTTCTCTGAGTCTCTTCAAAAAGGATGCCTCAGACTGCCACAGACATGGGCTGATTACAGATTGGTTGAGATCATCAGCGGACACTCTAAGTCAATCAGTATTTTTCCATTCACAAAACAGCATGAGAAATGTATGTATTTTTCTCAAGCCTCTTTAAAGAGACACTCCAGGCACCCAGACCACTTTTGCCCATTGGAGTGGTCTGGGTGCCAACTCCCACTACCCTTAACCCTGCAACTGTAAATATTGCAGTTTTCATAAACTGCAATATTTACATTGCAGGGTTAACTCCTCCTCTAGTGGCTGTCTAATAGACAGCCACTAGAGGGCACTTCCTGGTTTATAGCACTGGTTCTCTGTGCTATAGCGTCACTGGACGTCCTCACGCTATGTGAGGACCTCCAGTGTCGCTAAAATCTCCATAGGAAAGCATTGAAAGCATTTTCAATGCTTTCCTATGGAGAGGTCTAATGCGCGTGCGCAATCGGTATTCCCGCCGGATGACGTTGGCGGGGGAGGAGCGTGGGCGGACCCTAAACCAGCGCTGAGGGACATCGGAGCTGGTCTCAGGTAAGTCACTGAAGGGGTTTTAACCCCCTTCAGCAACATGGGATGGGGGGTGGGAGGGAGAGGGGACCTGCAGTGCCAGGAAAACGATTTGTTTTCCTGGCACTGGAGTGTCCCTTTAAAGACCTCCTGATACCATTTCAACATAATTCAAATGAAATTGGTATGATGCCCGGAGTGTTCCTCTAACGGTCTGAATATTTATGTTAATGTGATATTTCAGGCTTTTTCTGTTTAATATAATTGCATTGGTATCAAAATACCTGTTTTTTGCTTTATCCTTTTGGGATATTAAGTATAGATAGATGTGAAAATAAATTAGTTTAAATAATTGTAGAATAAGGCTGCAAAAAAAATAAAAATTAAGGGGTCTGAATACATTCTGAATGCACTGTACATACGTGAATAGTGTTAAGGGAATTTCCAAGGCTATAGAGAGAATCATTTTATTTTTTTTCTCTCTCTTTTTTTTTGCCAATATTTGCAGCTTTCTTCACCCTTCCTCCTTTGTTGCCAGCCCTGTAGAGAAGCTGTAACTGGTCTGTCCCACAGACACAATTAAAGCACTGTCACATTTCGTTTTTTCGTTCAGTTTTGATTCTTTATGCCCCTTTTATATTAAAGGAACACTAACGCGTAAGGAACACAAACACGTATATAGTGTTCCTCTACCTATGTAGGTTCCTCTCCCTCGGTAAGAAATTAGTATCCAATCCAATGCATCCCCATAGGGAAGCATTGGGATGCCAATGCATATGTGTGGCCAAATAGAAGCAGTAATTAATTGAGAACTGAGCCTGACTCGGGTCTCACCGGAAAGCTTCTTTAATAGCTCTCAGGATTCAGAATACTGTCAAGCAGCCACTCGAGGTGTATTTAACCTTGCAATGGACCCTTGCTGTTTCTCCAAATCTGCAGTGGTGTTTTACGGTTAAAACTAAATAGCTACTGCACCCAGACCACTTCATTGGGATAAAGTGGTCTTGATGCCTTTAGGGGCCCTTTAATGATTTTACCCCCAACCCCGTATAACACTTGGCTTTATTTGTATTTATTATCTCAATATATTGGTATATTGTGTTACATTGCATTAGTAGCTTTAAAGCACCCAGTTAGCAGACAAAAACATCTTGATAAATCTTAAACAAAGGGATTTAACTCCTAAATGGCAGAGGATTGAGCAGTGAGGCTGCAGCGGCATGTTCTATACACCAAAACTGCTTCATTAAGCTAAAGTTGTTCAGGTGACTATAGTGTCCCTTTAAATGTTAAATTCACTATCAGTTCACTTTGAATTCTCACGTTAGTAAATTAACCTGTGAGTGATTGCATGGGTGATTGCATTTTATCAATGTACTAGTCCAGTGGAGGCCATAAAGTACATTTCTAGCTGTTAAACTACCATCCTCATAATGCTTCATCAATAATAAAATAATAAAGATACTTAAATAATAATAATAATAAAGATACTTTTTCCTGTGCTGTCAGTCAGGTGACCATCCATTTAATGGTCCTGCACTGGCCATTGGTCAAGCCAGTGAACCTGGATGGTTTTGGCCTGGCCTGGAAGGGATCTCCTCAACCAACTAAATAAATCACAACTGCCATGTAATTTATTTAGTTGGTTAGGGAGCTACTAATTGGCTTAGAGCATCACTGATGGTTTAATCCGGTGTCAGGGACCTGCAATGAAGTTGTTATGGTGCACGAAGGTTCCCTTTAACATATTTTTTCACTGTCCATACCAAGTGGCCCTGTTTAGGAGGGACAGGCCCCAGTATGGACCCAAATGCTCTTTTCCACAAGCTCCATGTTGTTGGTTTGTGTGAATGGATAGGAGAGCTCCAGAGTAGCGTTTCCCAATTGGTGTTCCAACAAAATTGGGGTTCTGTGCATTTTGCCACATTCAAGATGGCCTCCGCTACCTGCTGTTCCCGGAAGGTCGGAAACAGCAGAGATTGCGCAACCGCAATCTCATAAGAGATCGCAGGAGTGCAATCCTAAACTCACCTTGCCGTCAGAGCTTGCTCTAGCGCCCACTCTGCTGCCCGCCCTGCCATCAACCAGCCACTTAGCTTAGCATTGAAAGACTCTGTCAGGGGCAGTGAAATTCTATTTTAGGGACATTAAAAGGTTCTGTAATGGACATTAAAGGGGCAAAAAACGGTTAACGGTTGTGTTCAAATCTTTTCCCTCCAAGTCTAACTCAAAAATCCTGCTTAACCCCTTAAGGACACATGACATGTGTGACATGTCATGATTCCCTTTTATTCCAGACGTTTGGTCCTTAAGGGGTTAAGTTCAATTCTTTCTAAGAGTGTTATCAAAATCCACATCCTTTTCAGTCAGGTTGTGAGATCTGTATTTTTTCAAAGTGTTCAAATCTTTTTGCTCCACGTTTAACTAAAAAATCCTGCTTAAGTTCAGTTCTTTCTAATAGTGTTATCAAAATCAGCATCCTGATGTGCGCAGTGATGGTGCCAAAGCAATGGTTGGTAAAGTGTTAGGTGCTGTGACACCAATAAGAAATGTAGCAAAAAAATCACCAGTTCTCACTGTGTTCGTCACAGAAATGTACTGATAGCTAAAAATATTTCAATATCACTTAAAACTGTGCTAGATGAATCGGTCCAGATGATTCATTTTATAAAAAGTCGACCATCACAGTCACGACTATTTCAAATTATATGTGAAGATATGGGTAGTCCCCACTCTGCTCTGTTTTTGCATTCAGAAGTCTGTTGGCTATCAGGAGGTAAGTCCTTGTTAGAATGTTTGAATTGCGTCAAGAGTTGTTTGCCTATTTCCAGGATCATAAATTTGGATTATTTGATCGATTAACAAACACTCTGTGGTTATCCAAAGTAGCATGTCTTGCAGACATATTCACAAAATTAAATTACATATGTTTAACCCTAATATTTTAAACCCTAATATTTTTAATGCAAGAGATAAAATATTTTCACTGTCTTGTAAGCAGCAGTTTTGGACCTCATCTGCTGAGCAAAATAATTTTAACTCTTTGCCAACACTTAAGGATTTTCTTGAAAAATCGGAAATTGAACTTGAAGATGTCGCAATGAAATTTTAGATCGTCTTCGCCATTTAATCACATCTATTAATCAGTATTTTCCATTCTTGAACAAAAACAATAATGACTGGGTTTGAAATTAATTCATAAAAGACAAGCCAGCCAATTTTCTGATGTAGATTTTGAGAATCTGATCGATATAACTTCTGACAGTCAACTAAGCCAAAAATGTAAAGAAGTTTCTCTTGTCGCCTTTTGGGGTAATTTACGCAAAGAATACCCAGAATTGTCCAAGCAGGCAATCAAAGTTCTGTTGCTATTCGCCAGCACATACTTATGTGAAACTTAAGTGGATCCTCGCTTTATTCTGCAACAAAAACAAAGTATGGAAATCGACTTGACGCAACTGCAGACATGCAAATACAATTGCCAACAATTAAACCAGATATAAAAGGAATTTGCCAGCAAAAGAGAACGTTACACTATGCTCATTGAAAGGTTTGCGCTGTGCTGCGCTACTCTACGGCACACATTTTTTTGTTGGGATTCCAAAGTTTTGCTATACCATGTCGAAGGGTTGCAAGGGAAAAATTAATTAGGAAACCCTGCTCCAGAGCAATAATACTCCCAGTAATCTGTCTTTAAATGACAACAAATGTGTTTAGAAATCAGTCTGTGTAAATAAGATAGTCTCTTTGTTCTAATTTACATTTTACTAGCCTCAATTATTAGAAAGTGGCCTAATATTTCTAAAAACAGCCCCGCCCCTGGCCACACCTCCACTTACACCCATACAATTAAAGTGTCCCTCTTTCTCAATTCCAATGTTGGGAGGTATGACAGTCTGTAAACTGGCTAGGGTATTTACGTGACCTTACACTTGCTATTTTGAGTGAGCGACACTCTTAAAGCATGCACAGTAAAGTGGATCTCCAATAGGTTGTTTATTTGTTTTATTCTCCAGCTTTTAACCCCTTAAGGACACATGACATGTGTGACATGTCATGATTTCCTTTTATTCCAGAAGTTTTGGTCCTTAAGGGGTTAAGGTAATTTAGGTAAAATATCCATGCTTGGTGAGTTTAAACTTTATGATTTTTCATACTTAAGAAGAAAATGCTAAATATGTCTCGGCAGACGTTTCATGACATTCTGTCACTAATCAACAGTTAGTTATGGTAGGGTGTGGAACTGCACTCTGTCCCTTTAAGTAGTATATAGCTGGGTGCAACTCAGACAGTCTCAGTACCAGAGACGAAATGCTGAGTAACAAAAATAGAAGATAGGTCCAGGCACTCCAAGGTACAAACCAGGCAATTTTATTGATACCACTCCATCATCAACAGTTAGTCATTTATTCGCAAGAACTGTGCAGAACGCTTCTTCGGGTTGAATAGCTCCAGAGGAAACCCGCTGCTGTGCTTTGAAATGCTAATTCTAAGTAAATGAAACTTATGGCATAAACGATATAATCAGGCCGGACGGACTTCCTTGTTGTGTGTCCTTATTAGGGGTTTTGGAAGGTATGTTTTTGATGTTTACATTTTACAATACTTCCAGAAAGAGTCTAGTGAATATTCTATTAATAATATTACCAAAATAAGCACGCTAAATTATTATTATTCTATTAATGTTTATATACAGAGATTTTATTCCTTGCTTTTAGACTTGTTTGGTGCCACTTCAAAAAAAATAATAATCCACAGCATTTGACGTTCATTTTTGCAGAGATCACTATAGCGTGCATTACTTTTTTTTTTATTATTATTATTTATTTTATTTGTGCTCGCAGCAAACGTGCAGGGCCACAACAGCCCTTGCAAGCATATTTATAGCATTTGAAATTGCGGCAGATTAGAAAGCACATTTTTATACATACAGTTGCTAGAAAAAGTATGTGAACCCTTTGGAATGATATGGATTTCTGCACAAATTGGTCATAAAATGTCATCTGATCATCATCTAAGTCACAACAATAGACAATCACAGTCTGCTTAAACTAATAACACACAAAGAATGAAATGTTGCCATGTTTTTACACACCATGTAAACATTCACAGTGCAGGTGGAAAAAGTATGTGAACCCCTAGACTAATGACATCTCCAAGAGCTAATTGGAGTGAGATGTTAGCCAACTGGAGTCCAATCAATGAGATGAGATTGGAAGTGTTGGTTACAGCTGCCCTGCCCTATAAAAAACACACACCAGTTCTGGGTTTGCTTTTCACAAGAAGCATTGCCTGATGTGAATGATGCTTCGCACAAAAGAGCTCTCAGAAGACCTACGATTAAGAATTCTTGACTTGCATAAAGCTGGAAAGGGTTATAAAAGTATCTCCAAAAGCCTTGCTGTTCATCAGTCCACGGTAAGAAAAATTGTCTATAAATGGAGAAAGTTCAACACTGCTGCTACTCTCCCTAGGAGTGGCCGTCCTGTAAAGATGACTGCAAGAGCACAGCGCAGACTGCTCAATGAGGTGAAGAAGAATCCTAGAGTGTCAGCTAAAGACTTTCAAACGTCACTGGCAAATGCTAACATCCCTGTTAGCGAATCTACAATACGTAAAACACTAAACAAGAATGGATTTCATGGGAGGATACCACAGAGGAAGCCACTGCTGTCCAAACAAAACATTGCTGCACATTTACAGTTTGCACAAGAGCACCTGGATGTTCCACAGCAGTACTGGCAAAATATTCTGTGGACAGATGAAACCAAAGTTGAGTTGTTTGGAAGAAACACACAACACTATGTGTGGCAAAAAAGAGGCACAGCACACCAACATCAAAACCTCATCCCAACTGTGAAGTATGGTAGTGGGGGCATCATGGTTTGGGGCAGCTTTGCTGCGTCAGGGCCTGGACGGATTGCTATCATCAAAGGAAAAATGAATTCCCAAGTTTATCAAGACATTTTGCAAGAGAACTTAAGGCCTTCTGTCTACCAGCTGAAGCTCAACAGAAGATGGGTGTTGCAACAGGACAATGACACAAAGCATAGAAGTAAATCAACAACAGAATGGCTTAAACAGAAGAAAATACGCCTTCTGAAGTGGCCCAGTCAGAGTTCTGACCTCAACCCGATTGAGATGCTTTGGCATGACCTAAAGAAAGCGATTCACACCAAACATCCCAAGAATATTGCTGAACTGAAACAGTTCTGTTAAGAGGAATGGTCAAGAATGACTCCTGACCGTTGTGCACGTCTGATCTGCAACTACAGGAAACGTTTGGTTGAAGTTATTGCTGCCAAAGGAGGTTCAACCAGTTATTAAATCCAAGGGTTCACATACTTTTTCCACCTGCACTGTGAATGTTTACATGGTGTGTTCAATAAAAACATGGCAACATTTCATTCTTTGTGTGTTATTAGTTTAAGCAGACGGTAATTCTCTATTGTTGTGACTTAGATGATTATCAAATCACATTTTATGACCAATTTGTGCAGAAATCCATATCATTCCAAATGGTTCACATACTTTTTCTTGCAACTGTTCATAGTACGAGATTAACAAGCTATGGGACATCCGTAGTTAGTAGTAACCATGCTATAGCATGGGATTAACATGCTATGTGACTTCAGACGTTTATAGTAGGTAATAAGTGTGCCACGACTTTTAGTTAACAAGCTTTGAGGCTTCTGTAGATTATCGTTAGTGATGGACATGCTAGGTTGGGTTTGCATACAATCTATTGTGTCACGCTTAAACAGGTAGGCAACATACACATATATTTAACTGGGCATAAGCTACTGCTGTTGAGTACTAGGTTTCACCCCCTCATCCCCCCACTGCTCGTTCAGTCAAGGTTTTTAAGGCTAAGTCTGTGCGACAGAGAGACTTGCTTTCAGAGCGTCCTCATATGTCTCTTGGTAGTATCTGCCTTCTGTGGGCTCAGCGTGTTCCTGCTGCAGGTCGGCTGCTCGTGCGAAGTGTGACTCCGTCGGGTTTGCTTGGTAGGTGCTGTGCAGCAGACCCAGAGCAGTGTGCGGCTCCCGGCAGGGTACCTCTGGATCTCAGTGTGTCGGGAAGGTGGTAAGTTGCAGTTCATGATCCTATGGTCTGTTCTGTTTTAACTTGTTTTTGCCTGCTTTGCCTCCCTCTCTGCTGCCTGTCGTGGCCTTGTCCCTCCTCACACAGCCTCTGTCAAGTCTCAGGTTCGTGAGATGAGTGGGTTGTTGGGGTGCGAGGGTGCATGCGGGTGGATGGCTTCAGTAGTAGTCTGTGCTGCCGGTGCCTACGATCAGTCCTGTTTTCTGCCGATGCGGGTGAGTAGCCTGTGGTGTCTCTGGTCTCGGCGCCATCACATGTGGCCTCCGCCATCTTGGTTGTAATGTTTTAGTTGCAGGTCGGGGCGGCCCTGTTGCTGCCCCTTGGGTGCTTTGCGGTGGTCGGGGCCTGAGGGTGAGGACCGGGATCACCCCCCGGTCCAAAGGGGGAGGAACGGGGCTGGTTCCTCGTGGGTCTGGCTCTTGGCTGAGCAACGATGGGCGGGATAGCGGAGCAGCGGCCGTCTGTTCCACTCACCGCCGGAGTAGGCCTTGTTTGTGCCAGTGAGGATTCTTCCTCCAGGGGACTGAAACCCGTTGGGCCAGCCTCACCCTGGATCCAGTACTCTCCATCCGGTGAGGGCCACCACTGCTGGCCGGTTTTTGTGTGGAAAAACTCATTTTCGTAGCTTATTTTGTCTTAAGTTGCTGGAGCTGGTCTTACTTGCGACTGTCCAGCTCGGCGGTCCGGCCCCGCCCCCCATAGCATGCATTACTATTCTCAACAAAAGCAGTTAGTTATTCTATAAACAAGAAAATGGCAGGAACAGACAAAAAAAATCGGCTACTTTTCCAGCTCATTAATTTTTGTGGGAAGACTAATAACTTTTCTTGAGATTATTTTACTATATAAAGATTGGAATTAACATAATTGTATTGGGCATTTTCTTAAAAGACCCCTAAAGTCACCCAGACCACTTAATCTCTAACATACATGGTCCTGTATGTTTCAACCTTTAAGGTAAAACATTGGTATTTTGCAGAAAGGGCAATGTTTACCTTGAAAGGATAAACACACCGCTAGGGGCAGTCAAACTAACAGCCACTAGCGACGCTTCCTTTGCACTAACCAAGAAACACTCAGTCACGTGATGTCACAGCTCATGGGAAAGGAATGGATTCAATGTTTTTCTGTAAGAAGCATTGGATGCCAATGCAAACCTCATACCGAATATAACCAGGTTTATACAAAACCAAAACAACTTTAGCTTAATGAAGCAGTTTTGTTGTATAGATCATGTCCCTGCAGTCTCACTGCTCAATCCTCTGCCATTTAGGAGTTAAATCACTTTGCTCTTGTGAAACCTCCCTGTATGTGACCTACACATCCTTCCTAAACACTTCCTTTAAAGAGTCATCTAATGTTTACACTTCCTTTATTGCAAATTCTGTTTAATTTAGAATTTCTTATCTCCTGCTCTGTTAATAGACCCTGCAGGAGTCTCCTGTTTGTGATTAAAGTTACATTTACAGAGCAGGAGATAAACCTATTTAAAGTAAGTTCTATCTGATTGAAAGTGGACCATTTTCTTCATACAGCCTGTGTGGGATTCATGGACAGAAACAAAAGTGATTTAACTCTTAAATGGCGGAAAATTGAGGAGTGAATCTTCAGAGGCATAATCTATACACCATAATAGCTTCATTAAGTTAAATTTGTTTTGATGACTATAGTGTCCCTTTAAATATAACAAGTTTGTATTCCTAACTCAATAGTGTTATTTAATAAAACTATGACTAATTCTTATTGAACCTAAGATACAAAGAAGTGCTTGGACTGTGTATTGCTAAAAGCAAGACTCCAAACACTCTAAAGCACTTCAGCGTGCTTGCTGAAGTGCTTTAGGGGCAAGCGAGTGTCCCCTCTTTGTCACTTTAAAAAAGTGCTGATTTCAATAGAAATCTACACTATTGTAAAGTGACACGATTGTACTCTCCTAGTGGTCAATCATGAGGATGTTCCTTCTGTTTTTTGTTTTGCCTCAGCGCAAGGCTCATAGGAGGCAAGGCTTCAGATAGACAAGTTTTGTAATTAATGCCTCTCTATATGAAGCATGGCAGACACAATGCAGCGATTGCCACACATATGCCTTGCCTCCTATGAGAAGCTTTGGATAGGCCTAAGGCCATCCGCACTGCTTATCTCTTTGCAGACAAAGTGAAGTTCTGGTGAGGGATCGTCTAGCTCAGGGCTGTAAGAGCATTATTGGATAACATCTTGCGTAACGTAGGTTGTCTATACATGGTATAGACCAGGGGTGCCCAATAGGTAGATCCGCCGATGTTGTAGAACTACAAGTCCCATGATGCTTTGTATGCCTTTAGAATGCCTTTATAATGACAAAGCATCATGGAAGTTGTAGTTTTAAAACATCTGGAGGATCTACCTTTTGGGCACCCCTAGTCGAGATGCTCAACTGCAATTTTTAACTCATTATTTAGAGAAAGAAGCAGCAAATGTTGCCCAAAAGACTCCCCAGAACTCCCAACACTAACAGTAATCCAGCATAAATGTATTTATTCCTTATACAGAAATTAACCCCTTAACGCCGTTACGACGTTCCATGCCGTCCCGCATTAAGTGGGCTTTAACCCCTTAAGGACCAAACTTCTGGAATAAAAGGGAATCATGACATGTCACACATGTCATGTGTCCTTAAGGGGTTAAAGCCGTTGCGGCGGCATGGAACGTCGTAACGGCTTTGAGCCCCTGTAGGAGAGGTGTACTCACCTCTGCCGCGATCCTCTTCTGGGGGGCTGCCTGACAGCCCAGGCAGCCCCCTCTCCGGCAAATGAGGCCCCCGGGGGCCATGTGATCGCTCTCAAAGAGCGATCACATGGCCCCCTATAGCTGGCTATGGATCTGCCAGCAGGGGGACTGTCTGAAATATCTGCTGGTGGGAAAGTAAAAAAAAAAAAAATTAAACAAGTATTAAAATAAATTAAATATATTTATATATATATAATATGTATATATATTATATATATAATATATATACATATTATATATATGTAACGTCATACAAAGTGTATTTTAATATTAATATAAGTATATATATTAATATTAAAATACACTTAGAATGACGTTACACATATATAATATGTATATATATTATATATATAATAGATGTACATATATATATTATATATAAATACGTATAATTAAAATAATAAATAAATAAAATAATAAAATAAATAAAATATTGAAACAAAATTTAATATAAATTATATATGCATATGTAATTTTATTCTAACTGTATTTTGTTATTAATATATATATATATCAGTAACAAAATACACTTATAATGACATTCTATATATATCTATCTATATATAAAATACAGATAACCGCAAATATATATATATATATAGATAAATACATATAATTACATAAAAGATTACATTAGTATACACGTAGAATTTAAATACCTATAAATGCATATATATTAAAATTCTACGTGTATATTTAAATAATCTTTTAACATAATTATGTGATTTGATTAATTAAAATTTGATTGACATGCCTGACAACACAGGGAGAAAGTGCAGAGAATTTAATTCGCAAGCACGATATTTGACCCTGTAACTCTCCAAGACACCATAAAACCTGTACATAGGGGGTACTGTTTTACTCGGGAGACTTCGCTGAACTCAAATATTAGTGTTTCAAACTGGTAAATTGTATTACAACGATGATATTTTAAGTAAAAGTGACGTTTTTCGCATTTTTTACAAACGAACAGCACTTTTATGGTCTATATTATTGTTGTAATATGTTTTACTGTTTTAAAACACTAATATTTGTGTTTAGTGAAGTCTCCCGAGAATAACAGTACCCCCATGTACAGGTTTTATGGTGTTTAGGAAAGTTAGAGAGCCACATATAAGGCTTGCATTTCATTTTTTTTCACATTGAAATTTGCCAGATTGGTTATGTTGCCTTTGAGAGCGTATGGCAGCCCAGGAATGAGAATTACCCCCATGATGGCATACTATTTGCCAAAGTAGACAACCCAAGATATTGCAAGTGGGGTATGTTCAGTCTTTCTTAGTAGCCACTTAGTCACAAACACTGGCCAAATATTTGTTTTTTGCTTTTTTCACACAAAAACAAATATGAACGCTAACTTTGGCCAGTGTTTGTGACTAAGTGGCTACTAAAAAAGACTAAACATACCCCACTTTCAATACCTTGGCTTGTCTACTTTTTCAAATGCTATGCCATTATGGGGGTAATTCTCATTCCTGGGCTACCACACCGTCTCAAAGGTAACATTACTAATCTGGAAAATTTCAATTTGAAAATGGAATGTTCTATATTTGACCCTGTAACTTTCCAAAACAACATAAAACCTGTTAATGGCCCAGGGCCGGCCTTAGGCATTTGGGCGCCCTGTGCAAAAAATCTTCACAGCGCCCCCCCTTCCCGTCCCCCCCTCCCCCACTCCTTACCCCTTCCCACACACCCTGTCACACACACACGCAGACAGTCACACACACACACAGGCAAACAGACACACACAGGCAGACAGCCACACACACACACAGTCAGACACACACACTCACTAACAGACAAACACACTCACAGACACACACTAACAGACACAGACACAGACTAACAGACACACACACACTAACATACACAGACACACACTAACAGACACACACTAACATACACAGACACACACACACTAACAGACACACACTAACATACACAGACACACACTAACATACACACACACACTAACAGACACACACTAACAGACACAGACACACACTAACAGACACACACACACACACACTAACAGACACACACACACACTAACATACACACTAACAGAAACAGACACACACACACACTAACAGACACACACACACACTAACAGACACACACACACACACTAACAGACACAGACACACACTAACATACACACTAACAGACACAGACACACACACACTAACAGACACACAGACACACACACACTAACAGACACACACACACACACACACTAACAGACACACACACTCACCCACATTAACACATTTGTTAACATTTATTTAGACCCCCCCCCCCCAGCCTCCTTACCTTTGGGAATGCTGGGGGGGGGTCTCTTCCTCCCTGGTGGTCCAGTGGCTGCTGGGCTGGGCGGGCGGCGCTGTATGCTCAGCTCCCTCGCGCGCTGCAGAGTGAGGATGGGAGCCGGAATATGACGTCATCAAGGCTAACAAGACATTTGCCTTGGGCATTTGGGAGCGGCTTTTTTTGCCGCCCCCTGGAAAATGCCGCCCAAGGCAAATGTCTTGTTAGCATTGCGGCTAACAGACATGCTGTGTGAGCTATGCGGCCGCAGGGCGCCCCCTGCACCATGGCGCCCTGTGCGGCCGCACAGCTCGCACACCCCTAAGGCCGGCCCTGAATGGGGGGTACTGTTGAACTCGTGAGACATCGCTGATTACAGTATTATGACATTCACAGTTAAAATGTCAGACGGAAATGCAAATTTAAATAAAAATTTTATTTTCTCACATTTTTTTTCATTTTATTCATAATAAATTATGTTCCATATATGAATAGTTAATGATAAATTAAAGCCCTGTTTGTCCTGAACAAAATGATATATAATAAGTGTGGGTGCATATAATTTGAAAGAGGTGAATTACGGTTGAACAGGCATATAGCGCAAATTCCAGTTTTTGTTTACGTTTTGTTTTGATCAGAACGTGCACTATTGACTCCGTCCTGAAGGGGTTAAGCAAATTTAACTATGCACTGAGATTTTTGGAATCTCTGTAATGCCCCATAAAAGGGTATATCAGAGGGAAAAGGAGGAATAATGGTCCAAAGCTTCAAACTAAGCTTACCCAGCACATTTGGGAGGAAGGCACTAGTTCCCATGCATTTAAATTGTTTCCACGGTGACTGCTCAAGTTTAGATGTTTTCCCCAGAATTGCTATTTTTATATAACAATAAATGTATCAGAACTCTTTAGTTATAAAGGGCATTCGTGGGGAGGATTTTGGCAATCACCAACCTCGTTCCATTGGTTTGGCTTGCATATTTGCATTTTTGTTTTGAAACGGCAATTAATATTTTTTTATATAGTATTTGTAAAATTAAATACGCCTTTCTGTTTATTAATAATTTCCCTGTGTTGCCCAATTGCTTTAACTCCAGTACTGGCCACAAAATAAGAACTGAATAAATAAATAAACTTGCATGCATGCATACTCTCCACACAGGGGCTGTCTAGCCCACAGCTAGATAGATAATAATAATTATAGCCCATGCATTCTTGCAGGCAGACCAGGAACCGGTCTGTTCAACACTAGTCCATCAGCAAACCCTTGCAATATGATCACATCACATTACCGAATCACTCCTGCCGGACTCTTCCAAACTGTGATAGAAAGGTAATCTGACCTCACATGACAACTCCCCCTTTCCCATGCTAACACCTGCATGCACACACACAGTGTCTCCTCCCTCCCAGATCTCACTGTGAGCACACACAAGACAACGCACTTTTAAACACAGGCTGAAAGGAGCCACTAGTCACCAGCCTGGAACTTCACTGGCTTCCTGCTACCTTCCAAAAATGGAGCTCCTGGAGGAGACACGCTGAGCTACCCTGCAGATCCCCCTGGGACGGGCGCTACGAGGGGCAACAGGGCTGTGCCTATAGGCAAATTCCTCCTGCAGTCACTGAGTGAGGTACAGTATTTGCCTGCACTTCCCTCTAAGTATAGTCTGTGTACTGAAGTATTAAACCAATTGCACAAAGTGAAACTTTTTGAAGGATCTATTAGAATGATCTCAACGTTCTCCAGCTTGGCTTGTTGTCATCTGTAACCACGGTTTGGATCATTTGGATAGAAACCAGCTTGGACTTCTATTGGGAGATACTTGGACACAGCTATTTTCATTTGTGCTTTCTTGTTGATACTGTGTTTAGTGGGATTGCCTAATCTCTGAGGAATACTATAACATCGATTATTATCATCGACCTGAGACAGGACCTCCATACTGGTTATCTTCTGTATTTACCTTCCTATACAATAGTATCAGCGTTCAATAGGGGACAGTGTCATATCTCACTGGGATTCCAAGAGTGTTTACTTGCTTTCACCATGGAGAAGGAAAAAAAGGGGAGCTTCCTTGGGTTGGGAAAGTTTTTCTCCAAGAATCGAACTGACGAGAAGTTTGTTAATGGGTCCACAAAGGAGGTACAGCAGAGCTCAACTCAGGGTCAGGATGAGGTTGTGGAGAGGCCCTCAATGGAGCAACCTGCACCTGGAGGTTTACTATCACCAGGGGAACACACTACAGGAGAGTACAAGAAGAGGTCCTTTGGGAGTTGGAGGAGCAAAAAGAGGAGAAGTTTGGCTTCTACATCAACATCCCCAACATCATCACCAGGTCCATTAGACTCCAGCGATAGGTAAACATTGCAATCTGCACTGCATGCCTCTGACAATCTAATATCCTGTACATATATTAAGTAATGTGCCTAATTAAAATGGACTCACACGACAGTTAATAGTTTTTTTTTCTGTGACAATGAGGGTTTGTTCCTAATGTGCTAATCTCAGGAGTTTATTTTTAGGGGTTGACTATTTTAGGCATTACTTGGCCTGCTGTAGACCAGTTGAATACAACCAGTCCTGTGTTTGCATAACAGGGAATAGGCACTAACATGCCTTATCATAGAAGCCTATTGTCAGTTTGAAATACCTCAGTTATCAATCCATCAATCTCTGAATGTCCACATTTACTGTCATATTGTTTTAGCAAAACTACTTTACAGCTGTAATCAGCAAATATATAAAGACAAATGCCCAGATGTGGTAGAACTACAACTACCATGATGCATTGCCAGCTTTTAGTATGGAAAAAAGGATCTTGGGAGTTTTACTTGTACCATATTGCAGTATATCACTTTTGACTACTTTTGGGTTAAATGTTTAACCAGTTCACTAGATCACTAAATTGTCAAGTTATGCTTTACTCACCCATCAGTGTTAATATGTGACGACTGATAATAGGTAAGTTCCTGAGCTGTCAAGTGTGTAGAACACAAAGTTACCATTTACATTACTGTCTTTAGGTCTCATATGACAAGGGCTCAAAGTGTCAAGTCCTACAAGCAAGGATTAAAAGTGACTGACTGCAGTAGAGGGTCCATGGCACACTCAATAAAAAGGCTGAACTTTCACTTATCACTGGATAGCGGGCAAGTGAAATTTCTGAGCCCTGCTGTGACCTATGGCCCTGAATGCACATAATATATTCTATATCACTGTTTATTCACAAAATCCCCCTGGAAGTCCTTCTGAGGTATCGGAAGTCATTTATAAAGTACAATCCTGTGGTAAAGTTTTTAAACAATTGCAGTAACCATTGAAACCAATGGAATGTTAGCTGAATTTTAGAACATTTGCCATGGTTTTTGACATTGTCATTTTATCATACTTTTTTTTCTTCTCGTTCCTCGTGATTATTACAGTCACTGAGCATACTTATTGCAAGACACAATGGAGTACACACCCACTTGAATATGTGCCACCTTTTGGAGAAAAGGCTGCGATAGTTATGCCAGATTTTGTGTTTGGTAAGGGCAGTTACAATGAAAAGGTAAACACTGGCCAAATTGGAAGTGTTAGTAAATGAGGAAACCCGTAGCCTGTGTTCAGTGATGTATTATTGTACAGATCAAGCATGCTTGATGCATTCACTGTTTACATGTTCTACATCTCACAAACACTTTTAAGGCAGCTAAACGCAGAAGGCTTTTGGCTGGCTTAGCATATTGAGAGCTGTAATCCAAGCTAATGTCACTACCATCATAACTGATACTGGTAGAAGAGATTTTTTTCACTAACGACTGAGGTCATTCAATCAGTAAGGTCTAATGTAAATACCTGATTCACGGTCTGGCATTTTCAAGTAAATACAGATTATTTATTCTACTGTATGTCTCATGTTTACATTTGAATGCAGTTTATTATTAAGGACGTGCAGCTGGTTCAGGCTTTTGGCATTTTACATAGTGATAATTGGTGCATGTTTCTGCTCTACAACTTAACAGCTGTCTACTGGTAGCACAAGTTTTAGTCCAATGACACCTCGTAGGCACAAGGACCCTCCTCCGTCCATGGTATGGGTTGATAAGCATGGGAAGATATTGGTGAAAATAGCCAGACTTCCCAAACCAGCGGTATCTAACCTGAGTCTGAACACTGCTTGACTACAGTTCCTATAATATTCTGTCTGCCAGAAGAAGAGGGTCAATAATACATCATCATTATTAGTAATAATAATACTAGAAGTGGCCAGATGAATAACATACAGCTGTTGTAGATCTACATTTCCTATGATGGTTAGACCTGCTTAGAGAGTTACTCCCAGCATCATAACACCTAGCATATGATCCTAGAAGTACCCTGGTGCTGGTTCCCATGTAGCAGTGGTTTGCCACATTCCTGGGTCCTGCTGAGCTGCAGAAGCTGGATGCCGATCCTGCCTTCATTTGTTGGCTGAGGGAGTCAGCTGAGCACTCTTAGACAATGAATGGACATTTATGCAAGGAATATGCACAGAAATTACATCAACCAGACTGGAACTTTCATTTTGGGCTGGCTAATGATGTTGCTGGAGTTAGAGCGATACCTCCAACAACATTACATTTCCAAATATGTGAAAGTTTCCTATACATACAGACTCCATCACAACCTTGTCAATACATGTCATGGTGCTTGTAGAAACCATTTAAAGCTGGCAAAGCATCATGGGATTTGTCTACATCAGCCAATCCTGCTCTTTGAATTTTACATGAATATTTTAATGTTATTATAGACTTTTGCCAGAGCTGTGCCCAGGCGTTCTCCATTGCAAGGCCAAATTCTCCTGCCTGTCTCTTACTTAGGTCTCTGTGGACATGTTTATTTTTTTTATTTTTTTATTACCTTGTGATGTTTTTTGGGCTTATTTTAAAAGAAAACAAATCATGCCTTTTCTTTTTAACAACTAGTTATCACTAGTGCAGAACTTTATTTGTGCTTTTTAAATTTGTATGTAGATAATTTTGTCTGGATGAATACTAATGCACTATGTTGCACACACCTTTGTTAGACCAGGGGTAGTCAACCTTTGGCACTCCAGATGTTATTGACTACATACCTACTGATGTTTTGCCATCATTATAGCTGTAAGAGCATTATGGGAGATGTAGTCCATAACAGCTGGAGTGCCAAACGTTCCCTACCCTTGTTATAGACCATTAAGCGTCATGTCAGTTTTTTTATGACAGCTGTGGTTAAAATAATCAGAAGATAAGTGTGAGTTTAAGCTGGCCTTCTTCCTGACCTGTTTGACATTCTTGATCTGGCGTCACCTTATTATGGTTGAAACAATAGGAGAGATTAACTCTATATTTTCCTCTTACCTTTCACCTGTATTCTCAGTATGTCTGTATCTGCCATGAATATTTTGTCAGAATGCCAGACATCATTATTTACTAGTGAACCTCAAAGTGATCCTCAAATTTAAAGCGAAAGAAGCCAAACTGGAACATAGCTGATTTGGACAATTTTTCCAGTTTGAAAGTTGTTATGGTGCCAAGAGGTCCCTGGCACTAGCTTACCACCCGGGGTTAAACCATTAACAAATTAACAAACGGTTTAACCCAAAATTCATCTTTCCAGCGTATTTTTTTTTTTTTAAGCCTTTTTCGTAAATGTGGATCAACTGATTGGCTGAGAGAGTCAGTAAATGCTCTATCAGCAGTACAGCCGGGGCAGTGTTTCAAGCCTCATACTCAAACAGATATGAAGGGGCGGTGTTTACCAGCACTGGGCAGAAGACTTTGGGGTCAAACCATTCATTAACAGTTTTACCCCTGAAGATAAGCCAGCGGCAGGAACTTACCGGCACCATAACAAATGAATTCAAATTAACTTGTTATAGTTTCTGGAGTGTCCCTTTTAAATTTAAAAATCATTTTCAATCTCTGGCAGTTCTAACTTTATTGAATAACCCTGATATATTCACAAACTGGTATGTGCTGCAATAACCTGTGTATGATCCAAAGTTAATTCTCAGTGGTCACATCCTAAAATAATGAATAAGGGTCAATGTATGAATTCACACAGCAAATGTTTCCACAATATTTAATGTACCTGGAAATAAATAGATCTATAATATCATAAGTAGCTATAAAAAAACACACAAACCATTAGATAGATACTTACCAACTCAAAGTTAAATAACATGTCTAATAGACATCGTTAGCTGGCCCTCAGGCTAATCAGGAACTCTCAATTGAATCTTAAATTCAGGTCCAGACACTTTAAACAAGATGGGAAGAGATATTCTCAGCATCTGTTTGTTTGAACGCTGAACGGTTCACACGTTCACTTTTATGTAATTTACACCATTACATTTTTATTAAATTATTTAGCAAATTACATCATCGTCCAGTTCTGGCAAGGCAAAACTAGGACAAATTATGCAAATGAAGAGGAGAAATAGAAACCTTTTTCCTCATGTTTTGTCTCTGTTGACTGACAAATGCAAATGACAGAGCGTATATAACAATGACAGTCAGAGAGCTAAGATGGAGATGTCTTTCTCTCATGCTCACAGTATATTTTCAGTGTAGAATTTGGCATTGTCTGCATACATTGGCTTTTCCCAGTAAATATTTTATTGTATCCATCACGCACAATACAATAGATTTCAATCTTCTAACACCACAGCTATTGTCCGATGTCACTGGTTTAACCCCTTTGAAAGTCATTCACGGTCAAGGCACTTTTGTCTATCCCACAACACTATTATTATTATTATTATTTTATTATTTATATAGAGCCTGCAAATTCCGTAGCGCTGTACAATGATTTGTTACATAGGACAAATAAAATACTGTGGCCTTTAATTTTTCACATATTAAAGAAATTGATCTAGGTATGGGAATCCCTTTCAGATTGGCCATTTAACAAAGTGTGTAATTGAAACTGCTACTTCTGTACAGACCACCTCTGATTGTACACAACTGTTTCTGGAATATGTTTTTTTTTTTTTTATGTGATCCCCAAAGGATGAGAGAATAGGATCTAAATAAATAAATAAAGCAGCAATCTCAAGGCAAATGTGTTCCTTAAAAGTAATCAGTAAATTATCAAAAGGCAAATAAAAATAGAAGGGAAAGAATAAATAAAATCCGTATACCGATATCACCAAAATCTATAATATATTCAAACGTGCACAGTAAAACACATGTTAACATCAATTGAACGGATATACTCAACAGAGACTAAGTGTTCAAATCACCCCACTTAGCACAAAACTGGATACTAAAAAATGTATCAAGCTGTAATCAGCAATATTGGATGACAGGAGCTCCAGGAATAACGGAAGGTATTCCTGCTGTGGAAAGGTGTAAATTGAAACCTCCACTATCCTCTTTGAGATGTTATAGGATGGTTGCAGGATGCCAGTGCGTCTTACTATGTTACATTGAATACACCATATATCACAGAGATATATGATGCATTTAATGTAAAATATACAGATTTACTCACTTTTCCTGCATTCCAACGCCACCATTTTTAATCTTTACCCATCTCCTGGCCATCCTCTGAGCTCCTCGCACAGTCTACTTCGATTTGCCCTGCTCAGGACTCTTCCCATGCAGGGAAAATATTGCTAGTAACATCAGTTACTACAGTACACCAAGGCATTCTCCTAATCAATCAATTTATATCAGTATATATCAGTATATAGATAGAGTATTATGCTCAATATAATGAACATGCGTTGTTTGGGGCATGACCGGTTCCCTGTTAAGGTTTGTTTTAAATGCATAGATAACTCATGTTAATTAGAGTATATTGAAGGTTTGGAATGCACTCATACACAAAGAATACTACTGTGTCTTAAGGATTTGGAGTTCTGTAATACACTCCTACACCCTGAACATTACTGGGAGTTTTTATTATTGTGGAGCTCAGTAATTCATTCCCACACCCTGCACATTACTGGGAGTTATATTACTGTGGAGCTCAGTAATTCATTCCTACACCCTGCACATTACTGGGAGTTATATTACTGTGGAGCTCAGTAATTCATTCCTACACCCTGCACATTACTGGGAGTTATATTCATGTGGAACATATCTAATACACTCAGATATATCAAACATTACTGGGAGCTTTCTTACGATGGAGCTCAGTAATACATTCCTACACCCTGCACATTACTGGGAGTTATATTCCTGTGGAACATATCTAATACACTCAGATATATCAAACATTACTGGGAGCTTTCTTACGATGGAGTTCAGTAAAACATTCCTACACCCTGAACATTACTGGGAGTTTTATTACTGTGGAGCTCAGTAGTACATTCCTACACCTTGCACATTACTGGGAGTAATATTACCGTGGAGCTCAGTAATACATTCCTACACACTGCACATTACTGGGAGTTTTATTAGTGTGGAGCTCAGTAATTCATTCCTACACCCTGCACATTACTGGGAGTTATATTACTGTGAAGCTCAGTAATTCATTCCTACACCTTGCACATTACTGGGAGTTATATTACTGTGGAGCTCAGTAATTCATTCCTACACCCTGCACATTACTGGGAGTTATATTACCGTGGAGCTCAGTAATTCATTCCTACACACTGCACATTACTGGGAGTTATATTACCGTGGAGCTCAGTAATACATTCCTACACACTGCACATTACTGGGAGTTTTATTAGTGTGGAGCTCAGTAGTACATTCCTACACCTTGCACATTACTGGGAGTAATATTACCGTGGAGCTCAGTAATACATTCCTACACACTGCACATTACTGGGAGTTTTATTAGTGTGGAGCTCAGTAATTCATTCCTACACCCTGCACATTACTGGGAGTTATATTACTGTGAAGCTCAGTAATTCATTCCTACACCTTGCACATTACTGGGAGTTATATTACTGTGGAGCTCAGTAATTCATTCCTACACCCTGCACATTACTGGGAGTTATATTACCGTGGAGCTCAGTAATTCATTCCTACACACTGCACATTACTGGGAGTTATATTACCGTGGAGCTCAGTAGTACATTCCTACACACTGCACATTACTGGGAGTTTTATTAGTGTGGAGCTCAGTAGTACATTCCTACACCTTGCACATAACTGGGAGTTTTATTAGTGTGGAGCTCAGTAGTACATTCCTACACCTTGCACATAACTGGGAGTTATATTCCTGTGGAACATATCTAATACACTCAGACGTATAGAACTTTGTTGTGAGTTTTATGTCACATGAGTGCTGAGCTTGTGCCCAGTGTGAGCCTAAGGATTGAACCTTAGATCATCTGGATTATTGATGTTGTGTAGAGGTCAAGGTTTTTATATATAAAGTTTTTTTTAACCCCTTAAGGACACATGACATGTCATGATTCCCTTTTATTCCAGAAGTTTGGTCCTTAAGGGGTTAAAGGAGAGGGGTCATGAATGCCAACTAAGGTACATAAATGTTTAATGTTAAAATGTTCGTGCCCAGACCCATTTATTTGTCCTAGTATGATCATAAAATAAAATATTTCAGTTAAATCAGCATCTTCTGTGTCTCTTATCACTTCAAATCATTAACCGTTCCACCCGAACAAAATTAAACATGCTTTACATGTCAAAGAGAGTTCATATGTCCTCCTGTATCTCTGATGCAGCATATTATAAAACCATAAATCCTGTCACAACAATATGATGATGAGCAATGCCTAATAGTCTTTCACAGCTTAAGTAAAATATCCCAGTCAAGTCACCTATACATGTCTGAACAGTGGCGGTGGTAACTAGATTATAACTAGATTATATCACAGAGGCTCGAAGTATGTTCTGAAAACCAGATTGAATTAAGTCTCTTTTGGAAAGGGATAGGAAACTATACCATGGGGGTCCGCACTTTCACCGCATCACGGGAGATGGAGTGCCTAACCTGGCAAAGAGACCAAGGTCACAAAAATGTGTCAGTCTGCACACTTTCAGTTTAACGTGCGTTTTTTGAGTGTAAAATGTCTCCTTTATCAGAAAAGTGTAGGAAAGTGGCAAATAATGTATAATAATATTAATATTAGAGAAGCAAACTAAGCTTGCTGTAGGGATTATGCTCTGCAATGTACCCTGATGCTGTCCCATTAGTTTAATGTCAAAACATTCAGTTTGATATAAATTGAGGATCTGGGCCCAAGGACTACCTGTATCTGTATCCGATTATGATAATGCATAATTAACGCTCTCACATCATCAATTTCATCTTTCAGTATTTCATAAAGGTTCTTTTTTTATGAAATACTCATTTTGGGGAGGAAGTGCCGCTTTAACACCCTAGCACTGGCAAAAACACTGTTTAGTGTTGAAACGTTGTCAACATTTCTATATGAAACATTTCTCCAGGGTAGTGAATCAAATCAGATCCCTTTAAAAGTTATAGCAATGTGTATATCTCTGTCTACATCATTTAATGCAGTCAAGCCTTAGGGAAACATTTATATTCATTTATCAGAGGGAAATATTTTTTCAGTAATTGAATACAGATCATGGAATTCACTCATTTCAATATTCTCAAGGTCTACATATTATGTAATCTCCCCTGTGTGTTCATGTGAAAATAAGAGGTTGTGCAGAAATGTATCCTGCTAGACACGGTTTTCTCCTGGTTGCCGTATCTCCCTAAATAGAATGGTTGTTTGGAGTTGTTACATGGGAAAATGAGAGAATTGACAAATGAGAAACAGGAGGTAGGCTGATCAGGAACAGGGTAGTTTTTCATAGAGTTTTTTTCCAAGCAGCATATAGGGGTAGGTGACATATTTCCAAACCAGTAAAGTAGCTTATAATGCCACCTATTTAAAGGAACACTGTAGCGTTAGGCATACAAACATGTATTCCTAACACTGTCATGTTAGCCAACCTAATATTGGTGTCTGTCCCCAGTTAGGATTTAAAAGGTGAATGTTAAACTTATTTTTATTCCCGTGCTGCAGTCTCTCTGCCTCCATAACCCAGATCAGGGGTGCCCAAAAGGTTGATCCCCAGATGATGTAGAACTACAACCTCCATGATGTTCTGCATGCCTTTAGACTGACAAAGCATCATGGAAGCTGTAGTTTTAAAACATCTGGGTATCTACATTTTGGGCACCCCTGGCCTAGATCATCAAGATTGTGGATCTGTGCCATTCCACTGCTTCCCCATAGGGAGTCTGACTCAGTTCTCACCGGGGATGTGCATCTAGTCGGAAGACAGCCACAAGAGGTGGCTTTAACCCTGCAATAGAAACATTTTAGGTTGTACCAAACTACAATGTTTTACATTGCAGGGTTAAAACTAAATGGCAACTGCACCAGACCACTTTAGTGAGACAAAGTGGTGTGGATGTCTTTAGTGGTCCTTTAATTCCTATTTTTCTGGAACACCCCACCGTTTCCCTTCCACCCATTCTCAGACTTTGTCTCCTTGATGCCTAATAACATAATAATAACAAACTGTTCCACCAAGAAAGGCACATTCAGATATTCTGTGGTTTCCAAGTACGTCCTAGGGATGTTACATGATTTAATTACTAGAATATTGAGACATCGTGTGACGTGTTTTATTTTTGCATTTTCCAAGAAACCGATTTAGAGATTGGAGTAAATAAAATGCAGAAAGAAAGTATAATAGTCAAAACAATTAACAATGACAAAGGAAAATATCATTAAAGGAATAATATTAAGAAATGAAGAATGGAAAGAAGAGCAAAATGATGGGTTGGCAGAATTTGATCTAGAAAGGAAGATACAGCCACCCAGAAAAAGTATTTCTAAGTTGTGGATTAACTCAAAGTGGAGAAATAGTCAAACTTGGAGAATCAGTCAGTGGGATGGACGAAGAAGAGGGGTTAGTAATTACGGTACAGAAAAGCTGTGAGACAGGAAATGTATCCCATGGCTACAAGAATGATGGACTTCTGCCTTCTTCTCAGACGATCTGTCCTGGCATAAACCAAGCTGTCCATATATATGCTGCCCCTGACCTTGACTATCCACATTGATATAGTATGGCAGGGCTATTAATGGGAGGTCCAATTCTTTAACCGGGCAGGCTGTCAGTAAATTCCAGCTAGAGGTGTGGTTGAAGCTCTTTACCGGTAAATATGCTAATATTTCATAACCATGACATTAATCTACTGTGCAGTGCTTTGTAACTCTTTAGATCCATGTCTCATTCTATTTGTCATGGTCATATCAGCCGTTGCCTATCGTAGTTCTTTATAGGTTTGAAATGAGCTTATTTAATGCAGGGAGATCTCTAATTGTAAAGTAAGCATGCAACGATTTATCTCTTGCAGAGAACACAATAGGTGCTACTTAATAAAATTAGTCATACGTGTTTTCCTTCCTTTCTTCCAAACTTTGCATTAAAAGTTTTATTGGATTTTTTTTTTTTTTTAAATTCTTTATTTTTCCGTGCATGAGTTTATCATAACAATCATACATGTCTTGCCCCAACAGCAGTGACATGTTGTAGAGGAAAGAAAGCATAACAGTTGTGGCATTGAAAATGAGTGCACATTTTTTTTATACAGTAGAGACATCGATAAAAGGCAGAGTAATAGTCAGGGGTGCAGTAAGTGTTTAAACATAGGCTATGCTGGCTGACTATTTGAGAGTAAGTTTTAGGAATAGAACTAACTAGTAATTTGCACGTTTGACATAGTGTTTAGGAGATAGGCTTAATAGCTGACTGAGTGCTATATATGATTCACGAACAAGCAGAGAAAAAGAAAACAGCAATTTACAGAGTGAACTGGAGAGTATGTCATGCATAAAGATTTGAGAGCAGTTAGTGGAATCTGCACATTTTTTAAGGTAAATACTGACATACAATATAACACATGTGCAATGGGTAATCATCGGCTAAATAATGTATAGTTAACAAGCTAATTGCCTGTGGTTCTTATATTGTGTTGCTTGCTCCACTCCTGCTATATGTATACAACAGTCTGTGCTGCGAGTTGTTAGGGCCAGTTCTGCCCGCAGTGTGAGACATACTGTGCGGTGGGATTTTGCAGAGTCTCTGCTGCAGGGCCTGCAGGGGCACAGACTGTCTCTAGGTCTTTCCGTCTTGGTCAGCCGACGACGGCTCTGAGTGGGTGGCACGTGGGTCCGGAGCGCTGCGAGGTCCCTTCCCCCGTTAGTTGTTGCTGCTGTGTTAGTGTGTCCCAGAAGTGGGTCGGTATCGCCTCCAGGCTCTGCAGTGGGTCACTCCAGTGCGGTTGTGTCGGGCGCGTGGCCATCCTGCATGTCCCGCTGCCGGCCGCCATTTTAGGTGCGCCATGTAGGAGGTTGTAGTCTTGCTTGTACTGCCGTCTCAGCTGGTGATTGTGGATGTCGAGTGCGGGCCGGGATGACCCCCGCCGGCCTGGGAGGGGGGGGGGGGGGAGGAAGGCTGGTGCACTGAGAGGTGAGTGTGCGGTGTTACCAACCAGGAGAGCGGCCGTCTCCCCCTGGCTCGGCCGCATGTGGGCCCCTTGTGCTTTGCGTGGGATCCTGGGCGGTGTGAGTCTCGATTGTGATTTTCTTTGATGCCCCCGGGTTTCCCCAGCTCGTCCCATGCCCTCTGACTGGTGGGTGGTTTTGTGTTTGGGGTATTTATCCCCATTATCGTCGCTTCTTGCAGGAGCTGATGTGCAGCACGTCTATCCTGCTCGGCAGTCAGGCTCCGCCCCCCTTTATTGGATTTTTGAGCAAATGAAAAGATATTGATAAAATACAAAATAATATTTCTCAAGCCAGAGTTTATTTTATATGTGATAAGAGATGAAGTATGTTTGTGTGGGGGCGTGATGGGTAAATGGGACGTGTGTATGTGTGTGTGTGTGTGTGTGTATATATAAAAGAAACCAAGAGGGCTGCACCCACCTGAACATGCATAGATTATAGGGTGCTGCTGGGGCCAAAATATACAAAATACAGAATCCAGCGCACTCACTTATTCACTAAACAATGATTTCAAATCTTAGAGATTGTAATAGTTTTATTTAAAAACACCTCACCTAGGCAAAAAATGATGGGGATGTGTGTGTGTGTGTGTATATATATATATATATATATATATGTACATATATATATATATATATATATATATATAAAACCAAACAGTTCCTTGCACTCACGTTTTGAGGGTTTCCAAGTGCACACTACCTGGGCTCTCAAATGTATAATCCAAATATAAAGTTGGCAGCACTCCGGTCTTTAACCCCTTAACGCCGTTACGGCGTTCTATGCCGATGCGGCTTTAAAGGGCCTTAAAGCCGTTGCGGCGGCATAGAACGCCGTAACGGCTTAAGCCCCCAGGAGATCGCAACTACTTACCTCCGCCGCGATCCTCTTCTGGAGGGCTGCCTGACAGCCCAGGCAGCCCTCCCCGGCAAATGAGGCCCCCGGGGGCCATGTGATCGCTCTCAAAGAGCGATCACATGGCCCCCTATAGCTGGCTGTGGATCTGCCAGCAGGGGGGCTGTCTGAAATATCAGAGCTGCCTACTGTGCAGCACTGAGCCAGGAAGCACCTCCAGTGGCCATATGAGGAGTGACCACTTGGAGATATCCTTAGGGGCAATGTAAGGGTTAGTGGTTGGAGTTGAGTTATGGGTAGGGTTAGGTTTAGGGTTAAGGGTTGGGGTAGAGTTAGTGGTTGGGGTAGGGCTAGGGGTTGGGGTAGGGTTAGGTTTAGTGGTAGGGTTAAGGGTTGGGGTAGTGTTAGTGGTTGGAGTAAGGGTAGGGTAACCGAGCCTAACCCTACCCTAGTCCTAACCCTACCTCTACCCCCTACCCTAACCCTACACTTACCCGAAGTGACGAACTGAACCGAATTTCGGAATGCCGAACCAAACTGAATATTTTTCCCATGCACATCCCTATTAAGGACAAAACAGCCAAACTAAAAAAATCTTCAAGTTGGGTATGCTTTCAGTTTGGCTACTCTGAGAATGTGAAATTCACTTTTAATTCTCACTTTAGTTAATAACCTTGAAACATTTCACTTGAGTGGCCTGTTGCGTTAATGCTTAATACATTCAAAAAGAACAATAGTTGCCTACGACTGCAATGCAGAAGACTTGAGGACTTATAATAGCAGTGGAAAGAAGTGTGAATCTAAAAGGGTTATTCACTAAAGAATTCTTCCAGGAATTCAAAGTGAATTGGATGCAAATTTAACAATTTAGGTCAAAATAGCAAGTTTGGGGAAAAATTTTGTGAATTCTGTGTTCAGTTTGGTTATTTAGGCTTTTGAAATTCAATTTGAATTCACTTTGAATTCCTAGCTATTCTCAATGTAGTGCTCTGTGTATGTTACTATGTTTAAAGTTAGATCAGAGTTGCATTGCATGTTCATTAGGTCAAAAGGCAGAATGCTATAGTGAAAGGCATATCCGGGAGATACATTTATTGTAAGTACGGTAAACCAGGAGCCATTGTGGGTAAGATAACAATTTAGAATTTGAGATAAATCTACCTTGTAAAGTGCATACAGTGTACATAGACAGGTGCTAATACTTATCTATTCTTACTTAAATCTTTGTTTTTATTCACTGATACCTTTAAAACCATGTCCTCATCTATCACAATGGTAAAATTGCCGTTTGACATTTTTTCTGCATAATATTTACTAAAGCAGTAACTGTTTTGACCCAAATAAACATCTAATCAGTCAATCAGTGTTTGTACAAGGTTATGCACACAAGTTAAGAATGTCAAACAAAACAATACATCCCATCCGCCCAGTTTCGAACCCTGCCTGCGAAAACCAAATCTGTCAAATTGTGCTCAAAATGCAGGGGTCAAGTCCTGGGTAAAAAAGTGCAGGAACTCACCCAAGATCCACTCCCCGACCCCCCCCCCCCCCCCCTCACCCCCCAAAAAATGATACGCTTGTATGCAGGGGCTGAGTAAGGGCACGGGGCTGAAGAGGGGGACAGGAGTTGAGGAAGAGGGACAGGAGCTTAGGAGGGGGAGGGGGGGCATGGGCTGAGGAAGGGGACATGGGCTGAGGTAAGGGACAGGGGCTGAGGTAAGGGACAGGAGCGGAGGAAAGGGACAGGAGCGGAGGAAAGGGACAGGAGCTGAGGAAAGGGACAGGAGCTGAGGAAAGGGACAGGGACTGAGGGGCGGAGGAAAGGGACAGGAACTGAGGAAAGGGACAGGAACTGAGGAAAGGGACAGGAACTGAGGAAAGGGACAGGAACTGAGGAAAGGGACAGGAACTGAGGAAAGGGACAGGAACTGAGGGGCTGAGGAGGGGGACAGGGGCTGACGAAGTGGGACAGGGGCGGAGGAAAGGGACAGGAGCTGAGGAAAGGGACAGGAGCTGAGGAAAGGGACAGGAGCTGAGGAAAGGGACAGGAGCTGAGGAAAGGGACAGGAGCTGAGGAAAGGGACAGGGACTGAGGGGCTGAGGAAAGGGACAGGAACTGAGGAAAGGGACAGGAACTGAGGAAAGGGACAGGAACTGAGGAAAGGGACAGGAACTGAGGAAAGGGACAGGAACTGAGGAAAGGGACAGGAACTGAGGGGCTGACGAAGTGGGACAGGGGCGGAGGAAAGGGGACAGGGGTGGAGGAAGAGGGACAGGGGCTGAGGAAGAGGGACAGGGGCTGAGGAAGAGGGACAGGGGCTGAGGAAGAGGGACAGGGGCTGAGGAAGAGGGACAGGGGCTGAGGAAGAGGGGCAGGGGCTGAGGAAGAGGGGCAGGGGCTGAGGAAGAGGGGCAGGGGCTGAGGAAGAGGGGCAGGGGCTGAGGAAGAGGGGCAGGGGCTGAGGAAGAGGGGCAGGGGCTGAGGAAGAGGGGCAGGGGCTGAGGAAGAGGGGCAGGGGCTGAGGAAGAGGGGCAGGGGCTGAGGAAGAGGGGCAGGGGCTGAGGAAGAGGGGCAGGGGCTGAGGAAGAGGGGCAGGGGCTGAGGAGGGGGGCAGGGACTGAGGAGGGGGACAGGGACTGAGGAGGGGGACAGGGACTGAGGAGGGGGACAGGGACTGAGGAGGGAGACAGGGACTGAGGAGGGGGGGCAGGGTCTTAAATAGGGGGACAGGGACTGGGGAGGGGGACAGGGCCTGAGGAGGGAGACATGGCCTGAGGAGGGAGACAGGGCCTGAGGAGGGGGACAGGGCCTGAGGAGGGGGACAGGGCCTGAGGAGGGGGACAGGGCCTGAGGAGGGGGACAGGGCCTGAGGAGGGGGACAGGGCCTGAGCAGGGGGACAGGGCCTGAGCAGGGGGACAGGGACTGGGGAAAGGGACAAAAAAAAACAAAAAAAAAACTAAAGTGCCTTCCCCCCTCCCTGAGGCTTACCTTGGGCCAGGAGGGGTGGGACAGGATCTGGAACCTGCAGCCTGCAGTCAGTGGAGTAAGCCAGCCTCTCCTGATGATGTCAGGAGGAGGGGGCGTGGCTTCCTCTGCTCCCCAGCGGTCCTGTGAGAAGAGCAGAGAACGTCACGCCCCCTCCTACTGACATCATCAGGAGAGGCCGGACGACTCCACTGACTGCAGGGGGAGAGGGGAGTTTAAAAATCCGAGTCCCCAGTCACAGGCAGGGGATTCGGATTTGTGCTCCCCCTGCTCTGGCAGCCGCTTGTGCCAGCCCTGGGTCCTGCAGGACTAGTAATGAGAACGGCGTTCCTGCTGTGGAAAAAGTGCAGGAACGCCGTTCCCACGCGTTCCTGCAGGACTCGAGCCCTGCATCTGGGGATCTATGATGCTTTGTCATTCTAAACAGTTTTTGTGAAAAGCAAGTTATCTGAATTTGCTCACATTTTGATGATTAAATGGATACTTTGTACAGCTCACTGTAGTGGTAATGTAGTGTGTAAAGTGCCTTTGGGTGCTTTTGTCAGAGTTGTGCTGGACTTCATGATAGGCTCCAAGTGCTAAGCTAACCTGCCCACCAGTGCTTATGGCTATCATTGGCACTCAATGTAGTCTAAGGATAATGCTGAAGTTAAAGGGGGATGGCAAGTATTACTACTGGAATGGAAGATTAAGTGGCCCTTTATTTTGTGGCTTTAAAAAAAAAAAAATTCTATCCCATTTCAGGCAGGTTCTTCATTTATTTCTAGCCCATCAACCCATTATTAATTTCCTTTTGGTTATAAAAAAAAAAACACGCAGACAAAACCAGGGCCCGCAGAATATATAGAGAAAATCCCAATCACTGGTTAATATTTCATTTTAGAATCCATCAACTAGTTTTAACGGGATCCTATAGTGCCAGGAAATCAAAGCTATTTTCTTGGCACTATAGGTTTAATAGGTCCTCCCTCCCCCTGCGGCCACTTACTTGAATCCAACTCCGATGTCCCTCAGCGCTTGGTCAGGCTCCGCCCAAGCTCCTCCCTCACCGACATCAGCTGGCGGGGGAGACCTAACGCGCGTGTTTTACATGCCGATGAATAAAGGGCATGGGTGAAGAGACTTTAGAGTTACTAGGCATTCGGGGACATTTAACCAACAGGGTTTAACACTTCAGGGCCAGGAAAAAAGCAATCCCATGGTCCTATGAGTTTTAAAATGCCGAGAGAAATGGGCATGATCTTACCCTATTTGTTTCATAGTGAACATTCTCTGACTCTCCATTTTCTCCGGCCATATAGTTTATTTCATAAAACATCCCCATGCCCTGCTATGTTACCCTCCACTGGAGATCTCATGGGGTAGAATAAGGAGTAGGGGTCATTTTGGCCCGATCCAGTCATGGAATGGAGAGGCCACATGCCAGGTCTCCTCGGTTAAACTATAAATGCCGTGGTACACAAATAATTTGTCTCATTTAAAAAAACATGTACAGATTGTCATTTAAATCTCTGAAAAATGTTGGCTCCCCCACATGTCAATCAAATGTCTAGCATTACCTGTGGGCCAACATCTAATGCTGAGGACTGTGTAACAGTATCCCAAGTGGTTTTTCTGCTTCCTGTCACACTAGAATCTGCCACGGATGCCAAATGTTCTAGGTACAGCTCTCTAAGTACATGTGGGGGTTGGAGGTGGCTCAAAGGGAGACACCTTTTTTTTCTTTTTCTTTTTATAGTTTGAGAGACGGGGGTGCTAAAATTAATTTCCACCCCAGGTGCCATGAAACCTAGGTTGATCTCTGTAAATATAATAAATACATACAAACACCAACATAATAGAAATAAAAATAAATGTTTTGTTTATAGTTGCATTTATTTCTACACAGAATTGACAGCTGTGCCTATGCCTTATTTTTAGACCGCTTCAAGCAAGTCATAAAGAAAATATCATAGTTAAAGGGTGCATTAATTCTATCAATGTTAGAAATGACTACATGACTCACGCAATCACATGCAATCAACAGAGCTTATGGAACAGAAGCTCTGACACATATATGGTATCCAGGATTGTGACAACCTATATTAAACACAGGGCATGTCGCATACTAGCTGTTTTACAGGTGGAGGTCAAGAACGATCAACTAATCTAAAAGCAAGGGTATTCCCTCTTCTAAATCATTAATGCCATTAATAAAATGATAGTATTAGACATGATAATTGGTGCAGCAGAACTGACTCCAATCTAGCTTTGGAGGCCTGGCACACTGTGTATGCAGTTCTATAATCTATCTGTTTTAGATCAAGGACATTTAGATTTACTTCTTTCTGACAGGGAACCAAATAATGTACATGGCGTAGTGACCAATTAATCACTTGTGAAATAGGCTTAGTGACCATTCTTCAACTGTAATGTTATATATAACAAGATTACTTCTGCAAAACTCTTAATAGAACTCTTTACGATGCCTAAGGCTGAAGGCTGATACAAAAAGACAACCAAAATATTATAATGAAAATGAAAGAAACACTTGAGGCACCTGTTCCTTTCCATGGTTAAATGTTTTGCTGATTTCTGCAACATAACTCCACCCCCTTAATCACACCCACAATTGTTACAAAATGCGTTCCTGCTTGGACAAAGCAAAGCTCGATTAGGAAGCTCTTAAGGCCTCAAATGTATTTGCTTCACTGGTGCATATGGAGCCCTAATTCTCTGAGGCTACTGCAGCAATACTGCTTTTCCTGCCTGGTCTCCTCCATTAAGTCACAGTCGGGAGCAAAAGCAACACAGTTTAGATAGAGACAAAGTGAATACAACACTTTATCACATTCCAGTATGTCCGCCTCCATGCTGCTTCCACTCCTGGCCAGTGGTGTATCCTGGTTTTGTGCTGCTCTAGGCACCCTGGGCATTTGGGGCGGCTTTTTTTGCCGCCCCCTGGAAAATGCCACCCAAGGCAAATGCCTTGTTTGCCTCGCGGCTAAAACGTCCCTGCTCCTGGCTGAGACTCACTTAGAAGACAGGGCAGGGAGAGCAAGATGACTACAGCACAACTAGAGATTCAAGGGCTCAAGAGTTGCCTGGGTCGCAATGTGAAGTGATACCGGAGAAACTGACGGAAGCCAAGCACAGAGAGATGGACACAGGTTTCTTCAGGAAGGAAGAGATTCTTTATTGGATCACCGATCGGGACTCAGAGGGACTAGCGTCACCAAAATACAGCAAAGTCTGAGTACTGAATACATAGAGTACATTCCTTATATAGCACTGTAGCTCCTCCCACAATTAACTACACCCACACATACCCTTAACCTATTTAATGAATAGAGTCTAAACTCATCCATCCGGTCTAACCACGTGGCTCATCTGATACAAAGGAGAGGGACGCGTAATTCCAGTTCTTACATTCCTGCACCTGGTCAGTACAGTGATGACAGTATCTTAGCTACGTGTAATTAACCAACTGATACTACAAACACATATACATACATATGCCTTGTGGCAATCTTAGCCTGCTAAACTTGTATTTTACTGGAATTACATCACATTCCCCCCTTTGATGCCTCTGATATTTCACAATTACTTGAGGCATCACTTAACCTTGGTTTGCATATACCTCAGGTTACCATGAACCAGACCAGACTTATCTTATGATGTGAATCTTCAACATTCATCTTCTTGCATTGGTTCTCCCTGATCTAGAGCCTTATACTTATATATCGCCATTATCTGTGCAGCAGCCTTCCTCTCTGCTATACTTCCTATCAGGCTTTGCACAGACCTAACTACTAAGGGTATAAGACACGGCAGGAGTAGACACAACAGTAAAATCAGTAGGACTCCACCTACCACTGCCTTAAGCCCTCCAAACCACTCATACCAGCTACCAAACCAACTACTTGGATTATACCCTTTCCATACCTGAGTAGGCACATGCGCTAGTTTAACCATATGGCTAGTAAGCTCAGCTATTGCTTGCCCTTCGTCATCTATTTGAAGACAGCAATTACTTAGGTTAAACTTCCCACATACACCTCCCTCTACTGCCAAAAGGTAATCCAAGGCTAATCTATTTTGGTAGACTGCTGTCCTCATCCTGGTGTTATGCTTCGCTAGAAGATTGAGCGCTTGTGATGTCTCATTTGTGATAATCTCAACCACCGCCTGTAATCTTATAATACGGTTGAGCATATAAATAGGGGTTCTATAACCAAAGGTACCATCCTCAGCCCACGTGGCTGGCCCATAATAATCTATGATACGCTGGGGAGGCCATTCGTTATCTTCCCAGGTACCTATCTCTATGGGTCCCCTTTTCTTCCTATGATTCACATCATACACTTTAACACCTAAAGTCTCACCTGTTTCAATTGGTAACAAGAAGAAGGATGGTTTGAGCATACCCAACACACATGCCCCTTCCCAGTCCTGTGGCAACTCCGAATAGGCTTTCTTACCACAGATCCAGTACAAATTTGCTGGGGCTCTCCAAATAGATGTGATGGATAGATCAAACCACACATCCTTTAAATTGGCATATCTAGCAAACGGGTTAGATGGTTCTGAGACATTTGAAGCCGACCACCAAGTTGTATTCTTTGTATCATCATCATAAGCTTTTTGCCCTAGACAAGTTAATTCTCCTACAGAAGTATTATACATCATTCCTTTCCTTGCTATGCAAACATAACCTATGATGGAGGTCTTTAATCTCCACTCAGATTTACCTCTAACACTCATCTGATAATCGGCTTGTGAAGATATTAATTGTTGAACTGCCTCAGAACCGGACATTACCTCCTTTGCTTCCTAAGGCCATTGGTCTCCCATGTTAGTACCTCCACACACATAGCAGTTGGTAACATTAAGACTACCGGCAATACTTTCAGCTAAATCGATGAACAGGTTTTTAGCATTATGGGGGATCTTATTATCTATACTCATCTCTTCGTAAAAGGAATGGTATACTTGATGAGTCTGGGAGGATACCGTATCAGTCTCTATTCCTATAAACAATAATGTCCCAGGATCTAAACCCGTCCCGTATATTTGAAACCCAAATAAATTTCCATACTTATCTAAGAACTTGTCGGGGTTATTAATGAGTATATGGACTGGGTTGCATTCCATAGACTTACAATAAGGGCTAGTCGGCAACTTAGTCACTATCATGTCTTTGTCTACTGTCTGTCCCCAAGTTGCCCACCCCACACAAGACCAATATGGGCAAAAGTTATAGTCTTTATTTGGGCATCTAGGACTTACATATTTATTTTTGCTACTGGGACAAATATATTTATCGTTAGACCCATACGTCCTCTCCCATCTAAGATCCCCACATACATTCCACGGCTTTCTACCACTCGATATCGCTTTACACGCATCAAATAGCAGAACACCCGAAGAATGTACGGATTCTAACACCGTTTTATTAATTAGGGTCCCCTGAGGATCTCCATTCCTGAGAGTCAACCAAATTGTACGAGGCTGATACTCCGGACTGAAGCACTTAGGTTCTCCTACTCCTAAATGGCACACACTATAATCTATATTTAAGTATCTACATCTCGATACATCTCCTTTACACTCGTATTGTGAATGCCAAATTAGGGTTTGGGAAATATGGTTACCTGTTCTCGTAGTCTTAATGCATACCTCACAGCTAGGAGTGTCGGTACCTCTACCTTCCTGAATATAAAAACACATATAAATAAACACTATCAAAAGCACATCTTTCGCCGTCATCCTCAGTCTTCGTCCGTGCGATGGCGCCTCAGCTTCCAGGATGTGAGGGGCTGCAGGGAATGGAGTTCTGCTCATCTTCACAGGTGTCCCTTCGAGACTTTCCTGGCTTATACACTATGTGATGGTAAGCGGACAGGCTTTATTATGGCCTTCTCACTCACACCTGTAACAATAAAATTTGTAATCCACAATAATTCCTCGTTACTCCGACTGAGTAGTACGTTTTAACCGGATCTTGCAGGGATTCTCTGGATCTGCTGTAACTTGCCAAGAATCGACTGCTGCTGGTTTAACCCTGGAGTGATGTATCCACGGAGTCACTTCTGCTACTTTTATTGCTGTAGGGGTAGACAAAAGAACAACATAAGGACCTCTCCACTTGGGCCCTAACGGTACAGTATTCCACTCTTTAATCCACACTTGGTCTCCTGGATGGTAACTATGAACAGGGGGATAAATATTCACAGGTAATCTATCTTGTACCCATTTCTGTACCTCCTCCATAGTCTTACCCAACTCTACAACCTGCTGCCGGGTAATTCCTTCTCCCAACTGACTCAAGTCCCCCCTTAAGTTACCAAGTACGGGAGGTGGTCGCCCATACATGATTTCAAAAGGAGAGAGGCCCATCCTTCTGGTAGGGGTACTGCGGATTCGCAATAAGGCTATAGGTAAGAGAACGTTCCACTTAAGTTGGGTTTCCTGACACATTTTAGCCAACTGGTTCTTTATAGTTCTATTCATTCTCTCTACCTTACCAGAACTCTGGGGTCTATATGCAGTATGAAGCCTCCACTTTATACCAAGCATATGAGTCAGTTGTTGTAGGCACTGGTGAACAAAAGCTGGACCATTGTCCGATCCTATAGAACAGGGTAGTCCATATCGGGGTATTATTTCTCGTAGCAGGAATCTCACAACTTCTCCTGCTTTCTCTGTACGAGTAGGACATGCTTCTACCCAGCCTGAATAGGTGCACACAATTACCAGCAGGTAACGATGTCCACCCGATTTAGGCATCACTGTAAAGTCTATTTGTAGATCGGACATGGGGAGTCCCCCCATAAACTGAACTCCTGGTGGCTTTACTGGTCCTTGTCTTGCATTATTCTTAGCACACGTTACACATCTGCGTACAATGGCCTGAGTCAAGTTGGACAATCTTGGTATGTAGAAATGTTTTCTAAGAGATTCTTCAGTACTGTCTCTCCCAGAATGTGTCCCGTTGTGATAATTTTGGACAATTTCTACCGCTAGCGATGCTGGTATAACTATTCTTCCATCTTCTAGCTGATACCACTTGTTCTCCAGATACTTTCCCGGTTCAGTCTTTAACCACTCCTCTTCTTGAGCTGTATAAACTGGAGTCCATTGGGACAGTGGAGTTGGTATAAGAGCAGCTATATGCCCTACATACTCCTGTCTTCCTGATTCAGCAGCACGCTTAGCTGCACTATCTGCCATCCGATTTCCCTTGGTTACATCACCATCTCCTCTCAGATGCGCTCGACAATGTATGATACCGACTTCTTTCGGCTCCCACACTGCTTCCAATAGTTGTAGGATTTCAGCTGCGTACTTGATTTCTTTGCCTTCTGAATTCAGTAGTCCTCTTTCTTTATACAAAGCTCCGTGGGCATGAGTGGTTAAAAACGCATACTTAGAGTCCGTATAGATATTTACTCTTAAACCTTCAGCCAATTGTAACGCTCGTGTCAGTGCTATCAATTCTGCCTTTTGTGCTGATGTTCCTTTCGCCAGTGGCCGAGCTTCTATCACCTTGTCTATGGTTGTTACTGCATATCCTGCATAGCGGATCCCTTCTTTCACATAACTACTGCCGTCGGTGTAATATTGAACATCGGGGTTCTGGATGGGAAAATCACGAAGATCTGGTCTACTTGAGAATACTTCATCCATTACTTCCAAACAATCATGTTGACTTTCAGTAGGTTGTGGCAAAAGGGTAGCTGGATTTAAGGTGTTTACAGTCTCTAAATGCACTCTTGGGTTTTCACACAACATTGCTTGATACTTGGTCATACGGCTATTACTAAACCAATGATTTCCTTTGTAATCCAACAACGTCTGTACTGCATGTGGGACTCGTACATAAAGTTCTTGACCCAGAGTGAGTTTATCGGCTTCAGCTACTAGCAGGGCGGCTGCAGCTACGGCTCTTAGACAAGGTGGAAGTCCGCTGGCCACTGCATCCAGTTGCTTAGACATGTAGGCAACAGGTCTTTGCCATGATCCCAAGTACTGTGTCAATACTCCCACAGCCATTCTTCTTTGCTCGTGTACATATAAGTAGAATGGTCGTGTGTGATCAGGTAGACCTAATGCTGGGGCACTCATCAAAGCCTTCTTCACATCTTCAAATGCCGTTTGCTGTTCTTGGGTCCATAAGAAGGGGTCGTGCTCTGTACCTTTGATAGCTGCGTACAGAGGTTTTGCCAGTATCGCATAGCTGGGAATCCATATCCTACAGAAGCCTGCTGCCCCCAAGAATTCTCGCACTTGTCTTCTATTCTTGGGTATTGGTATTTGGCAGACAGCCTCTTTTCTCTCTGGCCCCATAATTCTTTGACCTTCAGAGATATGGAACCCCAGATACTTGACAGTTGGCAAACACAACTGAGCCTTCTTTCTAGACACCTTGTATCCTGCCTTCCAGAGAATGTGTAGTAGATCGTGCGTTGCTTGCTGACAGATTTCTTTTGTAACTGCTGCTATCAACAAGTCATCTACATATTGTAACAATACACACTCTCCTGGGATGGACTCGAAATCCAATAGATCTTGACTTAGGGCTGAACCAAATAGGGTAGGTGAATTTTTAAACCCTTGGGGCAGTCTTGTCCAAGTCATTTGGCGTTTTGAGCCCGTTACAGCGTTCTCCCATTGGAAAGGGAAAATACATTGACTTTCTGCGGCAATTCGGAGGCAAAAGAAGGCATCTTTGAGGTCTAAAACTGTGAAGTAAGTAGCCCCGCCCGGAATTAAAGCAAGCAGGTTATATGGATTGGGTACAACTGGATGTATGCTAACAACCGCATCATTGACTGCTCTTAAGTCCTGCACAGGTCGATACTCATCTGTGCCGGGCTTTTGAACAGGCAGCAATGGGGTGTTCCAGGGGGAAGTACAGAATTTTAGGATACCATACCGTATGAACTTATCCAGATAGGATTGGATGTTCTTCTTAGCCTTCTGCGGAATGTGATATTGTCTTAGGCTCACTGGATAAACCCCATGTTTCAGTTCAATTTTTATTGGTGGAATATTGCGGGCCAGTCCTGGTGGGTTGTTCTCTGCCCAAACTCCTGGTATGTTAAACAATGTCTCATCACTCCTAGGGTTTTGGCTAGTCAACACTGTATAAAGTCGCCACTCTTCTTCCTTTGGTACGGATAAAGTCATAATACCTGAAGGTCCATTAAACTTTAAAGATGTTGTTCCATCTGGTAGGAACGTAATCTGCGCTTGTAATTTGGATAGCATATCACGTCCCAGCAATTGGACTGGACATTCAGGCATATAAAGGAATTGGTGTTTTACTACGTGGCCTCCCAATGTACAGAGTCGACTTTTAAGAACCGGTCTTTCAGCACTTCTTCCAGTTGCTCCTATCACAGTAATAGTCCTTCCAGATGGAGGAGCAACTAGATTAGTCACCACTGAATGTTCAGCACCAGTGTCGATCATGAACGCACTCCTTTTCCCCCCTATTGATACATCGACCATAGGCTCCGCTCGACCAAGGGGGATGGAGCCCGGTCGGTATCAATAGTCCTCCATGACCGTGTCAGCCAATCCTACGAAGTCCCTACCTTCTCTATCGCGGGACCTTTGCGCTGCTGGAATATATCTGTCTTCCCTAACACTTCCTCTGTTCCCATTACTCCCTCTATAACCATTACTCCCTCCGGGGCCTCCTCTACCTCTCGCTCTGCCTCTAAAGTTTCCGTAGCCTGCCCTGGGTTGGTCTCTCTCGTACTGCTCTCTTTGCGGACATTCGTTCCTCCAATGCCCTTCTTCCTTGCAATACGCACACTGATCCCTACTCAAAGGCTCCCTACTCCATCTATTATTGCCTCTATCTGGGCCCCGTTTATCTACGCCTGCGATCGCTACCGCTAGCATATCAGCCTTTTTACGCATCTTGCGCTCCTCCTCTTTCTTGCTTTCTGTTTCCCTATTCATATAGACCTTATTAGCTACCTCCATTAGTTGGGAGATTGACATACCTGCAAACCCTTCTAACTTTTGTAGCTTGCGCTTAATATCTCCGTAAGCTTGGCTGACAAAGGCGGAGTTAACCATTCGGGAATTGTCTGCGTCTTCCGGATTAAAGGGGGTGTACAAGCGGTACGCCTCCAATAATCGGTCATAAAAGACACTGGGCGCTTCATCGCTTTTCTGGATCACCTCAACTGTCTTCGACATGTTAATGGCTTTCTTTCCTCCGGCTTTCATGCCAGCAATTATAGCGTCTCTATAGGCTCTGAGTTGAACCATATCAGCACCATTTACGTTCCAATCGGGATCAGTGTTGGGATAATGTGTTGCGGCCCATGCTGCTGGATTAGCTTGGTTCAAAGCACGGGCTCTATCCTCTAATGCTTTAATGGCTGCTTGATTTATTCTTGTCCTTTCCTCATTGTTAAATAAAGTCATTAATAACTGCTGGCAATCAGCCCATGTCGGATTATGTGTCTGTACTATTGAGGTGAACAGATCAGTCATGGCTTGTGGTTTCTCAGTATACGAGGAATTGTGGGTCTTCCAGTTTAAAAGATCGGTTGTAGTGAAGGGAACATATACGAAGACAGGGTCAGCTTGTGCCATTTGACCTGCGGCATTAATATAGGCTGACCCGGGATTCAGACGAAGAGGCATCTGATAGTGTCTCAATTGTTGGGCACCGGTCAACTGTCGGGTCTGTATGGGGCTACGTGGAGGGGCGTCAGTCATGGGTTCCGGTCGGGGAGAGATAGGGTATGGGGATGTGGGAGGTTGGTTTTGGGAAAAGGTGGTAAATAGAACACTTCGGGCCGAGCTAGATGAAGCTTGACCGGAAGTCTGAAGTGGCGCCAAATCAGGATATTCGTTTCTAATGGGGGTGGGTTCTGGTTCCGGAAGGGGAGATTTAGTACGAGGGGGGGTGGATCCTGTACTGGAGGAGGAAGCGGAAGTGGATGAGGGTAATGAGGGAAGGGTTACAGGACTTCCTGTATTTGCGTCACTTCCTCTTACCGGAAAGTAAGGGGGCGGCAAAGGGATCTCGGACTCAGGGGGCGTGTCCAAAATGGGCCTAACACCAGCCCTAGTGGACGAACAAGTCCTAGCTACCATGAGGCGACACTGTTCCTCGTGGCATGTCCGGAGCCATTTTGGCGAGTCATTTACGGCCTGTCTCCAACAATCAATATAAGGAAACTGGCCGTAAAGTTCAGGCCTACCTGATACAGCCACGTGTAAGCGCTGTACCAGAGTTGGATCCAAACTGCCACGTGGCGGCCATGCCGCAACCAAAGTAGGCCACTCCCTAGTGCACAAAGTGACCAAACGTACAGGGGACATCTTAACCCCAAAATCACAAACTTTGAATCCCTTTTTAAAATTCTTAACCATACATCCTAAGGGATCCGGAATCGTTGACTGCGACGCACCCATATTTAACAGTGGAACGTCGTCGACAACGATTACTATACACGCGTACTATTCAACAGTCACACCCGTTTCCTCTGGCAACAGCACCACGTGGTATGGTTACCAAGTGAAACGTACACAATAACAATAAACACTCAGGGAATTCCCATACACACACAGCTGCTACACCAGTCACTATATAATCAATATTATGCCCTTTGGCGTAACTACACAGTCACCCACGCTATAATTCTCTATATACGAATTACCCGTCTATAACACACCCCAGTAACATCGTCTTTTACAAATAGCGGTTACAGTACGGTTAGCATAGGTCAAAGCACAAGTTAAGGTCACAATACAATTATTAGTGGTTATGGTGTTAAACATGCAATGGACGACAATGATTAGTACTTATTATACAGTGTCAGTAAATATACAGGGTTATGGTACCGTGCACTATAATACAGCAACACACTATTAACACTCTCGCTAGACGGCTGAGCTCGCGCTATCTAACAAGATATACACTTTACTAAACAATCATTAACACATTTACAATTCCCAACTAAACTATTGGCCAGTACCTTGAATGGACTACCTAAAACTATATACACCCGTTTTGGTTAGCCACACTGCCCAATCACCACATATACATAGCGAGCTAGAGAACCGAATTTACACAGGCGCCTCTTAGTCGCACTATACAACGAGCTAGAGATCCGAATTTACACAGGCGCCTCTTAGTCGTACTATCAAAAGTCTAGTGGGTTCCAAATTTACACGCCTTCCCACTTAGCCCAGATAGGATGAGAACTAGCGAACCGAATTTACACAGGCGCCGCTTAGTCTCCCGGTCCCTCCGACCTAGCGAACGTAATATACACCCTAGAACGCTAGTCTAGACAAGACACCGGTGTCCGGCTAGGGCTATCTTACACCAGGACCCCGCCTGACTAACCAAATCAAACGGTCTGACTAAAGAGCGTTCGATCGAGCGGTGCGCCTTCGCTCCTTCCCTCCGACAGAGGGGGCAGATACAGATTCAAAAACCCCTTTGGGCCTACCGCACAATCGGTATACCCCTAGCGGGTCCTGCCGTCTAAAACAGCAGTTATCTTACCTCCTCGTTCCTGAACCTGAGTTCACACTCATCGACGGGGACACCCCAGCACTTCTTACGTAGAGGCCGATGATCTCCTGGACAACAGACCAGTGGCGCCGAGACGAAGGGAGGTCCACGCAGAAGTTCAGGGGTGCAGCCGTAGAGAACGTGGGCAAAGATAGACCGTCTCACGCCTCTGCCTCTCAGCTACCGTTGAACGATGAGCTTCCCGGCCAATGCACCAAATGATACCGGAGAAACTGACGGAAGCCAAGCACAGAGAGATGGACACAGGTTTCTTCAGGAAGGAAGAGATTCTTTATTGGATCACCGATCGGGACTCAGAGGGACTAGCGTCACCAAAATACAGCAAAGTCTGAGTACTGAATACATAGAGTACATTCCTTATATAGCACTGTAGCTCCTCCCACAATTAACTACACCCACACATACCCTTAACCTATTTAATGAATAGAGTCTAAACTCATCCATCCGGTCTAACCACGTGGCTCATCTGATACAAAGGAGAGGGACGCGTAATTCCAGTTCTTACATTCCTGCACCTGGTCAGTACAGTGATGACAGTATCTTAGCTACGTGTAATTAACCAACTGATACTACAAACACATATACATACATATGCCTTGTGGCAATCTTAGCCTGCTAAACTTGTATTTTACTGGAATTACATCACAGAAGCTCATTAAAAAGAGCAGAAGGGGTGGCCTGCTGCCACCTCTTCTTCACAATACATGCTACACAGGTAGGGGGTTTGCTGCCGCCAACCCTGAAACAGTTAACTGACTGCCACTGCCTGCACCATACAGTTTACACACAGCACAACTGGAGACTTGGGAAGGGAACCAGTATCCTTTTTAGTATGTCCATTTCTGTGTATGTGTATGCCTGTATGTTTTAATGTTAGTGTGTGTGTGTGTGTGTCTGTCAGTGAATATATTAGAATTATCGTTTTTATTTTCTGTGGAATGATTAGGAAATGTTGTAGTAAATGGGTTGAAAGTCAGATAAACAATGCATAACATTTGAGTTAAAAAAATTATTCTGTATAGAGTGTGAAAGAGGATAGCACGCTATGACGTTTTTCCTACTCATCTTGGTGGGTTTGGGATCTAGGCTCATCACTGGCTATATCCAGATCAACATTACTGATTGTAACGGACCGTTTTGCTCACCAGAGGTTAAAAACCGTTTAGGCGATAATCCCCTTCCAGATAGACAAGCAGCTACTGTAAGCACCAATCTCCCAACCTGGAAACAGATGAACCCTGGAAATATCTGAACAGGAAAACCATACGAAAGGGTTACACTCCCAGCAGTCAGCATACAATCCAATTCCCCCAATAACGAGACGACACTTCGTTTTGAGGGTTAAGCAGAATCTGACTGTCCTGGCACATACAGTCTCTTTTATTCCCAATCCACAACCACAGTACAGCCCACAGGGTATTACAGAACAACCAATCAATCCGTACAATATACACAGACATTCCCACACAAAATCCTCCCCTCTGCCTGTGATATGATTACTGAACACAATGGGTAATCTCATTATCACAGGCAGAGAAATACTGTTTGTACACAATATTCATAACTTCGAAAGTATGCATCACATTCACATAAACATTACATTTTCAGCAGACTCCAAATACAAACATATGTCAAAATCATCCAAATTGGTCCATTGGTTCAAAAGATAGATCAAAGTCCTTTGTGACCAAATGAAGCATGGCTTTTCTGCCCAAAACCAGTTCCACAGAGTCTTCTATACTGGAGATAATTAAGAAGTAATCCAATTATCTCCAAGTACAGAGGCAAAACTCCATTAACCCCTTAAGGACCAAACTTCTGGAATAAAAGGGAATCATGACGTGTCTCGCACGTCATGTGTCCTTAAGGGGTTAAGCACATGGCAGTAAAAAGACAGTAAAATACAATAAATACACAATGTTACATTTATTACATAAAATACAGACATTCTACCTATCCCCAGATAGCTTAGATCTGAGCGCACATTATTACCGGATGGCGCTCAGATCACATACATACAGTTAAATCGCCATGGAGCCAAAGTCTTTCATACAGTCTTTCAGTATACGGCTGGGCTCCATGGCATAGATATCTGGGGTAGCATGGCTTTAACAGTCCGCAGAAAGGCACAAACCAGCCTTTCTGCAGGGAAAAAGAACAGGGGCCATAGTCTAAAGGCAAGAGGCGGGCAAGCAGCCCCCTCCAAGGACACGTGGCGAGGTCGGTTTCGCCACACTGACTATATCAACCTTGATTTGTTCTTTGATCCTCAACAGTGCGTGCACCACACAGGTTTCTTCCTGTCCCCCAGATGCAATTCTTCAATACAAATGCAAATTTGAAAGAATCTGAATACAAATGGCACCATTTTTTTGATCCAAATTCCAAATAAGTTTATTTTAACACAAAGTGCAGAGGCGGGCTACAAAATTAATAAAAGGAATGGAACATTTTAGTTATGAAGAAAGTTTAACTAATTTAAATTTGTTTAGTTAGGAAAATTGCACCTGAGAGGGGATATTATAGTTTTATACAAATATATTTGGGGCCAAAACAAACCATTGTCTGGAAATATATTCATAAACAGGACTATGCATACGACACAAGGTCACTCATTTAGACTGTAAGAAAGGTGTTTTAGTCTAAGGAAAAGGAAAGGTTTATTTACAGTAAGAACAGTAAGGATGTGGAATTTTCTGCCTGAAGTGGTGGTTTTATCAGAGTCTGTGCAACAAATGGATGAATACTTGCTAAAACATAATATTCATCAATATTATTTCTAAAATGTGGGGCAACAGCTTCTTGATCAAAGAAGATTCTGGGGTCAAGAAGGATTTTTATTTTTTCCTAGTTTGCAAAATTGGAAAGTGCTTCAAATTAGGTTTTTGCTTTTTTTGGATCAACAGCAATAACAGATGTGAGAAAGACTGAACTTGATGAACATTTGTTATTTTTCCAGCCTAGGTAATTATTATATATATATATCACTATAAATATGTGAATCTATTTTGAGTTTTTTTATTTAGCTGCACTGGATGTGTACAATTATAAGCAAAAATGTGAAACAATTATATTTATTTATTTAACATTTTATTGACACTTAATATTGTGTTAGGTATACATATTAAATATTAAACTAAAGCACTTTCTTTCTATCCTTTAAAAAAACAATATAAAATTTATATGAAGGCATGAGAAACCCTTAACCCCTTAAGGACGGAGTCAATTGTACACGTTCTGATCAAAACAAAATGTAAACAAGAAATGCAATTGTCATTTATGAAACATAATTTAATATGAATAAAATCTAAATAAATGTAAGAAATTACGATTTTTATTTTTTCAGTCCTGCGTGTCATAATACTGTTTTTTGAGACATCACTGAATACAAATATGTGTAGTTAATTGCTTTTACTGCAATTAACTACACATATTTGTATTCAGTGATGTCTCACGAGTACAACAGTACCCCCCATGTACAGGGTCTATGGTGTTTTGGCAAGTTACAGGGTCAAATATAGCATGCTAGATTTTTCGGTTTATACACATTGAAATATGTCAGATTGGCTATGTTGCCTTTAAGACTGTATCGTAGCCCAGGAATGCGAATTTCCCCTATGATGGCATACCATCTGTGAAAGTAGACAATCCAAGGTATTGCAAATGGGGTATGTGCAGTCTTTTTTTTTTTGTAGCCACTTGGTCAGAAACACTAGCCAAAGTTAGTGTTTATATTTGTTTGTGTGTGAAAAATGCCCAAAAAAATATATGAAAGCTAACACAACTCCTTAATATAGGGAATTTGGCAGTTAGCCTGCAAGGAGTATGATCTATACACCAAAACCACTTTACTAAGCTTGGTGCTTAGAGAGGCCCTTTAAGAGTCATTTAATCAGTCCAAGGACAAATAACCTTAATAGGTAGAAGCGACTAGACACAAGCCAATCTTCTAACACAGTGGTTCCCAACCCAGTCCTAAAGTACCCCCTAACAATCCAGGATTTAGGGAATACCCAGTTGTGTCTAAGGTGTTTCTAGAAAGAAAAAAAAAAAAAAAAAAAAGAACACTTTATACACAACAGGGTAATCCCTAAAACGTGGACTGCTTAGGGGTACTTGAGGACTGGGTTGGGAACCCCAAATCCAGCAGGACAAAGAATAAGGATCAAGAATCAAGAATGCTTCTAAGCAACGGTATTTAACAGTTGCTTAGAAGCTTGAAAAAGCTTGAAAAAGAAAAGCAAAAATCAGAACCCAAAATATCAAATCAAAGAACATTCCTTGTTAAATACATAGGACAATGAGGCAAATAGGACAAGAGCAAGACTTTAGAACAGAAATGCTTATGGAAAAATATACACCGAGCCCTGAGGGAAGGACATAGCATGCTTTAATAGTCTGCTGGGAGAAAGATGAGATGTCAACAGAGCAAAAAATAGTAACAAAGGCTGTCAACACCAGCTCCTTCAGGAGACCCCCACAACATCGAAATGAAACATGAATACAAATAGAGCCAAGGACATAAGGTGGGATGTGGCCCACACATAATAGGACCAATATTAGCACATGGTTTTCTACAATGGAAAGTCTCCCAGTGAGCCTTATATTTCCGGGCTTTTAACCCCTTAGTGACCAGACCATTTTTCAATTTTCTTACTATTAAGGACCAGGGCTCTTTTTACATTTCTGCAGTGTTTGTGTTTAGCTGTAATTTTCCTCTTACTCATTTACTGTACCCACACATATTTTATACAGTTTCTCGCAATTAAATGGTCTTTCTAAAGATACCATTATTTTCATCATATCATATCATATACTGTAAAAAAAGTAATAAAATAAAATATGATGAAAAAAATTTAAAAAAAACACACACTTTTTTGAACTTTGACCCCCAAAATCTGGTACACATCTACAACCGACAAAAAACACCCATGCTAAATAGTTTCTAAATTTTGTTCTTAGTTTAGAAATACCCAATTTTTAATATGTTCTTAGATTTTTTTGGAAAGTTATAGGGCTATGAGCACAAGTAGCACTTTGCTATTTCCAAACCAGTTTTCTTCCAAAATTAACGCAAGTAACACTGATATCTGTCAGGAATCCCTGAATAACCCTTCACATGTATATATATTTTTAAAAGAAGACAACCTAAGGTATAAAAACTTGGGGCATTTTTACTCTTTTCATGCAACCATTTTACCTCCAATCTATGCCAAATTAAACAAAAAATAATAATTGGTGATTTTTTTGACACACATAGCAATTTAAGAATACATCTACTGAGAGCTTTAAGGGTTACTGCTAAAGAACACCCCAAATATGCGTTCAGCAACATCTCCTGAGTACAGTGATACCACCCATGTATAGGTGTGTCAGGTTCTCTGGGGGATAAAAGACGATATTTGAAGGGTGCACATTCCAGTTTTCCAACTTGGAATTTTCACATCTGGTCATCATGCACCCATGTCCTAGTTGGGAAATTTTTGAATCAAACCTTGTATTTTTTTTAAAGTGGACCACCCAGGGTATTCAATATGGGGTATGTCCAGTCCTTTTTAGTGTCACAAACACTGGCCAAAGTTAGTATTTATATTTGTTTTTGTGTTAAAAATGCAAACAATTATTATGAATGCTAACCTTAGCCAGTGTTTGTGACTAAGTGGCTACTAGAAAAGACTGAACATACCCCATTTGCAATACCTTAGGTTGTCTTCTTTTGCAAATTGTATGCCATCATTGGGGTAATTCTCATTCCATACGTTAAATCTCATATCAGACGTTCTCAAAGGCAACATAACCAATCTGGCAATTTTCTATGTGAAAAAACGGCCTTATATTTGACCCTGTAACTTTCAAAAACACTATAAAACCTGTACATGGGGGAACTGTTATACTCTGTAAGCTTCGCTGAACACAAATATTAGTGTTTCAAAACAGTAAAATGTATTACAACAATGATATAATCAGTGAAAGTGCAGTTTGTGTGTGAAAAATGCACAAAATGTCACTTTCACTGACAATATTATCTCTGTGATATGTTTTACTGTTTTGAAACACAAATATTTGTATTAAGTCTACCAAGTAAAACAGTACACCCCATGTACAGGTTTCAGGGTGTCTTGAAAAGTTACAGTTTTAAATATAATGTGTCAGAACTTAACTAGCGGCTTCGCCACGATCCGACACTTCTGGGTTCACTGACTATTGACAAGCCTCCTCTGACGCAGCTTCCTCACGCTACTTAGAGGAACCGCGCCAGGAACTCTCTCATCAAACTATCTCCATATTGTGTTCCTTGAAGCTACAGGAACTTTCTTATCAAACTATCTCCATATTTTGTTCCTTAAAGCTACAGGAACTCTCTCAGCAAACTATCTTCATATTGTGTTCCTTAAAGCAGCAGGAACTCTCTCACCAAACTATCTTCATATTGTGTTCCTTAAAGGGACACTCCAGGCACCCAGACCACTTCTGCTCATTGGAGTGGTCTGGGTGCCAACTCCCACTACTCCTAACCCTGCAAGTGTAATTATTGCAGTTTTTTATAAACTGCAATAATTACCTTGCAGGGTTAACTCCACCTCTAGTGGCTGTCTACTAGACAGCCACTAGAGGTCACTTCCTGATTTATAGCAAAGATTTTCTTTGCTAGAGCGTCGCTGGATGTCCTCACGCTGTGTGAGGACCTCCAGCGTCGCTCATTTCCTCATAGGAAAGCATTGAAAATCTTTTCAATCTTTTTGCCCCTTCAGTAACCGGGGATTGGGGGGTGGGAGGGAGGGGGTACCTCCAGTGCCAGGAAAACAGGTTGTTTTCCTGGCACTGGAGATTCCCTTTAAAGCTACAGGAACTCTCTCATCAAACTACATCTATATTGTATTCCTTAAAGCTACAGGAACTCTTCTCATCAAACTATCTTCATATTGTTCCCTTAAAGCTACAAGAACTATTCTCTTCAAAGTTTCTATATATCGTGTTCCTTAAGGCTACAGGAACCCTTCTCATCAAACTCAAATTATCTTCATATTGTGTTCTTCACATTACTGGGACTGTTCTCATCAATCCACTATTATAACGGGTTCTCCTAATTTTAATTCTGCAGTTGAGTTCCACTCCAAATCCATAGGAAGTATTACATACACACTGCATTATATATACACACACTGCATTATATATACACACACTGCATTATATACACACACTATACAAACACACTGCATTATATACACACACTATACAAACAAACACTACACAAACGCACTGCATTATATACACACACTATACAAACTGCATTATATACACACACTATACAAACACTACACAAACACACTGCATTATATACACACTATACAAACACACTGTATTATATACACACACACTATACAAACACTACACACACACACTGCATTATATACACACACTATACAAACAAACACTACACACACTGCATTATATACACACACTATATAAACAAACACTACACAAACACACTGCATTATATACACACTGCATTATTTACACACTGCTCTATATACACAGTGTGTTTGTGTAGTGTATGTGTATATAATGGAGTGTGTGTGTGAGGGGGCATTTTTTATTAAAACATTTTTTTTTATATATATATATATATATATATATATATATATATAAAATTATTATTTTTTTATATTGAATTATTATTATTATTTGTTGCCCCCCCTCCCTGTTTCATACTTGGCCAGGGAGGGGGGATATAGCAGTCCCTGGTGGTCCAGTGGCATTGGCTGAGCTGCGGAGGGGTGGGCAGCAACCGCTTACTCACCTCCCAGCAGCTCCTCCAGCTCCCCAGTGTAAGTCTCGCGGCCAGATTTACTCTGGGGAGCTGGAGGAGCTGCTGGGAGGTGAGTAAGCGCTTGCTGCCCGCCACCCCAGGACCGCCGGGCTTGTAATGAGCCTGGCGGTCCTAGGACATATTATCGGTAATATCGGTATCTCTATTGGCCGATACCGATATTGCCGAAAATACAGAATATCGGGCGATTATATCGGTAAAACCGATAATCGGTTGATCCATAATATATACACATGTGTGTGTATATATATATATATATGTAATTTATTTATTACTTTTTAAGAAAGTGGGGTGTCTCGTAAAGCGCCATATTAGTAATAATCAAATGGAAAGCAGTTTATGGTGATATTGCAAATTGCCCAGTGTAAAGGGATATACCTTTAAAAATAGTTTTCTTGTTTTTAGAGGTGTCAGTATATCTGTATTTCCCTTTAAGTAAAAAACATTGAGATACAAATTATACAATACTATTTAAGTGTGAGGTATAGTACCAAGTAACAGCTCACAATTTCATGCGCTTTAGGGTCCGTAAAGGTGACCCTATCCCTCCCTTGCGTCTAAATTTTCTATGGATTCTGTCCTAGGTGAATACCTTATGCCAAAGTCTGGCTGCAGATGGATGTCATATCCCTTCAATAAATTGTGAATTGTTACTTGGTACTATGCCTCACACTTAAAAAATATTGTACAGTTTACATGATTTGTATCTCTCTGTTTTTTTACTTAAAGGGAAATACAGATATACACAGAATTAACATTGGTCTATACCAGGGGTAGGCAACCTTTGGCACTCAAGATGTTGTGGACTACATCTCCCAGAATGCTCTTACAGCCATACTGATGTCAAAGCATCATGGGAGATGTAGTCCACAACATCCGGAGTGCCAAAGATTGCCTACCCCTGGTCTATACAAACAAGGTATTTCCACTATAACAACTTCTAAACACTGAAGTGGTCATGGTGCTTGGGGTAACGCTCTAAATGTCTTATTCCACTGACCTATGCTTGTTACAAATGGTCACATTGGGGAAGTATTAGCCACTAATATCAGCAAGCACCAAATAGTGATGATCAGCATTACAACAACGTGAGTGCTTACAAGAAGACAATCCAGATTGATAGAATATAAAATACAGCTCAAGAAATACTGGATACACTACAACACATATTGATTACCCACAGTATATTTCATAAAATAAATAAAAAGAAAACATAAAACGTGAATTTATTGATCCTTTATCCCATCTCTATTTAACTTATGCATTATCAATCATTATCAATTAACATATGCAATTGCATGTTTTGACACGAGAGTATTAATTACAAGATTGCAATGTGAGCTTCTTCTGGTGAGAAAATCTAATACAATTTTAATTCTTACTACACAGAACAAGTTCCTTATTCTGTGATATATAACTATATCTTATTGACCCAAAAGGTTCTTGGGTTTATTTTTTACGTTATTCCTGCTTTGGGCCCCTGTTTTGTTGTAACCAAAATATCCTGCTATTTCATTCGTCTTACGCTCCTGACACTGTAACTGTATCTGCAGCAATCATAAAGAATTAAAAAAATTAAATACAATTTAATTAGTATTAATTGCAAAATAGAGTCAAGTGGATGTTAAGTGGCAATGTTAATTAATGTAGTACGAAATATGAAATCTCAATTCCCCAATTATATGCCGTATATAATTCATTTAGTGGTTTGTCGCACTAATGCGGTAGGTTTATTTGAATACAGATTATTTATGTTTTATAGCAAGTATTTATATTTTATAGTGATGATTTATATTTAATAGTAAGGATTTAAATTGCACTCAGCAGGAACATATAACTTAACAAAGCTGCAGGCTACTAAGCAACTTTGATACATATTAATAGTACATTAAAGTCATATTTCATTTGAGCTTAGTATATCTGCTAAAGTTGTCCAATTCCTATAAAAAAATATATATATATATATGTTGGAAGGCCAATTGGCCTGAATTTGTGGGAGGAGTTATGACCCTATATAAACCCTACCCTATATAAACCCTTACTTACCTTTGCTGTTCAAGCTGTTTTGACTGTCACCATAGTTACCTGCATTTCCTGTCAGCCGTTCCCGCCAAAATTCTGCAGCAAGCAAGCAGTCTCCCTCCAGCAGCATCTACCGCAGACTTCAGGGCTCATCCACCAGCTGACCCGCTGCTTTCCCGACTCGCTTCCTGGCTGCCGTGCTTCCGGTCACGAGACCGGCACGCAAACGTAAGCTTCAACGTGGGGAATAGCGTTCGGCTATTTCCCACGTTCGGGCCTAAGAACGCAGGGATAGGCTCCCTAGATATATTACTTACCCTTTCGTTTACTCCGCCATTCATGTACTTCTGCGTTCGGGCAATTTTTGTCAGGATTACTGTTTGATCCAGCACATAAAACTGTATAGCACGGATGACAAAATAAGTAACATATTACCGGTCCTTAGAATGGCCGGATTTAACGTACATAGAATAGTCAAAAATACTAGCCGAGGTCAGGAACACAGAAAGGGACGCAGCGATGAGGAAAGCCAGGAGTCAGGATACCAGAATATAGAGAAGTCAATAAACAAAGCCAAAGTCAAAAACCAGGTAGAAAACTAATAACAGGAACGCGCTCTTGGACAACCTCAAGGGAAACCACGACAGGGCACTGAGCAGGATGAGAACTGGGCCTAAATACCCCTCGTTTAGTTCTGATAGGCTGTAACCGGCCTTTGACACAAAAGTCAGTTACCAGGTTTCATTTGCATAATTGCTGCTCAGCATTAACCCTTCTGTGGATTAGGTTGCTGCTCGGCACAACTTTTCCTGTGTGGACAGTAAATGTCATTAACCACTTTTCTATAAGCAGATGAATACGTGACAATTTTTAGCCGACCGCATAGTACACACGAATTTCGTTCTTTCTTACGTACGCTTATACTCACCTTACGTTCGCCTGTTTCTCACTTTCGTTAGATGAAACACATACGAACGGCTGGGTCACGAAACATTTATTTTTCATTAATCTAAACCCACCGGTCATAGTATATCTCTCTCACACGTTCGGTAGATGAATGCATAAGGTTCTATGTATTTTATAAAAAAAATTATATTGAATTATGTTCCTATATGTATGATTTTATTTATGTTCACGACACTACCTACATTTTTTCCTTATTTTAAATGCCATTATTTCACCACACTGTCACATTTAAATTATGTATATATCCCAGGCGTTTTTCTCTTAAAGGAACAGTTTCCCCTTTAAAAGTTGAAGGGAACAGCCCCACAAAAAAACTCTTAAAGTTATCAAACTCCACGCTCACTTTTCCAGTAGTTCTTATTTTTAAATCTCTGTTAATTGTAATACTATACTCAGGTTCCTTAATTTTAAAAAATGTTTTAGGTTGTACTACTTATTCTGTCAAGAAGACTCCAGGAGATGGTTCCAGTATCCAGTACCACGGTATCAGGCAAATAAGGTTAAACATTTTTACGTTTCTCCTGAGGCCTCATTTCAGCCTCCACGGCCTTTTTACAATACCCTCCCACCTCCCAAAGTGGGCGCAAAACTTTAAACACATCAGGTTAAAAGATGCCTTACTCTCCAGGTTATTATTATATTAAATGTTAAATTCTGTTTTAATTTCTACATATCTTTACGTAGACCTGCACCATTGCGCAGATTCACTACGCCTTCAACGTCCATCAGTCTACCTGGTTCCCGACGTTCCGGTAGTAGGTATCTCTAATCTTACTCACTACTATTACGTCCTTCTAAGGCCTCACTTCACCTTCATATCTGTCAAATAATATTGCTCAGTTCTGGGATCCCAGGGGCTTGTCTTAAAAAAAATGTTGACCTACGTTCAGGTCTCTCTCATTACACGAGCGTTTATGATACAGTGTTTCTGTTACACACCATTCCATACGTTCTACATTTTTACACTTGGATTACCAATTGCACGCCTCTGGCCTACTAGCATCTTTCTTACCCCTAGGTTCCTGGACTGGACCTGATTATACAAAGTATATATAGACATATATATTGAAGTCGCCCGAGCAATTTCCAATATACAGAACTAACACTCAAGGTCAGTATCTACATACGTTACATACTTCCTGCAAGAGACAAGCCCCCGTCAGGGTAGAGAACTGGCTTTCAGGGTCAGGTGCTGGCCCTAGCTTCCCACAATAATACTACGGTCCGCGAGGTCTACACCCCTACCTCATACACGGAGGTTCAGCCCCACGACCAAATCATAGCTAGCTACCTCGCTCGCTCTTCTTTAGGGCTACAGTCAGGGCTTCCCATGTCACGGCCACACGTTTTGAATCTCTTACAGTCACCGAGAGGCTGACATCCTGCCACCTCCTTCTGGTGGCCACAGAATCCCCTCGGCCCAAATCATAGGTAGAGCCTCTCACCGCCGCTTGGCAATAGCAGGGCCTCATTTGTCACTTGGTTCTAATTTTAATTATTCGCTTCGGAATTAGCTAGCAGGCCAGTTCTCTGGAGGTTTCATCCCACCTCCACTATACTCTACTTATCCATATCATTATTCCTTTCAGGATGTCGCAAGAACCAATCATCGATCCCCCATCAGACCATATACCCAGCATGCCAGCCAGGCCTGGGTCTCCGGTGGAATCCCTCACTCCTTCTACTCCCAGATCCCTAAGATATTGGACCATTCCAAAAATATCGGCTGAACTTAGGCTCAGGGGAATCCCCTTTCCAGCCACCGCCAGGAAAGCAGAACTTTATAAACTGCTGATGACTCAGGCCAAAGAACCAAGGCCCGGCACCAGTTCACAAGGGCCTTCAGTTGGCTTTTCTGATTCCACCCAGGAAACTCTGGCGGCTATAATGGCCAATCTGCAATCCATTAACAGCAGGTTGCTGAAGGTGGAATCAGCCATAGCCACTCCAGGTGACTTAATAGCCCTAGCAGTCCCTACACCGGTAACCTCGACCTCTCTGACTGCCATACCCCTCATTTCCCCTCCCCACCAGCCACTACCACTCCCACTACCCACACCTCACCAGCCCACTCTGTTCCGGCTTCCATCAAGAAAGATATTCTTGATGGAAAAGACGTCAATTTAATGTCCCTCCTCATAGCCTCCCAAGACGTCTTAGAAAATAGAGCTTACAACTATGGGGACATTTCCGTAGTCTTAAGAGCCAGAGACCCACGTTTGAATAAAAAACTCACCATCCCACAGTTTATCGCGTTCGGCACTTATCACAATGTTATCTGCACGGTGTACCCACATAGGAGAGAACAGCTTGATTTATATATGCACAAGGTAGTTGATTTGGGCATCAAGTATGGAGGGTCCTCATTTTACGATTACCCCAAATCCGTTTCGGCCAAGGCAGCTACTCATCTGACACAATTCAATATTAGAATCGATTGGTGTCAGATAGATACTGAGTTATTCTGCCATCATTTTGCTGGTCTGAGGCCCCCATCTTGTGCCTCTTGTGGTTCCACTTCACACTCCGCCGATCTATGCCCTGGGGATGCAGACCCTTCCACGTCCACTTTTTTACCCCACCACTCCCTCACCCCACTCCCTAGACGGGAAGGTGTCCAGAGAGACAAGCTGGGCAGACCCATCACCTTCTTGGACAAGGCGCAGGTGTGCAATAACTTTAACACTAGCATATGCAGCTACAGCGCATGCAGGTTGTTGCACATCTGCTCCATATGCTTCAGAGCCCACACCAAGTCCATGTGCCCAACCCATCTGACACCGAACAAATAAGCCTCTTCAGCACACATTTAATTATACGACGACACCGCGTCCAGTTAATGGCACTTTCTCTTCGCAACCTTACTCATCTCGGGGGGCTGCTTACTTGCACTCCAAGTAATAAAGTGTGATTTGATATTTTTGTATCCTTCTTCTTTTCCTCCAGTTCATGGAATAGTTTCAGTCATACCAATGTATAATTTTGATGTAATTTGCCTACATTCTACTATTCCAGCATGTAGGGATACATGCTTAAGCAATATAGATATATCTTAGACCTCATTCTCTACACCTCCTCTACTCAGCTGCTAACACTCTTTTATGCTCTTAAATTACAGGTCTCCGGCCTGGCTCCCCCTCCAGCACACCTTCAATCAGCCAGGACGCCATCGTTTCTACGGCTAACCCTGGTTTAAACGAACTATTACTCCACGCACAAACCCTCACGCACCAAGCACTGTCTCCCAACACCACTATCTCTTACGCTAGGGCACTGACTATCTTTAACAAATTCACAGCCGAGTTTTGCTTACAAGGTGACCTTTCCATCAAAACCATGGTGGCTTTTGCCTCCTTTTGCCATTTACACCTTAAACTCTCTCATAATACCATCAAACTCTACCTCACCGGAGTACAACACCACATCCTCACTAACTTCCCTAACCACACTCCTTTTCTGTCTTCCTACCCCATTAAGAAAATCCTCAAAGTTATTTTCAAGGTCTCAGTCCCTCCTAGTACGACTAGGCTACCAATAGACGATCCAATATTCCGGCTCCTAAGCGACTTATTGGACAAATCCCTGTTTGACCACAATACCAATTTAGTCATGAAATCTGCCATTTTTTTGGCCTTTTATGGGTTCCTCAGGCCTAGAGAGTTCACCGTGGTACGGTAGTGATTTTATATACAACATTTTATTGTTTTTGTTGTTAAATAAATAGTATATTTTTATCCTTTCATCACTCTGGATTACCATTCCTTTACTTCCTAGTTTCCATCACATTCCCTGGTGGGGATTATACCCAGGGGCGTATTAGCCGCGAGGCAAACAAGGCATTTGCCTTGGGCGGCATTTTCCAGGGGGCGGCAAAAAAAGCCGCCCCAAACGCCCAGGGCAAATGCCTTGTTAGCCTTGCGGCTAACTGACATGCCGTCTGGGCGGGCAGGCGGTCTGCTGGGCAGTGCTGGCGGGCAGCTGGCGAGGGAGCACTTCCTCTGAGCTGTCTGCTCAGCTCCCTCGCGCGCCGCAGAGTGAGGCTGGGAGCCGGAATATGACGTCATATTCCGGCTCCGCCTCCCAGCCTCACTGTGCGGCGCGCAAGGGAGCTGAGCAGACAGCTCAGAGGAAGTGCTCCCTCGCCAGCTGCCCGCCAGCACTGCCCAGCAGCCACTGGACCACCAGGGAGAAATAGGACCCCCCCCCCCCAGCATTCCCAAAGGTAAGGAGGCTGGGGGGGGGGTAAATAAAAAAAAAAAAAATTGTTAAATATGTGAGTATGTGTGTATGTCTGTTAGTGTGTGTGTGTGTGTGTCTGTCTGTCTGTTAGTGTGTCTGTGTATGTCTGTTAGTGTGTGTGTGTGTGTCTGTTAGTGTGTGTGTGAATGTCTGTTAGTGTGTCTGTGTATGTCAGTGTGTGTGTCTGTTAGTGTGTGTGTGTGTGTGTGTATGTCTGTTAGTGTGTGTGAATGTCTGTTAGTGTGTGTGTGTGAATGTCTGTTAGTGTGTCTGTGTATGTCAGTGTGTCTGTTTATGTCTGTTAGTGTATGTGTGTGAATGTCTGTTAGTGTGTCTGTGTATGTCTGTTAGTGTGTGTGTGTGTATGTCTGTTAGTGTGTCTGTGTATGTCTGTTAGTGTGTGTGTGTATGTCTGTTAGTGTGTGTGTGTATGTCTGTTAGTGTGTGTGTGTGTGTGTGGGTGTGTGTATGTCAGTGTGTATGTCTGTTAGTGTGTGTGTGTATGTATGTCTGTTAGTGTGTGTCTGTTAGTGCGTGTGTGTGTGTCTGTTAGTGTGAGTGTGTGTGTATCTGCTAGTGAGTGTGTGTCTGTTAGTGAGTGTGAGTGTGTCTGTAAGTGTGTGTGTGTTTCTGTTAGCGAGTGTGTGTTTCTGTTAGCTAGTGTATGCGTATCTGTAAGTGAATGTGTGTGTGTGTGTATTTAGAAGGCGGGGGAAGGGTGGGGGTGGTGCGGGCGGGGGGGAAGGGTTGGATGGGGGTGGCGCGGGCGGGAGGGGGGTGTCTGAGTTTTGTCCTGCCTAGGGCAGCACAAAACCAGGATACACCACTGATTATACCACCTATGCTACACCAACTAGAGCAAGTCTTACTCTAGTACATGTGAGTACGCCATTTTATATTTTTTCTTTGTATTTACCTTATCAATACATATTGCACTATTTGGATTCTCTATGTCTCTCCATATATCATCTGCCTGAGACTGTCAAGACGCCTACTGCTTCATATATATCCTGAGACGGGGATTGTTCCGTCTATGCGAAATAACAGCTGAGCTCTGGTAAATGTGAATGTGCGTTCACTTAAGCACTCTTTCACATACCCACTATACCCACCTTATTGCACTATTATTCTTTATGTTTTTTACTTTGAGGTCAACTGTATAGAGACCGTCATCATAAGATTTGTGTACGTTTATTATTTATATCATATTCTGTTCACAGATGAAGAGGTGAGGCCGCCTTCAGTAGATGATCAAAGGGGAAGTCAATAGATTAATGCAGGCATCACAAGCTCTGGCCCCTCAATTGTTGCTGAACTATAACTATAGTGATTCCCTGGCTAGCTGCTGCATTCACTGAATTATGGAAGTTGGGGCAGAATTTGAAATCCCGGGGATAATGGGTGGAGCTATATGACCCTCTTCTACTTTCCCCGAATATTGTGTTTTGGAAACCCCTCGGGGAAAGCCTGGCGAGCTGCCTCACTGCTAGGTTCTTTCACTTGCTCTTTATAAAATCCAAGAATATGATAATTAATTTCCTATAATTATTGTGTAATAAAATTCCCCTGAAAGCTGTTTAAAGAAGCCTGGTTTGCTCTTATGAATAATGTACAATGTTCTGGTGACCTCCTCCCTATTTCAGCAGAAAAACCCTTGTGCCTGTGGGCACAGCTTCTTATGTGTGTTGAAATCATGCAGCTGTTAATGAGAACACCAAGGTTATAGAGTGTATTTATTATCAGCCAGCACCATACACAACATAAGATTATATATAATGTATGTTTAATGTCCAAAAACAAACATTACAATAGATAAAACACTTTGAAAAGAACACTTTTAGTAACCTGACTACAGCTCCCTTTAGTGGTTATGGTGCTAGCAGCCCCCTGGCACTTCCAGTTCTAAGGAGTCAAATGGTTTTTGAACAGATTGACTTCTTACCTGGGGTTCGCTTCCTGCCTACACTACTAATGCTGGAGAGTCGGAAGTACCAAAGCAGTTGGCTGATCACTCTCAGCCAGTGAGCTAGAGAACTTGGCTAAGGTGATCGAAGGAAGATCATGCTTAAGAACTTCCAACTCTCTGGCGTTAGTAGTGGAGACGGGGAGTCGCGTACCCCATGTACAAAATGTAACCATTCAAAAACAGTTTGGCTCCTTCAATGCCTGTACACTCTGGCACCATAACCACTACATCACGTTGTAGTAGTTATGGTGCTTGCAGTGTTCCCTTAAATAAATCACAAAAACATAGACATATGTACATACATAAAGCTACACTTCGTAAAGCACCTCTATCTACCTATCTATAAAAGGTCAAAAATAAGGGTGGGTACTGCCAGAAGGGTGGTTCAATAAAGGTGTTGCGGGAGGTAATGACCTAACCACACCAGACCACCAAGGGCAGGAATGTTGCCCCGCACCGGAAATCCAGCAACATGAAAATGTTGTTTAATCCCCTGTTATTAGCGGGGAGATTCAGATGAATGCTTTAAAAATAAATAATATCTATCTCTATATATATATATATATATATAAAATTATTATTTTTTTAAGCATCATAATTCCCCACAAAAACAAATAAATCTTAAAATACTATAATAATAATAATAATAATAAAACTGTAAGTGGAAAAATAAATAAATAAAAAGCTATTATGAACCAGCCTTCCAAAAGAATGTATAAAAATGACTATATAAGGAGTTGTAATGATGGGCACATGCCTCCCTCAGTGAGCCCATACTTGAAAAATCTGTACAAACTGCTATTAAATACAAACACAGAACCCAGTCCTGGTCTACAACAGATTAAGGAATGAGAATTACATCACAACTCTAATATCAGCAACTGTCGGCCAAGGAAAATGGGCGTTGGAGTTCAGTTGGAGTTCATCATTTGAATTACAGTTAAGACACCCTGGTGTTAAAATCTACTCACAAGTGTGCAATTAAATGGTTAAACAAGCAATACAATCTCTATGGCTTTAAAAAGTAGGTGAACAAGGGATCGATAGTGAAGGGTTTATTTATTTATTTACAGAAAATTGCGAAGATCTGACAAAGTGAATTAAAAAAAAATGAAGAAATATCCAGGTTAACTATTTTTACCTAAATTCTGTAATCCCTTAATCAATTCTGCACAATTCCTAATTTAGTGAATTTGTAATGTGTTGACGCTTGTCAAAGACGATACCTTGATACCTTACTAAACAGTGGCATGTGTCTTGACCGCAGGCTACAAGAGGAATAGTTTGTTATCCCTGTTGGTTACTGTAAAATACATAATGTATTATTCTTTTGTAGTAAACTGACAGATGGAAATGCTGTATAATAACAAGAAGATTGTATGAATGTCAAGACAGGTGGTGCGTGAACAAAAGCCAATTTCTCTGTTCGGTAATGACTGATAATTCTAACAGTACTAATCCCACAGTATTCAATTTTACAAACATACCTCACCAATAAAACACTGTGCTATACTAAACAAGGATAGATAGATTTCAGTTTGAATATACAGAGTCAAGACAGATCATCATAAATTATATTTTAATAAAACAAAATTACTATAATTGCTTAAAGTAACACTATAGGGTCAGGGACACAAACTTGTATTCCTAGCTTTATAGTTAAAACCACCATCTTGCCCTCCCTAAATATAGTAAAATCTTACTTGTCTTCAAATCTGCTGCTGCTGGTTCTACCCCTGATCTGCCTGCTTGGCTGACACCATCAGAGGTGATTAGCTGAGCCAATCACAATGCTTTCCCATAGAATTGCCTGAGACTGTCAAGGAGGCAGATCAGGGGCAGAGCCAACACAAGCCAAACACAGTACTGACCAATCAGCATCTCCTCATAAAGATGCATTGGATCAATGCATCTCTATGGGTAAAGTTCAGTGCCTCCATGCAGAGGATGGAGATACTGATTGTCAGTGAGTATGCAGCACTGCCCCAGAAAGCACTTCTAGTATCCATCTGAGGAGTGGCCACTGGGCTGTAATGTAAACACTGCATTTTCAGTGAAAAGCCAGTGTTTACTGCAAAAAGCCTGAAGGGAATGATTCTACTCATCAAAACAAATACAATAAGCTGTAGTTGTTCTGGTGGTTATAGTGTCCCTTTAAAGGGACACTCTAGGCACCCAGACCACTTCTGCCCATTGGAGTGGTCTGGGTGCCAACTCCCATCACCCTTAACCCTGCAAGTGTAATTATTGCAGTTTCTATAAACTGCAATAATTACCTTGGAGGGTTAAGTCCCTTCTCTAGTGGCTGTCTATCAGACAGCCACTAGAGGGACTTCCGTGTTCTTAGAACATGAAAAGTGTTTTAAATGACACTGGACGTCCTCATGCATAGCATGAGGACCACCAGCGTCGCTGGAATCCCCATAGGAAAGCATTGAATGATGCTTTCCTATGGGGAGGTCTAATGCGCGCAAGGAGCGTGGGCGGAGCCTGGCCCGAGGGACATCAGCGCTGGATTCAAGTAAGTCACTGAAGGGGTTTTAACCCCTTCAGCAACATTGTAAGGGGGGTGGGAGGGAGAGGGGCACTGCAGGATTCTGCAGTGCCAGGAAAACGGATATGTTTTCCTGGCACTGGAGAGTCCCTTTAATTTAATATACATGCAATAAATCTGCTACTATTCTGTTTAATTGTTTCTGCACATGCAAAACAGAACAGGATTTCTGATTGTTTTCCTGGACAGCCCTTGTCTGTGACTGTTTGTCTCCCTTAGTCCTTTCATAACTATAATGTTAGCTGTTTTGGTTTGTATTGCTGATTGATTTAAACATTCCATCTTGATTGGTTTAGATTCCAGTTATTTCACGTTTGACCAATCATTTGTATTCAGAATTTTTTTTAGACTGTACTTTGCTACTCAAATCCAAAGGATCAATTTAACGGAAAGGGTGATTTTCTATCTAAAGTCAATTTCATGTAATACATGTTCTGCATGTTGGACTCCTATTGGTTATTCAGGCATGACAAAATGTCACATAATATAAGCAGCATTGTACCATCTAGCAATCTCACACAATCGCTTTCCTTTTTACTGCTAATTCTCCTCTTCCAGTCACACACTGGTAAAACATTCTAGTTTGTAGTAACATGAGACAATGTGTGAATTCAGAATATGAAAAAATATCTGAAAAAAGGTATTCTCTTATATGCCAGTGATGATGATATGCTAGTGTCAGGGCTAATGTGAGAGTTAGTGTTAAATGTAAATGCAATCAGACTTTATTTAGCATGAAGACCTGCAAAAGTTGCTAGTGATCCCTAAATCATACACTTACGTATCTGGATAGATTATTAGAAACACAGCGAACACAAAATCTATGTCCCTGTACTCTAGTGGTTCTCTAGAGCTAATACAATGTGAATTTACAGTTGCTAAAATTTTTACAATGTTGTAATAATTAAATACATATAATTTAATAGATATGTTATTGGATTAACCCCTTAAGGACACATGACATGTGTGACATGTCATGATTCCCTTTTATTCCAGAAGGTTGGTCCTTAAGGGGTTAAAGATAAAAGATAGACAGAGCAGCCGGCCAGTATCTAGTAAAGGGAAAACTAGTGGTTATGGTGCATGGAATGTTCCTTTAAATTGTATTCTCCAGAAAGTGATACTCCGTCATTTTGACGGCCAGGCACATGTAAAGGGGGCTCCTTATTTACACTGTATTATACTGTTTTATGTTTGGTGCAGTTATAAAATGTTCAGGGAGACAAGGTCACGGTAACCAATACATGGAGAATAAGTTGCTAATTTGACGATAAAGTTAACCTGCAAGCTAATATACATTTCCAACACTTTGTAGATAGATATGAGTATTTACAGTAGAGAAAATATTGGTGGTAAATAAATGCTAATAATAAATTAATAATACAGAAAGACAGATAAATAAATAGAACTGAAGAAATGTCATCTGAGAGTACAGCAGTAACACCCCATTAGCTCAAGAGGACCTGAACAGAAAAGAACAGAACAAGATAGCAGCAGCACCCACGAGGGACAGGTTTAGGTACGTAAATCTCACCTTTCCTGCCTCCCTGGCCACTGGGCCCACAGCGGCAATATCATCGTCAGGGGTTTTTGCAAATTCAGCAAAGTCCCCAGATGGTGACAGTGCTGCTTTAACAGAACAGCATAGATTATTCAGAAATGTATTGAATGCATCTAAACACGGTTTGCCCAGCACAATGTTTAGGTGAAATTATTTTATCTTCTAATGATGTCATTATAGCTCGCCAGATGTTGTTTAAATCTGGCATTGGCAGAGTCTCAGTAAACAGAGAGTAATTACTGACTAGGCAAGTGTTAAAGTTAACAGTTGTATAAACTAAAGGAGTGGTTCCCACGGGTATGGACTGCACATTCCACTGCAGTTCATTGCAGATTAATAAAAACAAACCATTTGATAGCAAACCTATTATGCACCTACCAAACTGATATAAAATAGTGAGCTATATCTGTAAACAGTATTCCGTAAAGTCTGTAGACCTTTAAGAAGCAGCCTGTATCTCTAGAGGTCTACATAACACTGACAACAATGAATATTCTAAGATAACGAAAGCAATAACAATAGTAATTATAATACTGATCTAAAATGCCAGCAATGCTAGTTTAGCTTTTCCTCATTCTATGTATGCAAGGATTTAAAGCGGCAATGTCACACACACACACACACACACACACACAAAGATGCGCAAGAGTACAGCAACTCCAGGTCCTGACGCCAGGAGCTGAAGAGGACCCGTTAGAACAAGATAGCCACGTCCCGCGAGGGACAGATTCAGGTAAGTAAATCTCACCTTAACCTGCGCCCCTGGCCACCGGAACCCCAGCGACGATGTCATTGTCAGAGGTTTTTGCAAATTCAGCAAAGTTCCCAGACGGTGAGCCTTTAACAGAACAGTGTACTAATATTATTCATTAAATCAGGAATTATTCAAAACTAACCAGGGAATTGCACGTTATAATCCAAGCTAGCCAACCTAGAAATTATGTCATACTTGGTTATTTTTATATAAAATGTACAGTTTCCTAGGCACTGCGGAATATCTGTTTGTTATGTGGAGCGTGATCTTTGGCAATTTTTTGGCAATGGGCAGAGCTAAAGCAAAGATCTTTTTCAGTCGCTAGGCTAATTTACCCATAATCCATCAGTCAAAAGAATCCCACAGAATGACAAACTCCAGACATCATGGTGGCGGTCAGATATTGACGTCCAGCACAAGAAAAGATAATAAATATGAATAAAGGCAAGTGTATTATTAAAGGAATACACCAAGAACCATAACCACTAGTGTGCTATAGTTATCAAGGTCCCTCAGTGTAATGGGTCAAAACATTTTAAATGTTTCCATTACTTCATGTGGAGAACCAGAAGCTCCAAATCAACAGTTTCCATGATCTCTTTTGTGCTACATCCAGTAATACAGGTTAAACGCATTGGAGTGGCAGCTGCAGTACCAGGCTTTGCTCAGATTCTTCCCAGTATGTAGCGGAGGCGTGGTGCGGCTCTGTGTGGATCCCCAGGTAAGAAGTTAAATCCTTCTAAATTGGTTTGACCCCTTACATTAGGGCAGTGTTCCCCAACCCCCGGGCCGCGGACCGGTACCGGTCCGTGGATCAAACGGTACCGGGCCGCCCAGGGGTGTGGGGTGTGCGAGCCTGCCGGCTAATGCAGGGCTGGCATTGCCCAAGTGCCAGCCCTGCAATGTGCCTGCGGACCGGAGGGGAGATCAGAGACCTCCCTCCCCGGTCTGCAAGCACTGTGCTGACAGCCGGCAGGGGAGGGAGTGAGAGAGGACCCAGGAGCTCTTACCTGCAGCTCCTCCGGGTCCTCCTCTCGCGAGATTTGGAGCGTTGCCGCGGTAACCACAGCAACGCTCCAAATCTCGCGAGATTGAACTCTAGCCCTGTAACTGGGCTAGAGTTCACCTCACCACCACCGGACCACCAGGGAATCCCCACCGGACCACCAGGGACTAAGAAATGTCCCCCCTCCTCCCAGTAAAGGTAAGAAGGGAGGGGGGACATGAATATATTAATTTTAATTAAATAAATTTAAAAAAAGCCTCCCTACCCTCCTTACCCCCCATACACACACTGCCCCATACACACACTGCCCCACAAACACTACACACATTGCCCCCATACACACACTACACACACTGCCCCACAAACACTGCCCCCCCACACACACTGCAACTCTCACACACACTGCCACCCTCACATACACACTGCACCGCTCACACACACATACACACAATTTTGAGTCTATGTCTTTATGTGACTGTGTTTGTGATTTTCTGACTATGTATGTGTCTGCGTGTTTTTTTTAATATATGTGACTGTTTTTTGTTTTTTTTGTCTTATTAAATCAAAACAAGCGGGCCACGGAAAAATTATCAAACGTTTACCGGTTCGCGGCGATAAAAAGGTTGGGGAGCACTGCATTAGGGCACTTCTGGCACTATAATCACTACAGAGCTTTAAAGTGGTTGTGCTTGGAGTGTTCCTTTAGGGTAAAAGGGACATAAAAAAGCAAAAGTGAAAGAAATTAAAACAAACCAAAAAAAAGACAATTTTTTTTTTTTTTTTTTGAGAATTTTTGAGGTAAACAAATACAAGTATCTATTATTTGGGTTATAATGAGGTTCCATAAACACTGATCAGTCACAACATTATACCAGAAATACTTCCTTATCAGTGTTTTTACGATAAAGAAAAACAGACAAACTATATAGATTTGAGCATGTACAAAAATATATAGCATATTAACAAAAACTGTCTAAAGTTGTATTGGTGCCTGGAGTGTACCTTTAACTATTGGGTTGTGCAAATGTCACACAGGTGATAGCTATACATATCATATGGACAGCTCAGCTTATGACATCACACACATGTCACAGTGAATGAGCTACATCACAAAGAACCTGGCTCTACCTATGTAGCCAGAATGGGGGGTGAATCCATTTGCAGCGTATACTTTTTTACCAAATCTTTGTAAATTTAGACATGGCCCAAAATGATGCATGGAACCTTGTGTAAGGAACTGTCTGTAAGAATTGAGATGATTACATAGGAAGCAGAAAGAAATACATTTTTATTTATAAATGTATGTGAAAACATGAAAAATATCAACTGTGATGAAAGGTTTGAATTATTGAGCTGTGGTCTACATTTATACTAGAAGGCAATCAAGGAGCGTAAATTAATCCCATCTACCAACTATGGTCTTAATTTAATAAGCTTACCAATAATCAATACTGTTAGAAATACTTTCCAAACAATTTATTGACACAAGTCACCATTAAAGGGACACTATAGTCACCTGAACAACTTTAGCTTAATGAAGCAGTTTTGGTGTATAGAACATGCCCCTGCAGCCTCACTGCTCAATCCTCTTCCATTTAGGAGTTAAATCCCTTTGTTTATGAACCGTAGTCACACCTCCCTGCATGTGACTTGCACAGCCTTCCATAAACACTTCCTGTAAAGAGAGCCCTATTTAGGCTTTCTTTATTGCAAGTTCTGTTTAATTAAGATTTTCTTATGCCCTGCTATGTTAATAGCTTGCTAGACCCTGCAAGAGCCTCCTATATGTGATTAAAGTTCAATTTAGAGATTGAGATACAATTATTTAAGGTAAATTACATCTGTTTGAAAGTGAAACCAGTTTTTTTTTCATGCAGGCTCTGTCAATCATAGCCAGGGGAGGTGTGGCTAGGGCTGCATAAACAGAAACAAAGTGATTTAACTCCTAAATGACAGTGAATTGAGCAGTGCAATTGCAGGGGAATGATCTATACACTAAAACTGCTTTATTTAGCAAAAGTAATTTAGGTGACTATAGTGTTCCTTTAACCCCTTAAGGACACATGACATGTGTGACATGTCATGATTCCCTTTTATTCCAGAAGCTTGGTCCTTAAGGGGTTAAAGGAACACTTAGCACACATAAAGTGAGGAGTCAAGGATAGTCCATCTGGTCCAATCACACAGAAGGGCTTCAGTAGCTCAAATTGATGCAAAACGTAATTCTGGCGATGATAGAAAGGTGTCAGAACACACAGTGCACCGTAGTTTGCTGTGTGTGGGGCTGTGTAGCCACAGACCGGTCAGAGTCTATGGGATTTTTGTTGTTGTAGATCAATAATTTTAATATAAATGCTACTTCTACGGCTTTATCCATGTTTTGTCATGAATGGAGCAAGTTGTAGTTATGCGTGCATGCAGCCACAGCACAGCCTCTCTCATAGAAAGTGATGAGAGAGCTTGTGAAAGGTAGTTGGAAGTTACTTAACGTGCATATCCATGCATTAGCGTTACAGGCGGGATGAAGCATAAAAAGAGCAAAAGCAGTTAAGGTGCCTGAAGTGTAAATTGTAAAGGACTCCATGAGTGGGAAAGTATAAAAAAGGGTTTATCTGCTGATGTAGAAGATGCTGTGATGCTGCCTTTTAAGGCTTCATCAAAACATTTTTAAAATCGATATTTTCTTCGTGGCTCCGTAACGACTATACATAAAGGGGGTTCACACTGGGATAAGATCACACATACAGGTAAAACTGATGAGACTTGCCTTGTAGTGCAGCAAAAAGCCCTGTATGATAGATTAAGAGGATAATAAGTGCTGCAGGGAGAAACAGAAAGAAAACATAGAAATTAAAGTTTTATTTTAAATGTCTGTTTGATATTTCCACACAATCAGAATAAGCTAGAATTCAAATTTTAGTCAGTGACTAGAAAATACTCAGATAAAAATGAACCAATGGCTGCATCCGGTCTGCTATAATTATACATGTATTCTTTGTGCATGACTCCAAAATGTCCCTCTTTAGGGCGGGCAGTATCTATTTTATGCCCAGCTGTCCCTCTTTCGTATCCTAATGTCACCCTCTAGGACAGGGAAAGGCAACCTTCGGCACTGCAGATGTTTTGGACAACGCCTCCCATGATGCTTTGCCAGCATTATGGGTGTAAGAGCATTATAAGGGATGTAGTCCACAACATCTGGAGTGCCAAAAGTTGCCTACCCCTGCTCTAGGAGCTTCATATTGTTGGTGTTATTGCCCCACAGCAATAATACTCACAGTAATGTGTCTTCAAATCACTGTGTTTAACTGTGTTTAGCTATCACTCTGTACAAATCAGATACATTGTTCTTGTTCTACATTACATTTTGGTAGAATAAATTGTTATTAGTAAGTTACATTTTCTCAGAACAGCCACACTCCTCCCCTGAAAAAAAAGAGTCCCTCTTTACAACACCTCTTTATTCTGCAGCTTGGCGCTTAACTCCTTGTAACCCATTGTTATAAGCTTGTCCTTTGAACCTGGAAGCCAGCATAGAAAGAGTAAAGATAATCAATGGGACAATGCAGGAGATTTATGAAGGTGTTCTGTGCTAAAAAGCTGAATAAAGTAATAAAAGTGTGGCAATCACCATGGAAACCACTGGAACCATTAGGACATTCCATTGGTGACTTCTCTTTTTTTTCATTTTTGTGCCATGATTTAGGACACAACACTGTGACAAATCTCTCCCATTGTTCCTATGTCTCCTCTTCATTTTCAATCTTTGCCCTAAGTGCAATGGGTTGTGATGTTATTTGCTAAATCCTAAAGAGTCTATGTCACTCCAAACTTACCTTTTCCCTCTTCTCTTACTCACTCCTGAGCCATTCTCTTCTTTTCTTCAATTCTGATCTTTTTCTCCTAAAATAAATAAAGCAAAGAAAGAGGGACTACTTTGTCTTATGTATTTTTCTTCAACTTGACAAAAGGCGGAGCTGCCTCTGCCAGGTTTTGTTACTTCCCCCAGATGTTGAGAGTGATGGCTGTGGGAAAAGCATTGCTTGCTTAGTGATTTAGTGTTGGCCGGGCCACAGGGGAGGTTGTCCTGGGCAAGAAATTCTTAGGGGCACAACATTTCAAAAGAAAAAAAGAAAGTAGTAATAATAAATAAAATATAGTGTGAGCCCTCCCCCTCACACAGTGAGGCACAATCTCCCAAAGTTTGAACATTCTACACAGTTTGTCAGCATGATGGGGCAAATAAACGTTGCCATGTAACATTTTACATTATTTTTCTTGCCAATTACTATCCTCATGTAATCCTTATTGTCGAATTACATAATACCTATTAATAGTGTGATTTCCCGATACACATTACTTTAGGCATGAGGTGGATTTAAAAAATTGTGCAACACAACTATCAATGCCATACACATCACAGAGGCAGGTATGGAAGAAGGAGCAAGGCTATCAAGGCACCAATTAAGAGACTCAATGAGTGTTAATGGTCCATGGGTTAGGGATACAATACTTTCCACTGGCTTGTTCATTACAAAACAATATCTGTGGAGGCTCCTGTGGTCTTGCAGGCTCCTCCATAGACTAGTGTTGTAGATTCATGAATGTCCAAAAGTTGGGCATCAGGCACTTCATCATGAAGAAAGAAGTTGGTGGAGACCACAGGACACAGCATCAGGCAAGTATAACTCACCTTCGCTACACCCCCAGGTCAGCACACACCAAGTGGTGATGTCACCATCACATGTCTTTGCAAAAGATGCAAAAAAAAAAACAGAAGGTGACAGAGCTGCTTTTAGATAAATGTACAAAACAACGAAACATCACAAACAAAATTAAATAAATAAATGAATAAAGCTTAACACAAGTGATTTCAATGTTTTATTCTATGGTGTAATATTCAAATAAGTGGCGACTTATTTTTGAAGATCTGTGATCAGAGGCCCCCCCTTGGAAGTATTGCACCAACATTTATAAGTACTGACAAAACTCACAACAATGCAACGTGGTTTCATAGCACCATCAGAGCAATGACGAGAACAGGAGGTGAACTCGAGAGACGGTGGCGCAGGACACATCAGAGGATAAAGCTGTTAACACCAAACATCTCAATGAATACCAATTGAAAATAACTCCTAAAAATCAGCATTTTTTCCACGCAAAATTACATTCTTCCACAATAGGCCCAGAAAATTGTTTCGCACATTAGAAAGGCTCTGCAAACCAGCATGCATGCATATCCCCACCAACTTTCCTCAGGATAATTGTGAAGAATTAGCAAACTTCTTCACAGACAAGATTTCCTCCATCCGAGCCTCTTTCGCAGGCCAACCAGTTATCCACTACGGTGGAATGCCAGATTGCCTCAGTTTATGGTCTATGTTTATTAATGTAGATATAGAGGAAGTTAAAAGAATCATGCAAAAGTTACGCCTCACAACTTGTGACTTAGATCCTCCTTCAGCTCATCTTATTTCCGCGTGTATTGAAACATTCGTCCCAGCTCTCACAAAAATAGTGCAGTGTTAACTAAAATATGGAAACTTCTCTCATCCTCTAAAAGAAGCAGCGGTAAAAACCCTCCTAAAGAAACCATCACAAGACTCAGACTGCATGGCAAATTACAGACCAGTATCCAACCTTCCATTTCTGGGAAAAATAGAAACATAGATAAGAACCATTTGGCCCATCTAGTCTGCCCCATTTCTAAATACTTTTATTAGTCTCTTACATGTAGGATAGCCATACGCCTATCCCATGCATGCTTAAACTACCTCACTATGTTTACCTTTACCACATCAGCCCAAATGGTTATTCATTGAAATCATTGAAAAAGTAGTGGCAACTCAATTGGAGTCCCATCTATCAAGCTATAACATTGTTGAACCTTTTCAGTCAGGTTTAAGATGCCCTGGTGCCAGGGCCATATGAAGAGCTCATTGGGTCTAGTGCTGACAATTATGATGGGCCTAATTATAGAATTGTATCAACAAAAAACACTAAAACAGTCATACCTCCTAATCGTCATGTATCTGGTGGATGTGGTGCTGGAGGGAAACTCACAGGATATAGCTTTAAGAAAACACATACCCTATACTCATCTCTCGATTTCATATTTCAAGTAAATCCATGCCCCCCTAACAGCAGTGTCCAGTGAAGCAGGGTTTTCATGGGTGGGATAAAAGGGTTGTCCACTGATGCAAATCACCTAACAATACCTTCCCAAAGGGGCAATCATGCCCCCAAAAATCTGTCCGAGGAATTAGGAGGTCAGTCTGGTGTGAATGCATGTCAGGCTGTCTGCCATTCATGCAGGCTGTCCAACCAAGGGCATACAGCACCCTGAGCTTGGCATCAATGCGACTAATGATACACTAGCTCTACGGTTTCTAAGGACTGTCCCCTAGCACTCGCTGGTCCACTCGTCTCCTAACCTTCTTACCAGCAGGCAGAAGCTCCTGTTATACAGTCTGGGGCAGAGAAGAGGTGTATGTATTGAGTGTAGAAGAAAGGGAACATGCCACAGTGTTTCAGAGACTGAAGCAGCAAGCGCAATTGCATAGTGCGCAAAGTCAGCTTTACATTAACTTATTTCATTGTCAGCCAATTCACACAAGTGTTGTTTCTCTACATCCACATGTGAAGAGTAATAGTAGTTTTTGTTTGTTTGTTTTTTAGAAATGGGTCTATTTCATGGGCCTGGAGCTGCAGCTCCATTAGCGCCCTATGTTAATCCAGCCTGCCCAGTGCTAAATGATCTCCTTATGGCGAGAGACAAAGGTGATTACTCCATCCTAATCGTCCTGGATCTCTCAGATTTTCTCCCATACTATTCGCAATTAACTTGCTACCGGGGGCGGACATCATTAGGAAACTTGGCCCAAGATATCATTGTTACGCTGATGACACACAACTCTACCTCTCCATTGCTCCAGATACTAAAGAGCTGTCAAACGTTGCTTAGCAGAACTCAGAGTAGATGATTACTAGTTGACTAAAAGTGAACCCGAACAAAACAGAGTTACTTTTGGTGAGAGGACCCCAGGCAGAAAAAAATAACCCGACTGGACTGGAACTTGGAGGCTCTAAACTTATTAGTTCATCAGAGGTATGACATTTCAGAGTGCTGATTGACTCTGGACTATCATTTAGACAGCAGATTTCGCAATAAAATCTGCCTGCTTTCATCAAAGAAACATAGCGCCTGGATACAAAACTTAATCCCACATGATGACATGCCAACATTAATCCATGCATTTGTGTCCTCTCCTCTATATTACTGTAATGTACTTTACTTGGGACTCCCAGAAAATGAACTCCATTGCCTACCCAGTACAAAATGCAGCAGCCAGAATACCGACAAAATAAACCCGATCATGCCATATAGCACCTGTTCTCCGCTCCCTGCATTGGCTTACAATGAAATGATCTGCGGACCTTCAAAGCCTTACACAATCAAGGCCCACAATACCTGAAAGAACTTTTAACACTGTTCTTTCCATCTCGCTTACTTCGGTAATCACTCCTGTCAGTACCCACTTAGTCAAGCTACCCCCATATTCCAAAGCACCTTACCTTGCTCAATTAGAGAGGAACCATTCTTACAGACTTTTTTTTTTTTAAAGCTAAAGACCGACCTCTTTAATCATGCATTTAGTCAGCTCATCTGACTACCAAAATCTTGAAACCTTTATGTCTGTTTTATATATATGTAAAATGATTTGAGTATCACAGGGAAGAAAATAATTGCGAATTATTATTACAACTATCAGCAAAGTTAAGCCAGCTAGTAGCTGGCATTTTAGCATATTTGCCACAATTCCAATGTTAACAGTGTCTGCCTGTGTAGAATAGATTAAGTAAAACTAGCTATACTTGGCTTAACCGCTTAAAGACACATGACACGTGTGACATGTCATGATTCCCTTTTATTCCAGAAGTTTGGTCCTTAAGGGGGTTAAAGGCAAATGTAATTAAGTGAACCACGTGGTAGCCACTCCTGCCCACATTTACCTTGGTTCATCATTTAACATTTATTTTATAAGAAAATAAAAGATATGTAAGATGGATCAGTGACATTCGGGGAGGACCCAAGCTTGATATACAGGTGTGCAATAATGTCATTCAATAATGTGCTGGGAGAGTGACTAGTTATTTTCTCTAGGCTGTGACATTCCAGAGTATTTTAAATTCTGCTATTACCATGTCCTGCAGGCTAAATAAAGGTAACATTAAATTACATGATAGATAATCGAAGAGAATGGATGAAAGTCTGTATTAATTGTCTGCAAGTTGCCCTTCAATAAGGAACAATCCATTTTATATATTAAATAAAACAAAAAACATAGTACATCTACCGCCCATTTAGATAATCCATTATATGCATAATAAAACAAAACATATTTTCTATATTTTTTTTTAAAAAACACCCCAAGATTGGATTAAAGGGTCACTCTAAGAACCAAAACAACTAGCATATCACAAAACGTGTGCTGCGTGGATCCTGCCCAGGAATGACTGCATCTACAAGGAAGCCTCTCTGGATGAGTGACATCAAAGGAGGACATTTACTTTCTCTCTTTCTTTTTCAAGTTGTTCAGTACTCCTCCTTCTAGGTCTGAATAGCCAAATCTGTGGTCACATGCATACGCAATTAATGATAAGGAGATTCCTGTACACAGCATGGTTCACCGAACTGTGAACCGGGTTAATTTTTATATAGGTACTACATTTTGTGTGAGTGTTTGTATTCGTTTTATTTGCATTTCCTTCTTCTATTAATTCATTTGATATAAACATTTTTCTTCTATTTTCACAATCTAGTGGCCTATGTTTGCTGGCATTGTATCTTTAATGTATTTAGCAATAAAAGCCCTTTTAAAATAAAGCTTATGGTGGCAAAGGCCACAACAACAAGCCTGCGACAGGGCTGCGTACGGGCCTGTATCGGGGCTAGCCTTGGGATTCCTTAAAGGGCTGGAGTGTCGAGAGGAAACCTGACAACTATGGGCCACCTTCACTACTGCACTTGGATAAGGCATTTATTACCACACTTGGATAAAGCATTTACCTACACCAGAGCTCATTCCTACTGTGCGGTTGTGTTCTGCCTTTCAGCATATGCTGATCTGGGAATCTCACCTCACATCACTACTTCATAGTGATTCAATGAGTCAATATGGAGCAACAGTTTATTTGTTTTTAGTATTTGTCTATCCTATGCCTTATATCCTGAATTTTCTATCAGTATCTTAGTATTTCTTAGTCCTTAATTGTTTTAGATGATTACCTAAGATATGCATAGGAGCCTCTTGGGTAGACTGTCAGACAGTCTACATGACTTCCTTTATTATTTAGAATTTGTGCAGATACATAGCTCTGTGATTAAAGCATTACTTGTCATTTCTCTGTTATACCATAATATTGTGCCCAATGCTGTATTGTTATGCCATTGCAGAACCAAACGTTTAAAAAAATGGAGCTGTTAAGTAAAAGTAAATTGTAAGCTTATGTTTATTACATGCCACGGAACTAATATTTACCCAGATTCAGCACCAGAAGTCCCCTGTCACTTCTTACATTCAATTTACTGGTACTTGGACTACAGCCTCCATTAGGTTTGCTCTTAATCAGAGGAGTATGCTGGGAGTTACAATCTACGTAGATTAAAGTAATTACTTCATTCTTGGAACTCCAGTTACTAAACTTACCGGGTAGGTGGTGTAAATAGTTTTGGTGATCTATGATTGACAAAAGATGCAATACTGTACAAAGTTTGAGGAACATTTCACATGCCAGGGTCCAGCTCCCAAATTTCTATTCTGGCTCATTGATTGAGATCATATTTGTGAACCCCCAAATGAAGTAAGCGTTTTTTTTACAGCGGTCACCTATTTACATTTTGACAGGGCTCGAGTCCTGCAGGAACGCGTGGGAACGGCGTTCCTGCACTTTTTCCACAGCAGGAACGCCGTTCTCATTACTAGTCCTGCAGGACCCAGGGCTGGCACAAGCGGCTGCCAGAGCAGGGGGAGCACAAATCCGAATCCCCTGCCTGTGACTGGGGACTCGGATTTTTAAACTCCCCTCTCCCCCTGCAGTCAGTGGAGTCGTCCGGCCTCTCCTGATGATGTCAGTAGGAGGGGGCGTGACGTTCTCTGCTCTTCTCACAGGACCGCTGGGGAGCAGAGGAAGCCACGCCCCCTCCTCCTGACATCATCAGGAGAGGCTGGCTTACTCCACTGACTGCAGGCTGCAGGTTCCAGATCCTGTCCCACCCCTCCTGGCCCAAGGTAAGCCTCAGGGAGGGGGGAAGGCACTTTAGTTTTTTTTTTGTTTTTTTTTGTCCCTTTCCCCAGTCCCTGTCCCCCTGCTCAGGCCCTGTCCCCCTGCTCAGGCCCTGTCCCCCTCCTCAGGCCCTGTCCCCCTCCTCAGGCCCTGTCCCCCTCCTCAGGCCCTGTCCCCCTCCTCAGGCCCTGTCCCCCTCCTCAGGCCCTGTCTCCCTCCTCAGGCCATGTCTCCCTCCTCAGGCCCTGTCCCCCTCCCCAGTCCCTGTCCCCCTATTTAAGACCCTGCCCCCCCTCCTCAGTCCCTGTCTCCCTCCTCAGTCCCTGTCCCCCTCCTCAGTCCCTGTCCCCCTCCTCAGTCCCTGTCCCCCTCCTCAGTCCCTGCCCCCCTCCTCAGCCCCTGCCCCTCTTCCTCAGCCCCTGCCCCTCTTCCTCAGCCCCTGCCCCTCTTCCTCAGCCCCTGCCCCTCTTCCTCAGCCCCTGCCCCTCTTCCTCAGCCCCTGCCCCTCTTCCTCAGCCCCTGCCCCTCTTCCTCAGCCCCTGCCCCTCTTCCTCAGCCCCTGCCCCTCTTCCTCAGCCCCTGCCCCTCTTCCTCAGCCCCTGCCCCTCTTCCTCAGCCCCTGCCCCTCTTCCTCAGCCCCTGTCCCTCTTCCTCAGCCCCTGTCCCTCTTCCTCAGCCCCTGTCCCTCTTCCTCAGCCCCTGTCCCTCTTCCTCAGCCCCTGTCCCTCTTCCTCCACCCCTGTCCCCTTTCCTCCGCCCCTGTCCCACTTCGTCAGCCCCTCAGTTCCTGTCCCTTTCCTCAGTTCCTGTCCCTTTCCTCAGTTCCTGTCCCTTTCCTCAGTTCCTGTCCCTTTCCTCAGTTCCTGTCCCTTTCCTCAGTTCCTGTCCCTTTCCTCAGCCCCTCAGTCCCTGTCCCTTTCCTCAGCTCCTGTCCCTTTCCTCAGCTCCTGTCCCTTTCCTCAGCTCCTGTCCCTTTCCTCAGCTCCTGTCCCTTTCCTCAGCTCCTGTCCCTTTCCTCCGCCCCTGTCCCACTTCGTCAGCCCCTGTCCCCCTCCTCAGCCCCTCAGTTCCTGTCCCTTTCCTCAGTTCCTGTCCCTTTCCTCAGTTCCTGTCCCTTTCCTCAGTTCCTGTCCCTTTCCTCAGTTCCTGTCCCTTTCCTCAGTTCCTGTCCCTTTCCTCCGCCCCTCAGTCCCTGTCCCTTTCCTCAGCTCCTGTCCCTTTCCTCAGCTCCTGTCCCTTTCCTCCGCTCCTGTCCCTTTCCTCCGCTCCTGTCCCTTACCTCAGCCCCTGTCCCTTACCTCAGCCCATGTCCCCTTCCTCAGCCCATGCCCCCCCTCCCCCTCCTAAGCTCCTGTCCCTCTTCCTCAACTCCTGTCCCCCTCTTCAGCCCCGTGCCCTTACTCAGCCCCTGCATACAAGCGTATCATTTTTTGGGGGGTGAGGGGGGGGGGGGGGGGGTCGGGGAGTGGATCTTGGGTGAGTTCCTGCACTTTTTTACCCAGGACTTGACCCCTGCCCAGATGTATTAAAACTTCACCATCTTTTGGGCACCCCTGCATTAGATGGTTTGACTCTTATGTCACAGAGAATTGAAAGAGAAGAACTAACTGCTTGCATAGCTCATTATGTCAGCAGAGTTGTACATGCACAGAATAAGGTTGTGCACAAGCAGACATGCTTTCTTCATGTGACTTATAGAATGGGGAACTGCACATTCTAAATGTTTTCTTAAAGGAATACTCCAAGCATGATGTAGTGATTATGTTTTCAGAAGTGCCCTTGTGCTGATCCCATTTTAAGGAGTCAAATGGTTTAAGAACAGTTTGACTTCTTACCTTGGTTCTGCTTCCTTCCTTCACTACTTCTGACAGAGGGCCACATGCTCTCAGCCAAAGATCTAGCCTGCATAGCAGTGCTTAGCTTAGGAGGTGCTTAGTACTGGAGGCCAACTTGGAAAATTTAGTCTTAACAAACTGGAAAAGATGTAATATTACAACTATAGACCACCTAATAGAAAATACTAAAATAAAATAATTTTCGGATTTAACAAGATAGTTTAATCTCCCTTCATCTGAGCTTTTTAACTACCTAAGAGTAGAGTATACATTGAAGCAACATTTTAGATTTAGTAAAACAGGAATAAATGAGGATTTACGGTGCATGTTTAACCAAAATAAAGTTAATAAAGTTCTCTCCAAAGCATTACAAATATAGAATGGTATAAATCATTGATAGAGACAAAGAAAGCTATCCATGGTATAAGCTTGCAGGAGACTCAACATAAATTTATCAACAAGTGGTATCTGGTACCTTCAAGGATAGAATGTTTACTTTGTCAAGTGATTTCTGCTGGAGGTGTGAAAAGAGTAGAGGTTCATACATACATACCTGGTGGAGCTGTACTGAAATAATGAAGCAATGGAAAAAGATTTTTGTTGTGCCGGAGGTAGCCTTATTACATTTGAGATGGCCTAAGTAAAAAAAGATGGAAATAAATTACATTATACATTGCTTTGTAGCTTTTAAAATTCTAATAGCTAGAAACTGGAAAACTGAAAACGTCCCAATATGGAAAAATATCAGAGGCGGCTCTCTAATTAGGTGGTTTGGGCGGCCACCTAAGGCTTTGTGCTGGCTGGAGCCTCATGGCCGCCTACACCGCCTGTGGGCAGACTGTGTCAGGTCCTCGGTCAGTGACCGAGGACCTGACACCAGGAGGGGGCCCGGCCAGCCATCGCAGGCACCGCTCTGCAGCTCATGTGTCTCGCGAGAATTGGGCAATCGGAGCATTGCCGCAGGTTACCACGGCAACGCTTTGATGGTCGCGCGAGATTACATGGTCTGTAGCTCCACAATGGCCACCGGACCACCAGGGAGCCCACTGGACCACCAGGGAGTAAAGGTAGGTTCTCTCACCCCCACCACCCCACACCACCGTCAGCCTCACCACCCCACACCACCCTCAGCCTCCCCACCACCTTCAGCCTCGCCACCCCCCACCACCCTCAGCCTCCCCGCCACCCTCAGCCTCACCACCCCCCACTACCCTCAGCCTCACCACCCCCCACCACCCTCAGCCTCACCCCCACCCTCAGCCTCACCACCCCCCCACCACCCTCAGCCTCACCACCACCCTCAGCCTCACCACCCCCCACCACCATCAGCCTCACCACCCCCCTCAGCCTCACCACCCCCCACCACCATCAGCCTCACCACCCCCCACCAACCTCAGCCGTCACCACCCCCACCACCCTCAGCCTCCCCACCACCCTCAGCCTCACCACCCACCACCACCCTCAGCCTCCCCACCACCCTCAGCCTCACCACTCCCCTCAGCCTCCCCACCACCCTCAGCCTCACCACCCCCACCACCCTCAGCCTCACCACACCCCCAGCATCACACCCCCACCACCCTCTGGATCACCCCCATACCACCCCCTCACCACCCTCAGAATCACCACCCTCAGCATCACCCACCCTCAGCATCAACTCCCCACCACCCTCAGCATCAACCCCCCACCACCCTCAGCATCACCCCCCCTCACCATCAACCCCCCTCCCTCACCATCAACCCCCCTCCATCTCACATCAACCCCCCTCCATCTCACATCACCCCCCCTCACTCTCACATCACTCACTCTCACATCACCCCTCCCTCACTCTCACATCACCCCCTCACTCTCAAATCACCCCCCCACTCTCACATCCATCCTCTCCTTCTCACATCACCCCCTCACTCTCATGTTACCCTCCCTCTCACCATCACCTCCCTCTCCCTCTCACATCACCCCCCACACCATCACCCCCTCTCACTCTAACATCACCCCCTCTCACTCTCACATCACCCCCCACACCATCACCCCCATCTCACCATCATCCCCCTCTCCCTCTCACCATCACCCCCCATACACACAACACACTTCAAGCAGCTACCCCATACACATACGGTCTCAGACAAAAACGCAAACATGCTCACAGAGACATACATTCACACACAAGGATACTCTCTGGCACATACACAGGTAGACAGTGCCTCAATGTGTATATGTGACACTTTTTTGTTAGTGGGGCCTCATGTTTGAGTTTTGCCGAAGGCCTCATAAAGTCTAGAGCCGCCTCTGAAAAATACAATAAATCAATTATTATTTCAATTATGAATGGAGTAGGCAATTAATGAAGACTCAAATATTAATGAACAAGACAATGTAGAGATGAAAGATCTGAAATTAATATCACTGGAGTCCACTGTACAAGAAATTTATATAGTTTAGATAGAGTAAAGGATAAAAGCCTTTAGAACCCGCCAATCCACTGTGAGACACACTCAATGCGATATATGTTGTTTGATAAATGTTTGTACTTATATGTATGATGTAGGTTTAACTTATAGACATAATTTAATTCAAATGAACTGAATTGTATGTTATTTGTACATGTCATATTAAGAAAACAATTTAAAAAAATAATAATAAAAAAATAAAAAGAAATTGTGCAAGTAGGTCCCTGAATTGTAAGTCCAGCCCTGTACAAAAGGTAAAACATCCTTGGCACCATAACTACTACAGCACACTGTAGTGGTTAGGTACTTTGAGTGTTCCTTTAACACAGTTTGTGAAGGGAAAGATAATAAAAACCTAAACAATCTTATTGAAAATACAGTGATTTTCTTTTCTTTATTCTGGCAAGAATGGTAAGAAAACACGATCTGGGAAGATCAACTGGCCACTCCTATGGAAAATTATTTTCCTCTGCAGCAACAGCACAATAAAAATTATTTGTATAAACACTCATTATAGTCATCATAAGCAATAACCTAGAATTTAAAGGCATTTAAATAGAGCTTCTCTTTTTATCTTTGATGTGCTGTAGTGAACAAAATAAGACCGTAGGAAAAAATGAATTCAACGTTGCTATGATTGTCATCGTATATATTTTGCTCGATATATAGGTGGTATATGTCTTTCTTTTCTGTTACAAGGTTTATCATGAAGCTTTTTTTATAGTTAGGTTAATTTCTGTAAATTTGTTTTGGATTTTTAAATTACTTTGTTGTTCTAAACTTCTGAAACATTGTGCAAAGTACTAACACAATTGATTAATCACCATGGCAACTACTGAACAGGCACTGATACATTTCAGCTCGATGTTACAATAAAGTCTCAGGATAGAACCAGCTTTGGTGATAGTTCAATTCTGATTGCAACAATCCTCATATGTACCACCTCAACGGTCTTAGGACTTGCATATGAGGATTGTTACAATTGTTCCTAATGACTTCAGAACAAGTGCTCTGATCCAGTGCTTATGAACCCAGCGATTTCCCTAGACAGTGAGTTGTGTTGTTTTGGCGGTCTGGATGTGAGTATCGTTTCTTTATTATTTTTGAATTTTGATTGCTCTTTTCATCACGAGTTGTACATGTCACTTTAAATGGACACTCCAACTATTCTGACCTTGAAAAGCTTTGATGATTTCTTAAAATTCCAAGTTAAAAATTCTCATGCATCTACTACTTCCTTTTATACTTGAAACATAAACATTTATCAGAAATGCCCCCATGTATGACTTGCCCTTATTTCCTGACTTGCTGCATTGTGTTGTTAAGTCAAACATTTCTCATAGAGAAGCAATGTGGACAAAGCAAACATGTGCCTTCCCAATAGTTGAAATGAACATTCCTTCTTATAAGGAAGCTGTGGAATGGCTAAAAAGCTAGCCTCTCAGATCGCAACTTCATAGCATCATGTAGCATCTTTACTTGTAGACAATATGAATGCTCATTGCACAAAAAAAGGCAATACAGAGTAAGCAACTTACAAAGTAAGTTATGGTAGCAAATCAAATCAGATAAAAAAAAAAAAATCTGAACAGACAGAAAATGCGGCATTTCGACAATGATGGCTTATGCAAAAGCCAAGTCACAATATATGTGGCCTTTTATTGTGGCCAGCCTAAGGCACACCTTTGCAATAATCATGCTGTCTAATCAGCATGCTGATATGCCACACCTGTGAGGTGGATGGATTATCTCGGCAAAGGAGAAGTGCTCGCTAACACAGATTTAGACAGATTTGTGAACAAATTGTGAGAGAAATAGGTCTTTTGTGCACATAGAAAAAGTCTTAGCTCTTTGAGTTCAGCTCATGAAAAATGGGGGCAAAAACAAAAGTGTTGTGTTTATAATTTTGTTCAGTGTAGATATCAAATCGGTATGATTTTGGAGTTTAGTGAATAATCCTTCCTATATGAACTGCAGTCCTTTGATATACAAGAACATATACATATATATACAGAAACATTTCCCATGGTTTATTATGTAATATCTCACACTATTTCAATTGGAAATGGCAGTCTGATAGTGATGTCAAATGCTAGCCATGCCGACCTCCACTATTTCTGGCACTGGAGATTGCAGTTGTGGAATTTGAAGACCGGAGAAAATGCTCTCTTGGGGGGACTTTGCAGCCAGCACCTGTCACTGTTAGGCTGTCAGCGTCTTGCACAGTGCATCCTGCGATTCAGGCACCATATTCAGGGACAATAAGGAGAGAGGGGTTGGCAGAAAAGTAAGAGAAAATCAGGCACCTATTTCACTCAGCATATTGCAGAAGAGGTTAATAATAAATAAATATTATATATTATAAGATTTGTGTGGGGTTACATGACGATGTACATGGGTGTAAATTAATTGATGGTCATGTGAGGATATATGACAAGGCAAAATAATTGGTGTAAGTGCATTTTGAAGGGACACTATATTCACCAGAACAACTACAGCTCATTGTATTTGTTCTGTTGAGGATAGTCAGTCCCTGCAGGCTTTTTGCAGTAAACACTGTTTTATTCAGAGAAAATGCAATGTTTACATTACAGCCTAAGGATACCTCTACTGGGCACTCCTCAGATGACTGCTAGAGGTGCTTCTTGGGGCAGTGCTGCTCTGTGTGCATCACTGACATTCAGTGTCTCCATCCTCTGCATAGAAACACTAAACTTTCCTCATAGAGAAACATTGACTCAATGCATCTCTATGAGGAGATTCTGATTGGTCAAGGCGGTGTTTGGCTACATGCTGCCCCACGTCCTTGGCAAACTCAGCCAATCTAATGCTTTCCTATGAGTGGAATTGTGATTGGCTGAGATTATCACTTCTGATGATGTCAGCCAAGGAGGCAGATCAGGAGCAGGGCCAACAGCAGCCTGGAATAAGGTGATATTTTACTATATTTAAGGGGGTAAGGGCGGTTGGCTAGATAGTGATCTTAACACTATAGGGTCAGGAATACATGTTTGTGTTCCTGACCATATATTGTTTCTTTAAGTAAGAGAGGATATATGACATGGTAGGTAGGTGTAAGTGAGATGAAGGTATGGCGATTAAAAAGGAATGCACCTTTTGCCACAAGAGTGGTGTCACTGTGTCACTGAAACTCTTCTGTGGCACCCAGTTGGCCTTATTACTGTTCATATCATGGCAGCCTGGGAAGCAGTTGTCATCTTGTCCTTGAGCTCAGTACTTCCCTGCCCCTCCGACTACTCATTGCTTTGCTTCCTCATATGTCCATACAAATATTTGTACATGCTGAGCATTGTGTGCTCACTGATAGGAATCATAATCATAGAATCTGGTTATTATGCATGGTATGAGAAAACGATGGTGAAGGAGGACCATGTAAAGTCGGCGTGTTCTGAAACAGTATTAGCAAAATCTCAAAACCTCATGTATTAAGGTAGAGTCAGTGCTGTAGCCCTTACATTTGACTATTCTAATTGTCTTGGGTTGGAGTAATGCATCAAGTAAGTCATTTAACAACTGTGCATGAGAAATGCCCTTTCCATCAGCAGCTATGAACCCCCATTTTTTCCAAATTACTCCGAAAGCATAACGTGACTCAGTGTAAACAGTGAGATCCTTGTCAGCAAAACGAATACAATCTTGTGTTAAAGCCACTAATTCTAAAGCCTGTGCTCAAACAAAATGGATATAATTAGCCATTAAAACAGCATCTGGTAACTGTATTATTGCAAAACCTGTGTGATAAACTCCTCCTGCAGGCTTAGAACAAGAACCATCAACATATACAGTCTCACCTGTCGGTAGGGAACTTGTCTGCTAGTCATGCCTTATAGAAGTCTCCATCTGTATGTATGTGAGAGTCATGTTCCTTAAAATCATGTGTTTCAGTGGTGATCAGAGAACGTGGCAATGTAGCCCAAGGGAGGAATGTACTTGATAGCTAGGTTTCCAGTGGGTGTTAGAATAATCTCATAGCCAGACCTGCGTTGCACAGTCATATACTGAGTGGTTAGGTTACAGAGAATGTGGATGGCTTGGTGTGATATGTATAGAATAAGTGTGTTGAGATGTGACCAAGGTTTGCACATCCTCCACAAACATAGCACATAAAGGTAATACCTTTGAATAAAAAGCCGCAGGCTTATGGTTGTTGCCATGTTCCTGAGTCAGAACACCCGCCACTGTGTCACCCCTTCCCTACAATAGAGGTGAAAGGGAAGGGGGTAACTTGGGATTCTCTCAGCTGGAGCAGAGCACAAATCAGTTTTTAGAGCATTGTTGGCCTTTATGAGAGTCTGAGTCCATTCTACAATATCTGGTGCTGTTATCAGAGTACATTGGTCAAGTACGTGGTCAAAGTGATTAGTAACCATGCCTAGAAAGGACATTGTGGCTTTCTTTGTTTTACGGCGCGGTTCAAAATGTAACCTAATTCCATCAAAAGGCCACAAAAATGCATCCCATCTGTCATTTAGTAACACATTTCAAAAGAAATCTATAATCCGATCCACTCAATTTCATATCATTAGTAACACTTTTTAAATAGGTTATTGCCCCAATATGCTGTTTTACTGGATCAGAGTATTCCTTGGCTAAGGATGAAAGATGTTGAGAATCAGCTGCCTTAAGGAACACCCTATCTCCTACCAGCATATATGGCATTTGTAGCATAGGGCTGCCTGGATATTTTTGGGAAAATAGTTTGAAGCCACTTTGTAACTGTGTTGAATCAGATTTAACTTTTTTTTTTATCATCCTTGTCCCCTGACTCAGCATGGGTCTGAGCTAGCTGCCCCAAGAAGGGAGGGTGATTACTAACAGCTGCACATTGATTTTGGTTAAGTATATCGCGGGGAGCATTAAATCCTGTGGCAATCAATATATCATAATTTTGATTTAACCCCTGCAAACTAGTATTTCGTAGAGCATGATGTATCATTTTACCCATACTATTCCACAATTTCTGATATATGTCATGTTCTTTTTAGGATCTGGATCATATTGCCCCATGCTGGATCATTCAAACATAATTGTTTAATCATGTCCAAAAAAAGGGAAACAAATACCATCTCTTGGATAAGAGAGTTTGCTTCATACCCTTGGTCCATCCATCCATATTATCAACAAAAGAAATAGAATAATAACCTCCTGCAACTCTACTTACAAATTGTTTCGGTGTTTTGCCTGGTAGTGGGGATGGATTGACATTTCTGGCACGTGTATCACATGCACTGTGGGGAACATCATTAAGGTTGTGTTATTTTATCTTGGGAATGGTTCCCGCAACCTTGGTGTTCTGTGAGCCCATATTAAATATACAAACTCCTTAATAATATTAAAATAACAGCAGATACAGTTGCAAGAAAAAGTATGTGAACCCTTTGGAATGATATGGATCTCTGCACAAATTGGTCATAAAATGTGATCTGATCATCATCTAAGTCACAACAATAGACAATCACAGTCTACCTAAAGGAACACTATAGTCACCTAAATTACTTTAGCTAAATAAAGCAGTTTTAGTGTATAGATCATTCCACTGCAATTTCACTGCTCAATGCACTGTCATTTAGGAGTTAAATCACTTTGTTTCTGTTTTTGCAGCCCTAGCCACACCTCCCCTGGCTATGATTGACAGAGCCTGCATGAAAAAAAAAACTGGTTTCACTTTCAAACAGATGTAATTTACCTTAAATAATTGTATCTCAATCTCTAAATTGAACTTTAATCACATACAGGAGGCTCTTGCAGGGTCTAGCAAGCTATTAACATAGCAAGGATAAGAAAATCTTAATTAAACAGAACTTGCAATAAAGAAAGCCTAAATAGGGCTCTCTTTGCAGTAAGTGTTTATGGAGGGCTGTGCAAGTCACATGCAGGGAGGTGTGACTAGGGTTCATAAACAAAGGGATTTAACTCCTAAGTGGCAGAGGATTGAGCAGTGAGGCTGCAGGGGCATGTTATATACACCAAAACTGCTTCATTAAGCTAAAGTTGTTCAGGAGACTATAGTGTCCCTTTAAACTAATAACACACAAAGAATGAAATGTTGCCATGTTTTTATTGAACACACCATGTAAACATTCACAGTGCAGGTGGAAAAAGTATGTGAACCCTTGGATTTAATAACTGGTTGAACCTCCTTTGGCAGCAATAACTTCAACCAAACGTTTCCTGTAGTTGCAGATCAGACGTGCACAACGGTCAGCAGTAATTCTTGACCATTCCTCTTTACAGAACTGTAAAGTTCAGCAATATTCTTGGGATGTCTGGTGTGAATCGCTTTCTTGAGGTTATACCACAGCATCTCAATCGTGTTGAGGTCAGGACTCTGACTGGGCCACTTCAGAAGGCGTATTTTCTCCTGTTTAAGCCATTCTGTTGTTGATTTACTTCTATGCTTTGGGTCATTGTCCTGTTGCAACACCCATCTTCTGTTGAGCTTCAGCTGGTAGACAGATGACCTTAAGTTCTCCTGCAAAATGTCTTGATAAACTTGGGAATTCATTTTTCCTTCGATGATAGCAATCCATCCAGGCCCTGACGCAGCAAAGCAGCCCCATACCATGATGCCCCCACCACCATACTTCACAGTTGGGATGAGGTTTTGATGTTGGTGTGCTGTGCCTCTTTTTCGCCACACATAGTGTTGTGTGTTTCTTCCAAACAACTCCACTTTGGTTTCATCTGTCCACAGAATATTTTGCCAGTACTGCTGTGGAACATCCAGGTGCTCTTGTGCAAACTGTAAATGTGCAGCAATGTTTTGTTTGGACAGCAGTGGCTTCCTCTGTGGTATCCTCCCATGAAATCCATTCTTGTTTAGTGTTTTACGTATTGTAGATTCGCTAACAGGGATGTTAGCATTTGCCAGTGACTTTTGTAAGTCTTTAGCTGACACTCTAGGATTCTTCGTCACCTCATTGAGCAGTCTGCGCTGTGCTCTTGCAGTCATCTTTACAGAACGGCCACTCCTAGGGAGAGTAGCAGCAGTGCTGAACTTTCTCCATTCAGAGACAATTTGTCTTACCGTGGACTGATGAACAGCAAGGCTTTTGGAGATACTTTTATAACCCTTTCCAGCTTTATGCAAGTCCACAATTCTTAATCGTAGGTCTTCTGAGAGCTCTTTTGTGCGAGGCATGATTCACATCAGGCAATGCTTCTTGTGAAAAGCAAACCCAGAACTGGTGTGGTTTTTTTATAGGGCAAGGCAGCTGTAACCAACACCTCCAATCTCATCTCATCGATTGGACTCCAGTTGGCTGACATCTCACTCCAATGTCATTAGTCTAGGGGTTCACATACTTTTTCCACCTGCACTGTGAATGTTTACATGGTGTGTTCAATAAAAACATGGCAACATTTCATTCTTTGTGTTATTAGTTTAAGCAGACTGTGATTGTCTATTGTTGTGACTTAGATGATGATCAGATCACATTTTGTGACCAATTTGTGCAGAAATCCATATCATTCCAAAGGGTTCACATACTTTTTCTTGCAACTGTATCTATAGCAAAGCAAACAAGATAAGTAAAATAGCAGATTAAACACCAACCAGATAAAAGAAAAATAAATTAGCAGCAAATAGTTTTAATGTGTGGCTGACTGGAATCCAAAACCTGGCTTCCTTACTTATCTGTCCTACCACCCAAACAGTGGCGTACACACAATCGATGGGGCACCGGTGCGAAACTGATCCATGGGCCCCCTTCCCCCCCTCCCTCCGCCAGCTATAAAAGTTAGGAGCCTGATGTTTCAACATCAAAAATACAGTTCTTAAAGGGACACTCTAGTCACCAGAACCACTACAGCTTAATGTAGTTGTTCTGAAGTCTATACACTGTCCTTGCACGCTTTACAATCCCTGCCTTTAGCCTGAAAAGTCAGTGTATACATTGTAAAGTGTGCAAGGACAGTGTATAGACTTTAGAACAACTACATTAAGCTGTAGTGGTTCTGGTGACTAGAGTGTCCCTTTAAGAATTGTTTTTTTGATGTTTGTTTAATAAAGTACAATGGTGTTTACATGAGTTAGCAATAGTATAAACATATTCAAAACTGAACTATGACGTATTAGGATGTGCTGCACATTTTTAAATTATAAAACAAGATATATAACCATGTTAATTATTCATGTCCTTAGAATAAACATATTAAAGGTTGTAAATAATAAATAAGAAAGATTAATATGCTTCCAGACATATCTAGGCTAGACACACGGGTTAGGAGACAATCAGCAGAATACATCTAGACATGTGCTAATGAGAGGTTAATGGAAAAAAAACCTAGGATATGAGACACTATAGCACGACAGTGCCTTGCCATGCAGAATCAAAAATAAACTAAAAAGAGTAATCAAAATAAATCTAACTTTTTTGGGGATCAGATGGGCAGTATAAATCATCAGTAGCTTGCGGGTAAGTCCCAGAATGCACACGGTGTAATTGCCCTGGATGGTAAATAAACGGTCAGCCTATAACCAAGACTGGGAAGCATGTGACCTGTATATGGAAAGTCTGGGAGTCAGCAATACCCTGGGTGCGATGTGGGGCGTCCCTCCAGCCCCAGGCCTGGTGACAGGCCTGCATCTTCGAGCCACGAACTCGAAGGCTCCCAGAGGTCCTTCCCCAAAGGCTACCAATGGAGCTTCTACGGGTGCTGTGTCACACCAGATAGGAGATCGGCCTTGGTGCCTGACAAATGGTCTGCTAGGCTTTGCCGAAACCAAAGGCAATTTCACATAAGGTAGTCATAAGATTGATCTGTAATGCTCCTACCAGCTCCAGGAGCATGTGAGTTTCAAGAATTTGGCGTAAAGATCAGATTCAGAGCGCATATGAAGTGCGTCCAGCTGCCATGCAGCTCAGGTCCTTCACCCGGGAAAAAAGCTAATCTGTCAGTTTGGGCCACTACAAATGTGTAGCCCCAGGTATCGATTAATTTAACCCTGCTCACACCGAAATGTTAGATCGTTCCATGCCACGTTAGGCCCACTCTGTGGAGGACGACATAAAATGTTCTTTCATCGGAACAAGTTACGATTCAGGGGACAAAAGGAAAGTAAAACTGACAGTGCCATTTTAAAGCGGTACCGTTACTTATCTACTAGTAACAGTTCATATTGACGCAAAGAGCCTACCACCACTGCCACTTCAATGTAAGAAATGAACCCCTCTGTGATGATTTTGCAAGGCTGCAAATGGAGCCAATTTAAAAGATGTCAGCTTCCGTACCTAATCAAACAAATCTCCATGTAACGGAGCCCTAGTCCTGACTGGATTACCTCAGCTGGATCATCAATACTGAAACTCAGGAAGAAGAAACTGACAAGTGAATAGCCCACCTCCTCCCCAGTAACTGGACGACACACAGTTCTGGGAGTACAACTGCACTTTACTGCACACAGCTTTTATGCACTGGCCCCTAGCATGGGGTCTACATAGAAAAATACAGGGGTTTCTTCCCAGGAACATTTGTGTTTGAGAGATAATTGAGCTTAAATTAGGATAACTCAATTATCTAGCAAATACAGAAACTTACACACATATGTTTTATAATACCCTAAAAATACATGAAAATAATACAGGAACCCCACAAAAATCACATCCCCTAATAGCTCTGATCTGAGCGCCCAACATATCCAAAAAGCGCTCAGATCAGTTCATTAGAACTAAATTGCCATTCGAGTAAAGTTTTGACTGACCGGATTGGGGGGGTTTGTGTGTGAACACCGCTGAACGCTCCCTCGGGCTTTTATGGAGCGAATGCTCCCCCAGTCAGTAGATCATATCTCCTGAACGTCATTTGTCTAGGTAGTCGGGAAGTTGACTGTGCAGCGGTACAAACTCCGCCCGGGTTCGCGGACTTGTGTGACCGAAAATGGTTCCAGGTGTTCAACCATGTACCGCTGCCTGTGTTTGGGAGACAAAATGCCCGCCATGCACTGGACCATGTGCGTTCGGCAATACAAATGGCAACCACCCAGGGAAAGCACTCAAGCTAATGTGTCAAGTTGTTACTTTGTGGTTAACAGCCAGGGGAGGTCGGTGTTCGCTGAGGTATAAAAAGGGGGACCACACACCATTCATTTGGGAGATGAACAAGGGGGTATGGACAACCGAACACAAAGGAATGGAGTCTGCTACACTTCATACATTAATTATTCCTTATCTATATCATTGAAATTTTCTATTAATAACGTTATTGACTCCTCAAACCCTACTCTAAATTTTGACCTTCCCTGTATATCACCTATATGTGATACTATATCAAGCTTATTGATTGAATTTATATGTCAGTTCAATTAAATATATTCATGAGAGAGAATATAGTGTTTTGAAATTCCATCAAGTTAATGAAGCTTTGAATTTTAAAAACTTTTTGTTTGTTTTTAGAAAGAAAAGTTTCAAAATACATAGCACACAGTTTTAGTTAGCTATTGACTAAATCACACAAGTGACACTTTTAAGTAATTTGCCAAAATCTCGAGTCCAAGCCACACCCAGCCATATCAAACTTTCCTTCTCACCAAGCTCTTGCTTGACGTGAATGTGCACCGCCTGCAAGTTAGGCACATTAAAGTAAACTGGTCTTCAAAGGGATTGTGATGACACGTTCAACGTATGGTTGGTAAAGATAGATGATGATTAATCACTAAATGGAGAACTATTCAGAATTTAAAGTGAAACTCTTATTTTTAGGGTAAAATAGCTGACCTGGAAAATATGCTGATAATATTTCGAACTTTGTTTTTTGGGCGTAAAAAATTAAAATGTGACTAGTCACAGCACAGCTCTTGAAAGTTCAGCAGACTAACTGTGGTGTGCAATTTAGTTTCTATAATTTGTGTCCCTTTAAGCAAATGTAAAAAATGTTTTAATATGCGGCCCATACCATGTTCTGGATTGGTACTATATGATCATATACTGTAACTATACTGGCATTCTTTTTGCATAGGCTAGGTGTTTTTGTTTTTTTGAAATCAAAACAAAAATGATTACATTTTGTGAGCTTTGAAATTGCTGTTTAGTGCTGTTTAGTGCAGTGTTTTGCGCTTGATCTTGTATGCTGGATCAGTACTATAAAACTACTATTACTGAAATAAACAGGGATCCTCACTAGAGTGTAAATTATCAGAAATTCAAAGGGATTTTAACATTAGAAGCCAAGATAGACCCATTGGAAACACACCTGGCTGACACTTTGTACAATTCTGCTATTTTGGCCAAAAATATGAATTACAACAAATAATTCACAAACGGCTTAATACCTCTGAAAGTAGAGAATGTGGAGGTGTTGTTGCTCTCTAGACTACAAGTTTATGACCCCATGTTCCAGATTTGTTTGTTTTTGCCATTTCCTAATTCTTATTAAGTGTCATGCTAAAACCTGCCTTTACGCATATTAGCATTTCAGTAGTCAGATAGTCCTGCACTGATTCATATCTGTTTAGGAGAACCTGCCCTGCTGGTTTCTAGTTAGACTAAGGGCAATGCTGTGGGCACTCTGTCAAATGCATTTATTAATACTTTTTTAGTGGGTTGTGGCTTCTGCCTTTTTGTTAAAAATGTGTAGGTCACTTACAATGGAAAAAATATATACTTTTATCACATAGAATCAACATAGTAATGCTTTCCTATGGGCAGTTTGAATGTGCGCGAGGCTCTTGCCGCGCTTGTGCATTCGGAGCTTACGTCGGCAGGGAGAGGAGAGGTCACCAGCGCCGAGGGAGCCCGGCACTGGAGAAAGGTAAGTGGCTGAAGGGGGGCCATGAGGGTGGGGGGACCTAGTAACCCTATAGTGCCAGGAAAACAAGATTGTTTTCCTGGCACTATAGTGGTCCTTTAAGGTACTTGGTTTTAAATGTATTTGCACAGTTTGGGCGTCTTCTCTCCCTGCTTAGTCTGCTTATTGAATGTTGAAACCTTAACCACTACAGGCAGCTACAGTGAGCTGTAGTGGTGTATGTGGTCGGAGTGTTCCTCTAGTGCATGTTATGGTATAGGTGGGATTGTAAGATTATATATAATTCTAGGACAGGTGTGCTTTATATGACAGATGGGGTATGCTGCTAGGCTATGCTAGGCTAGGACGCTGCAATAAAATGATATGTCAGACAAAAGCATAAAGCTGTATGTGAAAAACACATTGTCGTGTCCATTGAATTCCATTTCTTATTGTTCCTTGCCGCTGGTAGAACCAGAATATGGGAGATTATGGGAGATAAGATAGTATGTATAAACATACCTGTTTTGCAAGGGGATAAAAGTTCATGCTGACAGTGTTGCAGTGGGCAGAATATATCACGGCAAACTAAAAGGTACTGTTTCCAGAGGAGCAGCATTTCAATTGGACTGTTTATACCCAAACACTGTAGCTTGCTATATGCTAGCCTAGAGGTCCTTCACCTGATTGGTAGATAGCGGACTTAGTTCTCCACAGCCAAAATTTAATACCTTCCATCCTGAGACAAATATGGGCTGTGATTTGGGGCAAATTGAACTGGTTGGCAAGTGGCTCATGGGCAACACCTCATAGCAGGCATGTTTAACAAATTCATATAATTCTGAGGGCACAAGGGGGAGGGGCGGGACAGCTACTACTAGGAATATGTGACTTTTAGAGGACTTGATACCTTTGTGAGCTTGGGTCCCATATGTGTATGTTTGTATGTAATGCAGTTTGTCAGTGTTTGGATTGTGACACAAGTGTTGTTGTTTTGGCTCTAGCACATTGGATTTAGAATAAAACAGACTAAGAGGGATAGAGTGACTATGTATAAAAAGGGCTGTAAGTCTTATTCTGTTCACGGTTTATGGATATAAATACCCCAAGATTAAAGCTGACTGTCTACTTTGTTTCCTCTTAGTCATTGTTTTCATATCAAATACTTTGTGCACGTGAACAAAGCCAAAACAAGAACGGTTTTGTCATTGTCCTAATACTTATGGGCTTTACTATTGATACACTAATCCCTAATATACAGATAGATTTGACCTAGGTTTTAATTTTCTAAACTTTTTTTTCCCTCCTTTTTTTTTAATATTCTTTCTAACATAAGGCTCAATCAGGGTAAGTGCAGAATTTACGCCTCTGGCACACAATGTTTGAAAGCATATTGAATATTTTAGCATATCTCACTGGAAACTAATTGAAGTGTGTTTTTTCTGGTAAGCTCTGTGCTGCGTTAAAGGAATCGTGTGCAAGCATGTCTCAGCTCAGCAAATTTCACAACTAGCTCAGATATACAAATATGCTTCCAATTCGGAATTTACAAGTGCTTTATAACATGAGCCAGTTGAATTATTTCCTACAATACATTTTAAAAACCAAAGACAAAAAAAGACGTATTTTTGTTTAAATCAGTGAACCAATGGTAAATCAAATAACAAAGGAATGCAAAAGGAGTGTAACCCAACCAATCCTCCCCCCAAAACAAACAAACAGACAAACAAACCTGACTTTATACTGTGGATGCATATCATGTGAATATCTATTTGCATACCACTAGTTGCTTCAACCCCTCAAGGAAGAATGACTCAGAAGGGTTGGTTTTATATTGAATATTAGTAATGGTTCTTGGGGTCTCTTTGTTGTTTGTTTTTTTTGGTTGTTTTTTTTATTTTAGGATTGATTTTTTGTTGTCATTTTCATTTTTTTTTGTCCAAGAAATATCTGTATTAATACCATTGTGATGCTCTGTGCAATATAGGGTTTTGGTACTTGGAGGTTCCCTTTGATTGTAATTTTCACCTCTACGATTTTTCATAATTAATTGTTGCATAGTTACTTTAATTTCATTTGATATATAGCAGTGACTAACTATGCCGATCAGCCTATCTGTGGCCAATTTACTAATGTAGTTTCTGAATAACATCTAGAATCACCCATTACAAGCCAAATCTAAACCATTTAATCCAAGGCCAGTAAATCAACCAGCATATAAATATGTTTTTGCAACAAATGGATTGTAGTTTTGTGCTAATAAGTACCTCATTGGTTTTATTATGGAATATTTATAATAGCTGTATCCTACATTGATCCTACAAACTATAATTAGATGACACATGGATGCATGCTTTAAAAGACAATAGTAAGAACTGTGTTTCATTACAGCAGGAGACGATAGTACAAATGTTTCCTTCTGCATTTTATTAGTGTGGTATGACAAGCATGAGATACACCACCCAGAAAAAAGAAATTATAGAAAAAAGAAAATGATGCAAAAATGATTGCAACAAGCAAGGGAAGACGTCCAAAGATGGTGAAGCATGTTGGGAGACTCATAACAAGTAGCATCAGTTTACTCCATCTTAAAGGAAATCTGTAGTCCTGCAGACCACTCCATCTCAATGGATGCGTTGTCCCTGTACACTTAACCCTGCAATGTAAAACACTGCAGTTTCCGAGCATTAACTTCCCCACTAGTGGCCATCATACTGACAGCCACTAGAGGTGTAAAATTCGGTCATGTGAAGCAGAAGCATAGCCCTGACCAAAATCATTTACTTTTTTACTCTCACTTGCTTTGCAAAACTAAATTTATTTATAGCCATGAGTATTTTTCTAAATATCAAATCTTTATGAAATACTCACATTGACTGTATTAGAATTTCACTGAAATTCTTACGTGGTCAAAAGATATACTAAGACAAAGAATGGACTACTTTGTTTCAGTATTTTCCTCCACTTGGCATGGCTTGACAAATGGCAGAGCTATGTTTTGTCAAGCTTGTCATTTACCTCTGCCGTCATCAGTGACAGCTGTAGGGATAATGATCTGTCTATGGAGGATCGAGTGTTCTTGCACACATGGTCTTGCGTGAAAACTGACATTGGCTACTGGATCAAGATGGCGGCACTCGTGAGGGACAGGATCAGTTAAGTAAAATTCACCTTCCCTTGCTCCCATCCTCTCAAAATGTTGATGAGATAGCTCAGTTGGTAAATTCCCTGACAACAGAGCTTGTTCAAAGACGCAAGGTCACAGGTTCCAATCCTAGCATGGTCAACTCAGCCCTTCATCCTTCCGAGGTTTATAAAAGAGTACCATCAATTGGGTAATAATAGCATCTATCATTATTCAGCTGACGATTCGGTTAATCGAGAGCGTGTGCTGAAAAGTGCTTTGAGTCTCACTGGTAGAGAGGTGCTACTAGTAATTATTATTGTAAAAGTTATAAAATACAAATTAATAACACAAACTTTTGGGGGAAAAATTAACCTTAACCCCTTAAGGACACATGCCATGTGTGACATGTCATGATTCCCTTTTATTCCAGAAGTTTGGTCCTTAAGGGGTTAAAGGGACACTATATTCACCAAAACAACTTTAGCTTAATGAAGCAGTTTTGGTGTATAGAACATGCCTCTGCAGCCTCACTGCTCAATTCTCTGCCATTTAGGAGTTTAATCAATTTGTTTATAAACCCTAGTCACACCTCCCTGCATGTGACTTGCACAGCCTTCCTAAACCCTTCCTGTAAAGAGTCATCTAAAGTGTATCCTTTCTTTATTGCAAGTTCTGTATGATTTAGATTTTCTTATCCCCTGCTATGTTAATAGCTTGCTAGACCTTGCAAAAGCCTCGTGTATGTGATTAAAGTTCAATTTACAGAGCAAGAGATACAACTGTTTAAGGTAAATTGCATCTGATTGAAAGTGAAACCAGGTTTTTTTTCATGCAGGCTCTGTCAATCATAGCCAGGAGAGGTGTGGCAAGGGCTGCATAAACAGAAACAAAGTGATTTAACTTCTAAATGGCAGTGAAACTTCAGAGGCATGATCTATACACAAAAACTGCTTCATTAAGCTAAAGTTGTTTTGGTGACTATAGTGTCCCTTTAATAAAGCTCAAAATAGATGGTGTCTACAATTGGAAATTATGTAATTTAAATATGTGAGCTACTGTTACAAGATACATTTCTTCATTTTTTTTTTATAATGAATTGGGCTGGTTATTATTTCAGCCCTGTATTTTCAGAGAGTCTGTGTGTCAATCCCCACAACCTTCACAGTGATGGCAGCAGATAATTGTCTGTGTGCTCTGTAGACCTCAATGCTGTACAAAAGTACAGCAATGACATTGGCTCCCATGCCGAGAAAGATGGTGGCGCTGGCAAGTGACAGACTCAGATAAGTAAAACTCACCTTACCTGTCCCCCCTGCCTAGCCCCTGACCACCAGACCCCTATCGGCGAATTCGGCAAAGTCCCCAAACGGTGACAGTGCCGCTTTATGACAATAGAGATTTGTATTTCTTTTTTTTTCTTGTAATTTTTTATTTTTGTTGTGCAAGCAGTAAAAAAAAGTTTCATTCATCATGACATACTTAGTAACAGGAGAAATAACTAATATTACAACATGAGCATGACTGATATTCCACACAAGTTTTTGAAAAAAGAGAAGAACATAGGAAAATCAGTGCTGCATAGTACAGTGATGCTTTAGGCAAGAATAAGTCCACATAGAAAAATACATCTCTGCAGGTATGGATTAGCTGAGCTTTTTTTCAACACAAGGCTAGATTTAAAGGGACACTATAGTCACCAGAACAACTACAGCTTAATGTAGTTTTTCTGGTGAGTATAATAGCTTCCTTCAGGCATTTTCATGTAAACACGGTTTACATTGCCCCTAGAGACACCTCCAAGTGGCCACTCCTTAGATGGCCCTTGGGTGGCTTCCTAGCTCAGGGCTTCACAGTAGGCAGCCCTGCCGTTCAGCATACCCACGCTCTGCATGGGGACGCTGAATTTTCCTCATAGAGATGCATTGATTCTATCCCATTGTACAGCGCTACGGAATTTGTTGGCGCTATATAAATAATAAAATAATAATAATAATGAGGAGGTCCTGATTGGCCAAAACTGCATTTGGCCCCACCCCTGTGCCGATTTTAGCCAATACAATGCTTTCCCTATTGGAAAGCATTGGATTGGTAAGAATCTGCCCTTTTGATGATGACACAAAGGGGGCGGACCCAGTGCCAGTGAAATAAGGTGAGTTTTAAACTTTTATAGGGAGGGTGAGGGGGCGGGGGGCAAGCCACCTATATGGTGGGTTTATTACTATGAGGGCAGGAATACATGTTTGTGTTTCTGACCCGATAGTGATCCTTTAAAGAGTAGTGATACTGCAAAAGTAGGTATAATCATGTGCCAAGAACAATAATAGATTATACTGCGAGAAAAGACCCCCACAAAGGCCCAAAACAAGAAATAAAGTGGGATATATAAAGGACACTTTATTAAAGACTGCTGCAGCGAAGGCCATCTCTGCCTACCCCCAAGGAATGGTGTATAAGGAGTAGGTAAGTGGAGCATGGAGTCGATGTTGTAATCGAGGATCTCCCTGACAGGACCAGGCTCGGTTTGTTGCCAGCTTCTGATGTTGGGTAGGTGTTTCTTGATAATCCACTCTCTGCACCTTCTTGCCAATATGATTAGCAGTATGAAGGTTGCTGGGTGTTGGTTGCTGCTGTTGGGGGGAGGGCATGCATCTGCACGCCGTTCTCGTGGATGCGTGTCTGGTTGCCTTTGTCGCTGCTATTTACCAGGTTCCGGACGGGCGGGAAGGGGAACACCTCATTTTCCTCTGCTCAAGTGTTGCTCAAAATAACACCTGCATGCTTTCCACAGGAGTCCTTGAAGGCCTCCCACTCCTCTCTGACTCAAGATCATGTCGGATGTCAGCCATCTTAATTGACCAGTGTGGGCTGGCTGTACAGGCCTCTCAGGCTGCTGGATTCCTGGGGCTGATGGAATGGCCTCTGCAGTGGGGGACCGGGATAACCCGCACCGGTCCAATGGGGGTGGGGGGAAGAGGGCACACCTACGCACTTACAGCAGGCAGTAGATTGTCCGTTTCTTACACCAGGCCGGCCAGGCATCCGCAATAGGAAGCTTGAAAGTGTTTTGGGCTTGAAGAAGGTAGGTGCTCAGGAACAGATGTGGTGTGGTGAGGGCACCAAGGCTCAATATAATCTGCGAGCTTGATAGGGTTAAATATGGCAATATTGCCAGTGACTACGGAGCCCTTGCTATCTGTGTCCACTCAGCATGGCCATCAGGCCCCGCCCCCCAGATTTGTATTTATTACATTATGGTGTTCCTTTAATAAATGTAGCTTTCTTCCACACAAAAATAACCAAAAAGAACAGCCAAAACACCTCTGGGAACACACATCCTATATCAGTCTTCCTACTATTCATAAGAAACTGAAAACATCACTTATTGCAACATTTTACAGCTTGACTTAATTAACACTTAAACATTAGTTACAGTTTTTTTAGTGTAATTAGCTTTGTATTAATCCATAGTTGCCAACAAAAAGTATCCATATAAAATGAATGTAAACAGTGATAACCACTGTTATTCAATTCCTGTGCAGTGTGTCTACACCCATTGCAAAGTACACTTTTCAATTAAGTTACCTTAACGTACGTTATCCCACAGCAGTAGCTATGGTCTAACTTATACCAGCCTCCTCGATTGCCCTAAACTAGAAAAACTCTCTCTGTGGATATTACCAGATAAAGTATTGTAAACATTTTAATAACACAGGAGAGTAAAACAAGTCAGTGTTTTCTGGTACTGAATGCCTTTTAAAAATGGTTACGATAAGACATTTTAAATCTTGCAGTCACATACTAATTAGCTGCATCCATATTTCCTTTAATAACTGCATGCCCTGTTCACGTTCAAGATCTTTTACCCGGTTTTTACATAAATGTGCGACATTTGTTATTGAATATATTAAACGTAGAAGATAAAGCTGTGATGGTTTTTTGGTGGGTCTGTACACAGCTAAGCATTGGTTTTCAAAGCATGTAAAGGACAAGGATCCTTCACATACTTAACATGAGATTCTCGGGAGATCCCAAATTATAAGAATAAGAAGGGAAGAAAGCAAAAACTGCTTATTTCTTATACTTAGAAAGGCCAGGATTAACAAAATACCCTCAAGGAGACAAATAAATAGAAGGTATAGCTACAAAGTTACGTAATAATCTAGATTGAAGAAAGACTCAAGTCCAGTGTGTTCAATGTTTAAAGGGACACTATATGTAAGGGTAGTGTACAGCTTATTGAATTTGTTCTGGTGAGTAGAATCATTACCTTCAGGCTTTTTGCTGTAAACACGGTCTTTTCAGGGAAAATGCAGTGTTTACATTACAGCCTAGTGATAACTTCACTGGCCACTCCTCAGATAGCTGTTAGAGATCCTTCCTGGGTCATGGCTGCCTAAAATGCATCCAAACATTTAGTGTCTCCTCCCTCTGCATGCAGACACTTAACTTTCCTCATAGAGATTCATTGATTCAATTAATCTCTATGAGGAGATGCTGATTGGCCAGGGCTGTGTTTGAATCATGCTGGCTCTGCCCCTGATCTGCCTCTTTGTCAATCTCAGCCAATCCTATGGGGAAGCACTGTGATTGGATCAGGCTACCACTTCTGCTGATGTCAGCAGGCAGTGGGCAGGTCTAAAGGAAACAGTGACAAAGCCAGCAGCTTCAGGATTGAATACAAGTAAGATTTTACTAGTTTTAGGGAGGCATGAGGGGCTCAGGGGGGCTAGTTGGTGGTTTTAACCCTATAGGGTCAGGAATACATGTTTGTGTTCCTGACCTTTTAGTGCTCCTTTAAAACCCATCTATGCTGTTGATCCAAAGGAAAGAAAAACACAAACCAATTGTATCCATGTTCAATTATGTTACAAAAAGGGAAAAAAATAATCATTGGCTCCATAATGGCAATCAGATTTATCCTTTGATCAACAACCTGTTCACATACATATCCATTAAATCCATATATATTATATTGAATATTCGGCTTGATGTGTACATCTTAATGTCTATATCACTTTTTTTTAGTATTTTCTGTAGATTATTAATATTATTGATAAAGCCGACATTATACAACAGGTGGACTAACAAACAAGAATTTGCAACAAGACGTGTTAGACGTACAGAAACAGAAGTTGCTGAAAGCCCTGCTCAGACAAGATTATATTCTAAGGAAAGTGAGGGAAAGCTAAGGTCTATTTCATGTTAGGAAACGTTAGTTGCTAGAAGAGTTTATTTTTAGGTAACACAGTCGAAGGAGGGAAAGCAATACAAGTCAGGTATGGGGAGGCATAAGGAAAGATGGATGTTAGCAGTTTCATTGATGTGCTCTTTTGAAGAAGTGTGAAATTTGTTTTATTTTTTTAAGGGATGGAGCGCTAGGGAATTCTTTAAGGTGAGAGTCAGAGGTGGGAACCTAAAAATAGGGCATACGCAAGTCTTTGGCAGAGCGAGGGGGCCTTGTTGGGACTTATTTGCCTAGGTATTCTCTATGACTCCAACTTCTTTATCACCCCTCATGTCCTCCCACTTTCATTTCAACATGGCTAGTCCATGTCATTGTCCTCTCTTGCCTTGACTACTGCAATCTGCTTCGTAGTGGTCTTATGTGTTTCCAACTTGCCCCTTTACAGTGTATAATGAATGCGGCGATGAGGCTCAGCTTCTTGTCCACCCATACCTCTCACTCCTCCCCCTCTGTCAGTGCCTACATAGGCTCCCCGTAAAAAAAAAAAAGGGTGCAATTGCTTACAAGTTCCTATCCCAATCTATCTATCCTCCCTAATATACAAGTATGTCCCCTCTGGGCCCCTACACTCTGCCGAAGACCTACATTTATCATCAGTCTGTACTCCTACCTCTGATACTCACCTTCAAGACCTCTCTAGGGCTGCACTGTTCCTGTGGAATGCCATTCTCTTCTCCGTTAGACTTTCACCCCAAACTCACTTCTTCAGGAAAGCGTATCACCTAAACTGTTAACAGCTTTCCCTCCCGCACCCGTATCGCTCTCCAAGAACTGTCATTTAAAAAAAAAAAAAATACACTCACTAAGCCCTCAATTAATTATTTTTTTAGCAACCTAGTTTTTTTTTTACCCTACCCTTACGTTCTGTGTCACTATACCCCACTCCCTCTAGCATGTAAGCTCACTGAGCAGGACCCGCAACCCCTCTGTTCCTGTGCGTCCAACTTGTCTGGTTACAATTACGTGTCTTTTAGTCCACCCATTGTACAGCGCTACGGAATTTGTTGGCACGTTATAAATAATAATGATTTATTTATTAGTGAGGATAGGATGAATGAGGACATTGTTAATAAAATGATCTGTAAGTAAAGACTAAAATTTTACATTGAAGCATGTAATATATTGCTTTGAATGGTTATTGTCCAATACACACTGTTCACATCTTGTAGTGACAATATTCCAGGAAGGATTGGGCTGTTCTGAATGAAAAAGGGTGGCCTTACTTCTTTTTAGGGCCTTAGGTCGTCCGTAGAAATGGGTTAGCGGTTTCAGTTATTATGTCTACCCTCATAAATTGCACATACGGTAATTAGTTTTTAAGATATTACCTCTTTTTCTTATATAAAGATCCATTTATATACATTGGTGTCTGTGTAATCACTGTGAAAATCACAGTGTCGCTGCTTCTGTAATATGCAAGTTCTTTCACTGCAAATGTAAGAAATCCACATGGTTAGACCTATTTTTCTTTTTCACTTCAGAATGTAGGTTGTCAGAGCTTAAAGGTTATGACACATGAATTAACTTGTTTGGGTGAAGGAAAGTTTATGTTCAATTTGAAAAGGGTTAGTCTCACTTAAATGGATTTACTCAGGAATTGCATGGCTTTTTTTACCTCAGAAATAAGGTTTAATGAGTCTGCCTCTTCTGAAGACTTTGCGTTTTTGCCATTTTGCCATGTACTTGATGTTGTCGATGAAATAAATGCAATTCTTTCTGAATTTAACCTAGAACTGTCAAATCCATCAAAACGATTAGTTTGATGTCATAGAGAAATGCAGGGCAGATCCAGAGAAAAGTCAAAAAATAATCTCTAGTGTTTAGATCATAACATTTCTCGTAGTCAATAAGTAAACAGTGATGTCACCACTGATTCGTTGAGAATGCTAAAATATCTTTGAACGGAAATTGTGGGAATGGGAGAAAAATAAATATTTTTTTTCCAGGTGATGAGCACAGCTTAGGTAGATTAAAAATTATTTCACCTAGGGAATGATGGGTTGTGAAGTAAATAATTAAACCTAGACACGCTGGAAAGGCACATAATTATGATCATACACCCTGTTCCAAATTATTATGCAAATTCTATTTAAGTGTCACAAAGATTAAATATTTTGTTTTTCAGTTTAACTCATGGATGGCATTGTGTCTCAGGGCTCTTTTGATCACTGAAAACAATCTCGGACACCTGTGATAATTAGATTGCCAGGTGAGCCCAATTTAAGGAAAAACTACTAAAGGAGGGTGTTCCACATTATTAAGCAGAGCACCATTTTCATGCAATATGGGGAAGAAAAAGGATCTCTCTGCTGCCGAAAAGAGTGAAATAGTTCAATGCCTTAGGTATGAAAACATTAGATATTTCACGAAAACGTAAGCGTGATTATTAAGAGATTTGTTGCTGATTCAGAGCACAGACGGGTTTGTGCAGATAAAGGCACATTGAGGAAGATTTCTGCCAGATCCATGCATCTGATCAAGAGAGCAGCTGCTAAAATACCAATACATAGCAGCAAACTGATATTTGAAGCTGCTGGTGCCTCTGGAGTCCAACGGACATCAAGGTGTAGAGTCCCCCAGACTCTTGCAATTGTGCATAAACCTTCTTTCGGCCACCACTAACCAATGTTCACGAGCAGAAACGGCTGCATTGGGCAGAAAAATACATGAAGAGTAATTTTCAAACAGTCTTGTTCACTGATGAGTGCCGTGCAACCCTGGATGGTCCAGATGGATGGAGTAGTGGATGGTTGGTGGACGGCCACCCTGTTCCAACAAGGCTGCGACGTCAGCAAGGCGGTGGTGGAGTCATGTTTTGGGACGGAATCATGGGAAGAGAGCTGGTCGGACCCTTTAGGGTGCCCAAAGGTGTAAAGATGACCTCTGCAAAGTATGTGGAGTTTCTGACTGGCCACATTCTTCCCTGGTACAGAAGGAAGAACTATGCTTTCCATAATAAAATCATCTTCATGCATGACAATGCACCATCTCATATTGCAAAGAATACCTCTGCATCAATGGCTGCTATGGGGATAAAAGGAGAGAAAGTCATGGTGTGGCCCCATCCTCCTCTGACCTCAATCCTATTGAGAACCTTTGGAGCATCCTCAAGCAAAAGATCTATGAAGGTGGGAGGTAGTTTACATCCAAACAGCAGCTCTGGGAGGCTATTCTGACATCTTGCAAACAAATTCAAGCAGAAACTGTCCAAAAACTCACAAGTTCAATGGATGCAAGACTTGTGAAGCTGCTATCAAATAAGGGGTCCTATGTTAAAATTTAACGTGACCTGTTAAAATGTTTAAAAAGTTAAAATGTTGTTATAAGATCGAACTAGCTTTTGATTTCAGTAAATATGCTGCAGACACAACAAATGACAATTTTCAGTTCTTTACAATCTATAAAGTGTTTTGAAACTTACTGTGCGTAATAATTTGGAACATTAAGTTTTTTATGTATAAAAAAAAAATACCGTAATCATTAGAAGGTTTGTTCAATAACATTTGAATTGTACTCTTAATAGTTGATAACATGAGAATTATGCTGACTGATTTTTACATCAATTATTTAGGTAAATGAGAAAAATATAATTTGCATAATAAATTTGGAACGGGTGTATGTTACTCTGATTATTATGTATTGATAATGTCATAATAATAATAATAATAATAAGGTCATAATACATCTGGAGAGTATTTTGTGGAATGATAGTAATGTGAAAATGTCCTGCCCCAATATTTAGGAATGAATGTGGTTGTACAATAGTGGTTATGGTACCAGGAGTGCCCTGGCACTCTTCCAGTGTAAGCAGCCAAACCGTTTGAGAACTTACCTTGGACTGTCAGGTACAGGTCTCCTGCTCCTCGGCAGCCCTGAAGCTGTGGCAGCACTTAGATAATTGGTCGGTAGCCCTTAACTAATGCACTTAGCCATTGAGATAGTCCGGCACTGCAGGGGAGCTAACGGAAGTTTCTTCATGGTGCTTCTGGGCTCCAGAGGAAAAGGTTACCAATGACCTCAAGACCCCAGGAGAATTATACAACCATTTGCAAACAAATTGAGTACTTACAGTGGGAGGGTCCCAGGAAGCTCCTGGCACCATGAGTGTCCATTGTTGAAAATTCCAAGATAATTTCTAATTTTGAGCTGAAACTGCTATGTTTGCATCTGAAGGGTTAAAACCTGAGGGACCTGGCACCCAGACCACTTCATTGAGCTGAAGTGGTCTGGGTGACTATAGTGTCCCTTTAATATAACAATACACTTAGTATGACATTATATATGATATATATACATATTATATATAGATATAATGTATCTATATATATATATATATATTTTTTTTTTATTTTTTTTTACTTATTAACATATTTATTTTATTTTTTTGACAGGCAGTCTCCCTGCATCGGTAAAAAAAAAAAAAAAAAAAAATGAACTGAAAACTTAGCTGATTGAGAGATGTTTTCCAGTTTGGCTATTTTGACCATACATTTTAAATTCACTCTGAATACACCTTGAATTCTCATTTTATTGAATGTCCCTGAGGTACTTCAACAGAGCAATTGGAATGTGATTGACAACACACATGTAGTACAGTAGATATGTTGACTTTTTTTATTATTAAATGTTTTCGTTGACTAAGATAAAGTTTAAAGCAAATTTTTGCAACAAATATTTATGTATGCCTTTGGTGAAAATGGGTCGTGGAATTTGAATGATATGTTATCATTTTCTAAATCGTTTTCCACTATATTAAACCTGACCCTAGGCGATGTACTGTGACTGTGTTACAGTAACTAGTCTGCCTATAAGCACATTCATCAGGTGTATACTTTCCCATTATTTGCATGTTGAATCAAATAATGTCCTGGAGCTCAGCCCTAGCTGAGAAATGGGTTTGTGTGGGAACTGTCTGCAAGATTGAAAGGGAATTTGTGTACATAAGGATTTTTTTTTTTTTTTTTTTTAAATTTCAGCTGTATACCTGTAGGAAAAGTCTCATAGTGCATGAACACACTGTGTGTGCTTCATCTGCCACCTAGTGGTCAAAGTGTAAAATATGAATATTGTTTTATAAAACACAATATTTTTGTTCGATTGCAAGAGTGTATTTGTATGTTGTGCTGGTGTTTGATTACTTGGATGTATGCACATAACCTACTACATACATACATACATACATACATACTTACACAGATATACATGCACATTAACACACAGATACATATAAATACACCGACACATACATACAAATTCATATAGACACAACACACACACACACACACTGACACATACACAGCTTAACACAGGCATACATCAACATATACACACACAAACACACACTCTGACACACAGATACACGCACCCTAACACACACACAAACACTGACATGTGCACACACCACACTCACTGTCTTAAAAACACACACCCTGACACACTGATGCCACACACTGACACATATATATACAGGGAGTGCAGAATTATTAAGCAAGTTGTATTTTTGAGGATTAATTTTATTATTGAACAACAACCATGTTCTCAATGAACCCAAAAAACTCATTAATATCAAAGCTGAATATTTTTGGAAGTAGTTTTTAGTTTGTTTTTAGTTGTAGCTATTTTAGGGGGATATCTGTGTGTGCAGGTGACTATTACTGTGCATAATTATTAGGCAACTTAACAAAAAACAAATATATACCCATTTCAATTATTTATTTTTACCAGTGAAACCAATATAACATCTCAACATTCACAAATATACATTTCTGACATTCAAAAACATAACAAAAACAAATCAGTGACCAATATAGCCACCTTTCTTTGCAAGGACACTCAAAAGCCTGCCATCCATGGATTCTGTCAGTGTTTTGATCTGTTCATCATCAACATTGCGTGCAGCAGCAACCACAGCCTCCCAGACACTGTTCAGAGAGGTGTACTGTTTTCCCTCCTTGTAAATCTCACATTTGATGATGGACCACAGGTTCTCAATGGGGTTCAGATCAGGTGAACAAGGAGGCCATGTCATTAGATTTTCTTCTTTTATACCCTTTCTTGCCAGCCACGCTGTGGAGTACTTGGACGCGTGTGATGGAGCATTGTCCTGCATGAAAATCATGTTTTTCTTGAAGGATGCAGACTTCTTCCTGTACCACTGCTTGAAGAAGGTGTCTTCCAGAAACTGGCAGTAGGACTGGGAGTTGAGCTTGACTCCATCCTCAACCCGAAAAGGCCCCACAAGCTCATCTTTGATGATACCAGCCCAAACCAGTACTCCACCTCCACCTTGCTGGCGTCTGAGTCGGACTGGAGCTCTCTGCCCTTTACCAATCCAGCCACAGGCCCATCCATCTGGCCCATCAAGACTCACTCTCATTTCATCAGTCCATAAAACCTTAGAAAAATCAGTCTTGAGATATTTCTTGGCCCAGTCTTGACGTTTCAGCTTGTGTGTCTTGCTCAGTGGTGGTCGTCTTTCAGCCTTTCTTACCTTGGCCATGTCTCTGAGTATTGCACACCTTGTGCTTTTGGGCACCCCAGTGATGTTGCAGCTCTGAAATATGGCCAAACTGGTGGCAAGTGGCATCTTGGCAGCTGCACGCTTGACTTTTCTCCGTTCATGGGCAGTTATTTTGCGCCTTGGTTTCTCCACACGCTTCTTGCGACCCTGTTGACTATTTTGAATGAAACGCTTGATTGTTCGATGATCACGCTTTAGAAGCTTTGCAATTTTAAGAGTGCTGCATCCCTCTGCAATATATCTCACTATTTTTGACTTTTCTGAGCCTGTCAAGTCCTTCTTTTGACCCATTTTGCCAAAGGAAAGGAAGTTGCCTAATAATTATGCACACCTGATATAGGGTGTTGATGTCATTAGACCACACCCCTTCTCATTACAGAGATGCACATCACCTAATATGCTTAACCCCTTAAGGACACATGACGTGTGTGACACGTCATGATTCCCTTTTATTCCAGAAGTTTGGTCCTTAAGGGGTTAATTGGTAGTAGGCTTTCGAGCCTATACAGCTTGGAGTAAGACAACATGCATAAAGAGGATGATGTGGTCAAAATACTCATTTGCCTAATAATTCTGCACTCCCTGTGTGTGTGTGTGTGTGTGTGTATATATATATATATACACACACACACACACACACACACACACACAATCTGACACATATACACACATATAAGTAATATTTTTAATATCTGCAGCCACCCTCCTGTTATCTTACTTTGTGTGTCCACGAGGGTGGCTTAATTGTAGTCCTGTTCCTGCTGCTGGCTGGTGGGAGTGAGGGGTCTGGATCAGCTCTTCCTGCTCCCCTCACCTCATGCTGCCACTGCGGCTTCCTGTTCTCCCCCCTGCACTGTCTCCCTGCACAAAGCTGGGAGGAAATGACAGGATGTCACTTCCCCAGTTGGCCCACACTACAGGGGCCTGGTCGCGGTCTTAAAGGGCCGCGGTGCCCCTGTACAGCAGAAATGTTTCCCGGTGCTATAATCCTATTTCACGGCACCCCTGTGTGCCAGTAGCGGCGCCCCAGGGGACACAGTTTGGGAAATGCTGCTGTGACTGTTCAATGCATCATTGGGGAACATTTGTTGTAGTTCTGACTGATCATAAATTTATCAAAAATCTGTTGCGCAGGAACCTGCTAGCATGGGTTAGACCCAGGAAGTAAAGTTTTTCTCTAAAATGCTTTCTACATGTAAATGTGTTGCACTAATTAAAACCAACTGTATAGACAGAACATTCTTAAAAGGACCATTGCAGCAAACCTCCCAACATTTCAAATGGACAAAGAGGTAGTGGGGGTGTGGCCAGGGGACAGGGTTGTTCTAAGAAATTTTAAGAGAGGTTATAATAACAATGTATTCATCTAAAATGCAATTTAAAAAAAACAAAACAGTGCATCGTATTTACATAGGCTGATTTGTAAACACATTTGTTGCAATTTAAAGGAACACTGTAGCGTTGGGTATATAAATATCTGTACTGATAAAGCTACAGAATGGGTATTTATGCCCATTGCCATTTATACTCCCTCCATGTAAAAAATGTAAAAATTGAATTAGAACAAAATAAGATGAATAACTCTCTTTTGACAAATCACCCACGGTGCTGCCGCAACCTGATCTTTGAGTTAGGGATTGATCAATCTTGATTTTTTTAGAGCTGATACCGACAATCTGTGAACTTTCAGGCCGATAGCCGATAACTTACCGATACTCTGTAAAAAAAAAAAATATGTATTTCTACACCAATCTACTGTTAACTGAACATGTTTATTATTTTTATTTTTTTTGCAAATCTTTTTTTTTAAGGTAAATGCACAAAATATACATGCCAGTCAGAATTTTTGTATGTTTTCAAGAATACATGTGTGTGTAGTGGATACAGGGAGAGTATTTGATTAGTGAATGCAGTGTGTGTGTTTGTGTTGTGGATGCAGTGTGTGTTTGTGTAGTGGATGCAGTGTGCGTGTGTGTTTGTGTAGTGGAAGCAGTGTGTGTGTGTGTAAATATGTGGGGTAGGAATCTGGGGTAGATGGGGAGCAGGGGCACTATGCTGGATGGGAAGCAGGGGCACTGGGGCAGATAAGGAGCATGGGCACTATGGTAGACAGGGAGCAGGGGCACTGAGGTAGATAGGCGAGCAGGAGCAGTGGGGTTGATGAGATAGTAGGGGCCCTAGGGTTAATAAGGAGCAGGGGCACTGGGTAGATAAGGAGCAGGGGCACTATGATAGACAGGGAGTAGGGGCACTGGGGTAGATTGCTGAGCAGGGGCACTGGGGTAGATAAGGAGCAGGGGCACTATGGTAGACAGGGAGCAGGGGCACTGAGGTAGATAGGCGAGCAGGAGCACTGGGGTTGATGAGATAGTAGGGGCCCTAGGGTTAATAAGGAGCAGGGGCACTGGGTAGATAAGGAGCAGGGGCACTATGATAGACAGGGAGTAGGGTCTGTGGGGTAGATAGGTGAGCAGGGGCACTGGGGTAGATGGGGTTGTAGGTGTAGATAGGGAGCAGGGGCACTATGGTAGCTGGGGAGCAGGGGCACTGTGGTAGCTGGGGAGCAGGGGCACTGGGGTAGATGGGGAGCAGGGGCACTGGGGTAGATGGGGAGCAGGGGCACTGGGGTAGATGGGGAGCAGGGGCACTATGGTAGTTGATAGTAGTTGGTGTGTGAAATGAAGGTAGTTGATGTGTGAAATGAAGGTGCAGGACACACACGTGAACTATTTACGTTAATTTCAGTGTGAACTTATTGATCATGCATGTGAATTTACACATACATACTTACATGCTTAGAGGGAAACTCCAGACCCCTAAGCATTTCAGCTTCATGGGTTTGCAGCATATCCCCTCTGGTTGCAACGCACTCTTTTGCGTATTTAAAAGTAACACTCTAGCATTAGGAATACAAAAATGGGGCGATTTAGATTAATCGTCCCTCTCAAAATATTAAAATAGTTATACACTACTCTGCTGGCCAAGATCATCAGTACTGATGATCCAATGCTTACCTATAAGAAAGCATTGTAGGCCTAGTATGCATGCATTGCAATCTCCACTAAGAGCCAATCAGCATCTCCTCATAGAGATGCATCAACTCAGTACCTCTCTATATGGAATGGTTTGGGCCTCCATGCATAGAGTTGAGATGCTGACCATTGGGTCTGCAAAGATTGCAGGATCGCACCATGAAGCCAGAGGTGGTGTTAGGCAGCAATGTAAACACTGTCCTTTCTCAAAAAAGTAAATACTTACACTGCAGAAACTGTTTACCACAGAACTACTATATTAACCTCTAGAAGTTCTGGTGTTTCCGTTTAAATGAACACTGTAGGCACTATAAAAACTTCACCTTATTTAAGTTCTTATAGTGCCTTCAGTCCTACTCCCCTTGTCCTAACCCCCAAAATGTTATATGTTAATAATTACAAACCTTGGAAGTCAAGCCACGTCTCCCAGCTCTCTGGGTATAAGATCCAGGTCTGTTACTTCCTTCTGCTCATATCCAAACATACCGTGAAGTCACACGCAAATGCTCTGCAATAGAGAAGCATTGTATTCACTTATTCTCTATGGTAGAATCATAGGCACATCGCACAAAGCGCCGTGCATGTGCCTACTGTCCCCAATGCTCCTCTATGCAGCAGCACGGAAGGGGACTGCTCAGACGGCAACTAATATATTCTTTTTTTTTTGTAATGAACATTTAGGGGTGGACTTCAAAAATGTATTGTTAGGAATGCAGTGATATGTATTCCAAACAATACAGTGGCCCCTTCAGGTAAGTAGAGATTGCATAACTTATTAGAAAGGGTTACATGTGAAAAGGCAATAAACAGATTCTCTGCGCCCACATTTAAATGTCTTTCTGTACTTATTTTTGTTGTTGTTGTTTCTAGACCCTTCGAAATTCCAGATGGTGATCAAGACGTGCGGCCATATTCTGTGATGGTAACTTCACAACCAGAACTTGAAGTAACTCCTATAAAAGATAATGAACCAAATCTCATTTTAGATGAACACGTGGACAAGGTAAGCGTTCAATTAATGCAGATCTTTTTTTGACCCCTTCACATCATTACTTACAGTATCTGTGCAATTTCAGATACATTCATATATACACTTCTTTACTTGTCTTTTTTTTTTTTTTTTTTTAGAAATATTTATTATATACAAATGAGCCATAAAAGTATTTTCTTAGTGTTTGCATTCTGTTCAAGAAGTATGCATAGGGAATGTCATTATTAAAAAGCTAATAAAAACTGAAGATACATTTTAATTTTTTAATGTTTTAGGAAAAACTAACAACCTCTTCTAAGTAGATAAATTACTAGTAAAAAAATACACATAGAATATACTATGGGACTCCACCTAACACCAATACTCACACCCCAAACAAAAAATGATGTCAGCACTGGCAAACACCTTGCAATTACCAAGTTGAAAGAGATTCCTGCAGTCCAATTAGGTCAGAAGAGAATAAGTAGTCTCCTGTATATGAACAACACGTAGTAAATATATGCAATTATTATTTTATTATTTATATAGCGCCATCACATTCCGTAGCTCTGTACAATGGGTGGACTAACAGACATGTAATTGTAACCAGACAACTGGACGTACAGGAACAGAGAAGTGGAGGGCCTTGCTCAATGAGCTTACATTCTAGCTTACATTCTCACATTAATAGTAGTGCTATTAACCCCTTAAGACCGCAGGACGTACTATGCCGTCCTTATTTTGGTGGCTCTAAAAGCCGCAGGACGGCATAGTACGTCCTGCGATCTTATGTACTTACCCGGTCGCCGGCGATCCCACGCCGGCGATCGCGGTATGGGGGACTTACCTGGGAGCCCAGGGAGTCCCCCTGCGTCCTCTTCAGCCGCCCAGGGCCATGTGATCGCGAGGACCCCGCGATCACATGGACGGCATAGCCGTCCAAGGCATTGCCAGCAGGGGGAGTGCCTGTAATGACAGGTACTCCCCCTGCTGTCTGAAAAAAAAATAAAAAATGTTAAAACAGTGTAAAAATAAATTATATATACTTAGATCATATATATATTTATTATATATATGATCTAAGTATATATATACACACATATACACACATACACATAAATATGCATACACTGTCTACGTGTATTTTAATATTAATATATACATAATTATATATATATATATTAATATCAAAATACACGTACAATGATATTGATTAAATATATATATAATTTTCATTATATATATATTTATATATAATAAAAAATAAATAAATATATAAATACGTTAAAAAAATAAATAAAAAAATAATAAAAAAATAATAAAAAAAAATAGATAAAAAATATATAAACATGCGTAATTTCGTTCTAACTGTATTTTAAAATTAATATATATATATTGATATCAAAATACATGTAGAACGAAATAATATATATATCTATATACATAAGTATATACGTATATATCACTATGTATATACCTATATATAAATAAAAATAATTAAAAAAAATTATATACATATATATATACACACATATATATATATATATACACACATATATATATAATAATTCTACGCATATATTTATGTAATAATTTTACATAATTAGGTCATTTTATTAATTACAATTTGCAGGACCTGCCTGCCAACCCAGGCCAAAAGTTCAGGGAATTACATTGTCTAGCACTATATTTAACTCTGTAACTTTCCAAGACACCATGAAACCTGTACATGGGGGGTACTGTTTTACTCGGAAGACTTCGCTGAACACAAATATTAGTGTTTCAAAACAGTAAAATATATTACAACGACGATATCGTCAGTGACAGTGACATTTTTTGCATTTTTCACACACAAATGGCACTTACACTGACGATATAATTGTTGTGATACGTTTTACTGTTTTGAAACACTAATATTTGTGTTCAGCGAAGTCTCCTGAGTATAACAGTACCCCTCATGTACAGGTTTTATGGTGTTTTCAAAAGTTACAGAGTCAAATATAAGGTTTGCGTTTCAGTTTTTTCACATTAAAATTCGCCAGGTTGCCTTTGAGACCGTATGGTAGCCCAGGAATGAAAATTATCCCCATGATGGCATACCATTTGCAATAGTAGACAACCCAGGGTATTGCAAATAGGGTATGTTCAGTTTTTTTTAGTAGCCACTTAGTCACAAACACTGGCCAAAATTTGCGTTCAAATTAGTTTTTTGCATTTTCAAATATTAACACTAACTTTGGCCAGTGTTTGTGACCAAGTGGCTACTAAAAAAGACTGGACATACTCAATTTGCAATACCTTAGGTTGTCTACTTTTGCAAATGGTATGCCATCATGGGGGTAATACTTATTTCTGGGCTACCATATGGTCTCAAAGGCAAAGTAATCAATCTGGCGAATTTCAATGTAAAAAAACTGAAATATGTAACACGCTATATTTGACCTTGTAACTTCCCAAAACACCATAAAACCTGTACATAGGGGGTACTGTTTTACACGCGAGACATCGCTGAATACAAATATGTGTATTGTATTGCAGTAAAAGCAAACAGTATTATGACATTCACAGTTAGAATGTCACGTAGAACTAAAAAAATTTAAAAAATTCTTATTTTCTCCCATTTTTTAAATATTTTTTTCATATTAAATTATGTTCCATACCTAAATATTTGATGTTAAACGAAAGCCCCGTTTCCCCTGAATAAAATGATATATAATAATGGGGGGTGAATTATGGTTGGACAGACATATAGCGCAAATGCCAGGTTTTGTTTACGTTTTTTTGGATCACAACTTGTACATTTGGCTGCGGTCTTAAGGGGTTAAAGATAAACAAATACAGATATGTACACACACACTCTCTCTCTCCCCCAGATAAAAATAACTATTACTGGTACTTTAATCTACCTCCTGTTTACCTTACGTTTTGAGTCCAGGAGGGTAGTTTAGCTGGTGTCAAGAGGGTCAGGGCCAGATTAAGAGCCCATTGGGCCTGGTGCTGACAATTATGATTGGCCTAATTACAGAATCTTATCGACCAAAAACACTAAAACCGTCATACCTCCCAAGCGTCATGTATCTGATGGAGATGGTGTTGGAGAGAAACTCTAAGGATGCAGCTATAAGAAAACCCATACTCTATGCTAATCTCTCTCTAATTTATGCTTTCATCTTTCAAGTAAATCCATACTCTCTAACAGTAGTGTCCAGTGAAGCAGGAAGCCAATGGGCGGGGTGGTGGGCCACTGACGCAAATCACGTGACCAGAACTGCGAAAAGGGGCGAACATGCCCAAAAAAGGGGGCATGTCTGTCCAAAGAATTGGAAGGCCAGCCTGGCATCAGTGTCCCTATGAATCACAATGTCAGTGTCCCCATGTCACCCAGTACCCTAGTCTCCCAGTGTCTCAGTGTCCTCAGTTTTCCCAGTGTCCCCATGTCTCAGTGTGTCCCGTGTCACTAGGATACTAGGGGACACTGAGAGACATGGGGACAAAGTGAGACATGAGGACACTGAGAGACCCGGGGACACATAGAGACCCAGGGTCGCTGAGAGACTTGGGGACACTGGGAGAAATGGGGACACAGACACTAGGGACACAGAGACATGGGGACACAGACACTGGGATACATGGGGCACTGATACATTTGGGACACTGGCTGGGAGGCATGGGGACACTGAGACACTTGGGGACACTGGGAGACATGGGGACACTAGGGACACTGAGAGACATGGGGACACTGAGACACTAGGGACACTGGCTGGGAGACACTAGGGACACTGGCTGGGAGACATGTGAACACTGGGAGACATGAGGACACTGGGAGCCATGGGGACATTGAGACACTAGGGACAAAGGCTGGGAGACATATGAACACTGGGAGACATGGGGACACAGACATTTGGGGACACTGGGAGCCATGGGATACTGAGAGACATGGGGACACAGATACTGGGAGACTAAGGGACACTGGCTGGGAGACATGGAGACACTGTGTCCCTAGTGTCTCAGTGTCCTAATGTGTCTCCCAATGTCCCTATGTCTCACAGCGTCCCCATGTGACTCAGCACCCCCATGTCTCATAGTGTCCTAGTGTCTCAGTGTTCCCTAGTGTCTCAGTGTCCCCATGTCGCCCTGCTGCTTTTCCCCTCATCCCTCACTTCCCTAAGCTGAAGTCTGTCTCTGCTGGCTGGGAGCTGTTGTCTGAACTCTCTGTGCTGTGTAGCTGCTCCCCCGCAGAACAGTGAGTAGAGAAAGGCAGGGAGGGAAATGCTGTAACTATCTATGCCTGCCTCTCTCCACACACAGTGACCCCTACTGGCTGGTGCTGGTATTGCAGAGTAATCTCCGTTTATACTGAGAAAAATATCTGCATTTGTATTGCCGGTATTACTGCAATACCGGCACAGCCAGGCAGCCTCAAATACCGGCTGTGCTGGTAAAATACCACTCAGGTGGCAAACCTAAGATTAGTGTGTAAAAAAAAAATTTACCTTTTTTTTTTTTTTTCTTCTTTTTAAATGGGCCTATTCCATGGGCCTGGGCCTGGAGCTGCAGCTCCATCAGCCCCTATGTTAATCCGGCCCTGAAGAGGGTATAGACTGGCAGTTCCTTCTGCATTGCATTCTTAAAACACCTGGAGAATGGGATATGACATTTCTTTCTCCGCACATCTACACGCTCATGCTAAGGGAACACCTGAGCTGTTACACCCAATCCAATGCAGCCGTCCATTTTAGTCTGGTTAGGGATGAAATTTTGTGTTATATTGTGAAGTAAGCTGACACAAGGAAGTAAGAGACACAAAAGAGAGAAATATTTACAATATGGGTTTCTAGCGCATACAGTTGAAGACAGCTCAAACACCCAAACCAGAGTCTCTCTATTCCGATCCAAAAGAAAATGCGTATGGTGTGATCTGGTGTTGAATATATAAAAAGAGAGAATACATCAAAATATAGTGTAGTATATTCTGTATAAAATACTTCAGAGTAAGAAGTGCACTTACGGAGTGTAGAGTTCGAGTAGCTGTACTGTGTAGCGACTGGGCAATATGATCCCTGTCTAAGGATGGCCAGTCTCTTCAGTATGGTGCATAGGTGTGTGGTGACCTCAGCTAGGCAGGTTAGCTCAGGGTGGTATATGTTCCAGCGGAAGACCTTATGAACTTGTAATCAAATGTCATGATGGATTATGCAGATAAAACCAAAATGTAGTGTACACAGTACACTGCTAAAAACCATAAAATATTAACACAAGGTAGATGGGGTACTCACAGAGGAAGAGCAAAAATATGGTTTTGCTCAATCCACAGCACTTTAACTGTATCCAGGCTCCAGAAGAAAAGATCAAGCGTAAGTCCATAAGATGTTTAAAAATAAACAACAACTCTGTTTGACAAAATAAGTATATATATATATATATATATATATATATATATATATATATATATATATATATAAAAAATCATAATTTTATCTATCTGAAGATTTATGAATTACATTATCCATTTGGACTTTTTATTATAGTTAGTCATCATACGCAAGTCCCTCTCCTCCTGTATAGGTTGGACTACACACTTTTCTTTTCATAATATTTCTCAGATTTTTCTAAATAATGATTGGTGCATTCAAATTTGAATGCTCCAATCAGATTGAAGCCTCCCCTTTATAACCCGACAAAATGTTCAATCCGGTTCCCCTCTGATGAGCTGATTTATCGAAACATGCATCAGGGGTCTGGGGCATCGCTGTTTCCACTCAGTACTTTATGCAGTATTACTTGGCACCTTAGAAATTATCAATTTTATTTTTTGCAGTATGGCACCTTGATCACACTACTAGTTATTTGATAACTTTTGATTCAGCCAATTATTCCATTACAGGAGCGGGTGGGATGACGAGCATTGCACTATAGGTTAGGGCTTTCTTTATGGGTAAAGGGTGCCCACGAAGGCACAATAGGGAAAGTTATTTGCTATCTCCCATTTCCCTCTGTTTTGTTTCCCCCCCCCATGCCACTGTTCGATCATCACCCCCTAAATTTCCACCCCTTACAGCACCCGTTATGATTTATAGCTCTCTCCTCACCATCTGCAGGAGATTCAGCTACATCGTGTATAATGCTTACTAATTAGCAAATAGTAACATTCTCAATGAGTAGGAGCTGCTATTGATACAATTACATTTATTACTGGACAAATGCATTTTTTTTGCAACTTCATATCTAACACTCAATACAATTTGTCTACAATAACCCATTGAGATAAACTAGGATCATTGTGCTGGAGATAATGTAAATTTACATAATTACCACTAAAGACATTTGTTAAATCTTTTTCAGGTGCCATAGTACATTTATAGTAATTTTATATAAATACCTAAGTAGGTGCCTACTAACAAAATCTGAAAACTGTCATCTTATATACCAATACAGGCTAATTACCTCAGTATACCAATTATATTGATTCTATTTTGAATTCATGTGGGGCACTTACTACTTTATCTGCATTAGTGGAGCAGCCTTAGTTGTTTTAACCAATTTATGTTTTGTGTTTTTGTCCATAGCACTATTATTCCACTGTTGTAGTCTGTCCCAACTAATCAGTTTATTGATTCAAAATTAAGTCTTATTATAGGTATATTCTACCCTTCTAATATTCAATTTTTTAACACCAGGTGGTGCATTCTCCATTCTGTCTTTTGTTAGTGTCTATATATATATATATATTTAATCCAGGTAGTAAAAACAACGCATTTCACCTCTGAAAAAAGGCTTTCTCAAAAGTACCAGCTGTGGTGTGCCAAAACCGATGAACATTTAGGTTTGTAAAAAAGAGGGAAGAAAACGAAATAAATGCTCAAACGCTATTACAGAAAAATAAACATACATTACAAGGCAATAGTGTTAAAGACTCATCTAATTTCAGTTTCAGGTAGCGGAATATACCCTAAGTACGCATATGATTTCCAACAGCCCATCCTTTTAATAATTTGTGTAGAAATGTTGTGACTTCATGCTGCAGAAACTGCACCTATGCGAAAACAGTGTCCTAAGAAAGAAGTCGGGTAGAACCCTAACTTAACTAAAAGAATCCTAATGTATAGGATAAACTTAGACGTGAAAGAAAAGCAGTGGGAAATCAGGAGATTTATCTTCAATGGACTTGGTGAGAACATCTAAGATTTTTACTGCACACCATTTAGAACAAGACGGATGAAACAGAATTTCCGCCGGGGGACCTGTTTGACTAGTTTTAGTTTGTTTGAGAGAAAGAGTCTAGAAATCATTACATTTTATTAACTCTTGTTTATTTAGAGATATACTATAATTGACGTTTTTGCAACTAGAAATTCTCAAGGTCTTAGAAAACCATAAAACGCTAAATAGTCTGCTGTTTTAATGACAAGATTAGTATGTCGTTCAAAGGGGGCAGTGTCCAGTAAGTCAGAGATTGCCCGTTACTTAGACTAAGTAACCTGGCTGTAAATGAATGACCTTGTGGAATAAATTTAAGTGCAAAATTAAGAGAACACAGGAGTGACTGGAGCTCTCTACTGGTGCAGGATTGTTTTAAACAAAGCTTAACCTAATGACAAGTTTCAGAAAAAACCCAGTGTTAATATAAATTATGGAATATGTTGCTGCTCATTAGATAATAAAACATATACCACTAGGGGGAGGTCAAGCGGTACTGTTAACAACCAGCCTCAAGAAATAAAATCAGATTCTTTAAAAGCCAGGAGAAAAGTAATAGGCTCATTCGGCCTGAAAAAAATATAAGACAACATTTTTATTTTCAAAAATAGGGAAATTATGTATCAACGCTATTATAACAATTGTGTATATAGCTTTAATAAAGTGAACGCTACTACGTGCAACCTCTCAAAAAACACAGAATTAATGCAAATTAACAATGAAAGTGAAGTGGAGCGCTACTCTTTCAGTGCTCCCTGCACCGTCCTAGTGCCCTGACCATTTTGTGAGTGCGTCTAATGATGCACTCAAGTTATGCTTGTTAGGACAGTTTCCTGATGTCCCCAAAAGTGGGACAATAGGGAACTAAATTGAGATGGCAGGACAGGATCTGAAAATCAGGACTGTCCTGCCAAAATTGGGACAGTTGGTAGGCCTATCTCTGTCTTTTTTTCAGTATTCTCTTCCGCTCTGTTTTGGTTTCTTTGCCAATTGGTAGAGGGTAAGCCAGACACGCACTTTTTGCTCACAGTGCTTTGCAGGGTATCAGCTACACCTCAGAGATGAGACCCAATGAAGGTCTAAATAATTGTCTGGGCCTGCTGTATTGCTCATGTAGAGGGAGCCAGCCAGCATTTTCAATCTCAACTGTTCTTTTGTGTGGGTTTAGTCTTATATGTAACTGTTTTATGTTCTTGTTGTAATCAGTGACTACCTGAAAGTAATTCGGGCTCTCTGGGAAATTTGGTAATTGGACTCTTGACCGCAAACCTGCATAAAATGGTTATTAGGGGCTAGAGACCACAGACACTGAGGCTTCCGTTACCTCAGTAAAAAGCTCTTTTCATGTAATGTTCGTTACCTAATCAGTGATTGGCTGATTTATCATAGGCTCCCCCATAAGAATCCATGAGAGGAACTTTCAGAGATAGTGAAGTCTATTTGGTGTTTTCACATAGTGCATGCACATGCCATAAGTAACTGAACAGGCAAAGGAAAACATGGCTCCCCCTGTGCTGCAGTATGTTGAGTGGTAGATATATAGCTACATCGATTATTGCCAATTGCTGCTGTTTTTATTAGTAATAGAGAGCAAGCAGAGAAGATGGGGGTGGCTCTCCATGAACCTTAATGTATGCAAGGGACTTATTGTTCTAGTACTGCTCCAAATACCCCTATTAAATAAATGTTATATGTTAATGCATGTTATTGTGTATATGTGTAGAGTCTTTGTTAATACGCGTTTAGTTGTTCATGTGGTCAGAGCGAATAGAAGTACCTATTATTGTAAATAGTGTAAGTATGAAAGCATTTGTATAGAATATCAATGTTTTTAAATGCAGGCGTGTGTCTAGATGGAGTGTACCCAAGTGTGTACTCAAATTGAGAGCAAATTCTGGATATTTGTCTGCTGCAAGAGTGTATATGTTTACAGAGTTATATCTTTGTGTGTTGCGATTGTGGATGTGAATAGAGATTTTCTTTGTGTGTTGTAGGTTTCTAGTTTTTACCTTCTGTGCCTCAGTTAATCACCTTTTGTGTGGCTATAGATAATCTTGCACTCTATGGGTTGTTTCTACGTATTTTATAGTGTGCCAATCTGCCATGTAGTGAGTCTAGGCTCTCCTAAACTTAGAGCTCATTCATACACGGAATGGAGGTATTGTGTGCAATGAGAGGCCGGGAACATGGCATAATGCTGTGTCCCTGACTCTTAACCTCACAGTAGACAGCAGATTTGCAGCTTGTTTGCAGAGGAGTGAGGGCCAAAGCTGCCTGCATTTAGCTTGTCAGCCCTATGTAATAAAGAGGAAGCTTTATGCTACAGGTCCTGAAATGCATAAAAATTATAATTTGTGCCCCTTCGTTTTTGGTGGAATAACAAGGGAGTTTTTCTGACCTTCCCAACTGGCTCATGGCTGCACAATTGTGGGTCAGGCCCTCGTCCATGACTGTCCGTAATCGATAAGTACTCAGTACGCCTCTGTCTTTAATGGCACAAGAGGCGCTAAGACCAGCCTGATAACTGATCAGAGACCCCTAGAAGAGAACCATTTTGCTTTTAGTGTATTTAACATGTGAGTACAAAACACGGCCAGATTATTGATATATTCATTCACAAACTCATAAATGTATTTACTAATCCAATGGTGAAAATCCAATGTATGTACAGTATCTAAAGCTAAAGTGACTAGTTTAAATAAAAGTAGTTTGGAATGTGGATCTCCAAATTTAAACCACGTAACAAAGATTGTACTAATTTAGAATCTATTTACTTTACAATAGTCAAGCTTGGCCCACCAGTCACCACATCTAGTGGATTTTCAATCCTTTTCTATACTTTGCAGTCGTAGCTTAGAGATTTCTGCACTATTGCATGAAATGAAGAGCATCTCAATAAGGGCCTTAATATACTTTGGCTCAATGTAATTTATATGCGCTTTTATTTAAGATTTTAAAGATTACATGTCTAATTAACATATTGAATTAAACATTCACCGCAGTTTTTTTTTTTTGAATTATGAATTTTTATTGTTTTCAGAAAAAACAAAGAAAGTAGGGGGGATGGGGATACAGAAAGGAAGAAGGGTGGGGGGGGGGGGACGTTGGGGGACAACAAAGTCTTAGGACCCTCTGCTTTTTTCACATAGATTGCAATAGGGCAAGTTAACAACATTACAAGGTGGTACAGTGCATTGGTATGCATTTATATGACCTTTTCACTATACATGTGTACCGTACAAAATTCAGGAGGTATAATCAGGTCTGACATGTAACCTTAGGTAAGATATCTATGCGCCATTCACATAGGTTTGCTAACACATTGCTTGGTGCGTACATTAGGCATATCCATGAATCATAATATGATATTCAAGACAAGTTCTAGCACTAGGGGCATGATATACCATATTTAGCCCAGGAAGTATAATATTAGATTTCATAGCTAGTGGAGTGTTGAGGCTCATATGGCCTAGCTTAGCGGGGTGATGCATTACCCCCGTGTGTATTCTGGATAATGTACCTGAGTTGTTTTCATGTTTTATCTCTATTGGTAGAGGTATGTTATTCGTATATAATGTCTAGTGCGCTATCCCATGTGCGCCTGACTTGGTTCGAATATAAGCGTCTTATGTTGTATCGTTCGTGCATGGGGGTCTAAGCTGATCCCTTGACTGTCTATCGGGTAGTGTTTTGTTTAGAAGTGTAAGCCAAGGCAACCATATTTGTTCTGTTTTTTTGGCGGACTCATGTGAATCTGCGGAGAGCAGTTCATATCTGTAGAATTGGAAGGTTTTGTCAGACAGGTCTTTATGTGATGGACAATATGTAGATTTCCAGTGTCTGGCTAGAAGATATCTCGTTGCTAGTATAATAATTCTTATCACTGTTTTTGCCGCTTTATTCCATGTTGCTGGAAACAGTAACAAAAGGCCTTCCCGTGGGGTGAGAGGTTGCGTTTTGGGTATCATGATTTTTATAATCGCTTGGACTCGTTCCCATAGAGGTCTGATCCTTTTGCAATCCCACCACAAATGCATCATGGTTCCTATGTGTAATCCACATCTCCAACACGAGGGGTTTGCGTTAGGAAATATCTGTTGCAGCCTTTGGGGAGTAAGGTACCATCTGTAGACCATTTTTCTATGTGCTTCCACATGGGAGAAGCATGATGTATTGCCTTTGAGCGCGTTGAGCGCTCGCAGCCAATCCTCATCTGAGAGTCCAGACAAGCCATCTCTTTCCCATTGTGTCACATAGGCAAATGACCTTGGAGGTGGAGTGTGTAAGAGAGTTTTATAACAGAGGGATAGTGATTTAGGTTTAGTAGGGGCTGAGTGACATCTCTCGACAAGGGACGTCACCATATGTTCTTGTGGCTTTGACGTCTGCTTTTGCAGGGTTATCTTGTCATGTACAATACTTTTCAGTTGGAGATATGGAAAGATAAGGGAGTTCGGCAAATTATATTTCTCCTGTAGATCCGGGAAAGCTAAAATCCCTGAACGTGAGCACACATCTCCAATTCGTCGGATACCGTGCGCCATCCAGGGTTTTAGTGAAAGCCATGGTGAGAGTTCCTCTATTGCTTCCAGAGGGGCATGTACACTGTATTTTCCCCTGTCTGTTTTGGTGGTTAGGAACTTATCCCATATTTTCATCGTTAGTGAAGTGGTAGGGTACCACAATGACCCTTTTTTTGATACATCTTCGGTGTCCACAAGATAGTTTTCAATGAAGATGTGGGGACTCGATCTCTCTCCATGTCTACCCATTGGAACATGTGTGGAGTCGCGTGTAATCGTATTGCTGATTCGAGAATGGCTGCTTCGTAATATGTGTTGAGCTTCGGGAGGCCTAAGCCCCCTTCCGACTGAGTGGTTTGGAGTAGGGAGAGAGGCAGTCTAGGTTTTTTGCCGTTCCAAATAAACCTGTTCAAGGTAGTTTGTAGTGATTTGAAGAAACTAGGCGGGACTTGCAGAGGCAACATGCGGAATATGTACAAGATTTTTGGTAGCAATATAATTTTAGTAGTGTGTAGCCTGCCTAACCATGATAGTTTGACCTGTCTCCATTTCTGGAAGCTGGAAACGCAGGTGTGTTGGAGGGGGTTATAGTTTAAGGATATCGTTGACTGCGTGTGCAGGGCTAGTTTCACTCCCAAATATGTGATGTTTCTGCCGCCAGTCAAAGCGAAATGTGGCACGGAGGTTTTGTATGCGTGACACGGGTATGTGTACTGGTAAAGCTTGCGTTTTGGTAGTGTTCAATTTATAATAGGAGATGCGTCCAAATTCGTGTAATAATGTCATAAGCCTAGGCAGGGATGACTCCGGATCGCCCAGGGTTAAGAGGATGTCATCTGCAAACATAGTCATGCGGTATTCAGAACCCTTGATTCTGATACCGGTAATGGTCGGGTCTTGTCTAATCTTAATAGCTAAAGGTTCCAGTGCGATTATGTAAAGGAGGGGGGATAGGGGGCACCCTTGACGGGTTCCGTTGGTAAGGTTAAAGGGTGCGGAGAGAAAGCCGGATTGGGACACCTGGGCAGACGGGTTGTTATATAGAGTCATGATCCCCTGGATTAATTCCGGTGGGAACCCATATTTAGCTAACACCGAGGACATATATACCCAATGGAGTCTATCAAACGCCTTTTCGGCGTCTAAGGCTAACAATAAACTTTCCATGCCCTCTTCTTCAATGTGGGAGAGTATATTCAAAAGTTTCCTGGTGTTATCCGAGCCTTGTCTACCTTTTATAAACCCTGATTGATCGTTGTGTATGAGCTTTGGAAGTATCGATGCTATCCTATTCGCTATTAGTTTGGCATAGATTTTAGTATCGCAATTTAAAAGCGAGATGGGTCGGAAGTTGGCACAGTGTGTAGGGGGCTTCCCTGGTTTCGGTAGTGTGGAAATGTGTGCCCTCAGCATCTCTGTAGGCATAGTTCCCAACTTGAAGCACCTATTAAATAGATTTGTCATGTATGGCGCTAAAATTTTTTTGAAGGTATGATAATACAGATTAGTGAATCCGTCAGGCCCAGGCGATTTTTGTTTTGGTAACTGGTTGATTATGTCTAGGATTTCTTGAGCCTGAAATGGTTGTGTCAGCATGCAACAATCTTCTGTTGATAGGGCAGGGAGGTGGGTATCCTGGAGGAATGTATCAATATCAGCCTGATTGGGGGAATGTGTTTCGCTATTGTGTGCTAAATTGTATAAATCACTATAATATCTGCCGAATTCCTCCACTACGTCCTGCGGGTTGGTGATTTTTCGTCCCTCACAGTCATGTATAAATGCAATTTTAGATTGTGTCGTTCGCGACTTTAGTTGGGCCGCCAGAATTTTGCCTGCTCTATTGCCTTCTTCAAAGAATTTATGCTTCATCTTATTCAGGAAGTAAGTCGTTTTCGCGAGTTCCATATCCCCTAGTTTTGCTTGTAAGTGGAGGATTCGTTTTGTTATAGAATGTGATGGTGATGTTTTGTTTGTGCGGGTGAGTTCCGTCAGCTCGGTTATTGTCTCCGTGTAATTTTTCATGCGTTGTCGTTTGTTGTAACTGGCTTGTTTGATGAGTTGACCACGAAGGACCGCTTTGTGGGCTTGCCAAAGTGTGTCTATTTCTATATCTACCGTATCATTAGTGGCGAAATATGTCTCCAAATCCCCTTTGATCTGTGTAACAAACGTGTGGTCCCTAAGGAGCGTATCATTGAGTCGCCACGACCTATTGCCAGAGGTTGGATATTGAGTCATGTATGATATCGTGATCGGGGCGTGGTCAGACCAGGTAGTAATACCTATGGTGGCCTTGGTGATCCGCGCCAACTGTGCTGTTGGGATGAGGAAGCGATCAATTCTTGAATATGTATTATGGACTAATGAATGGTGTGTGTAATCTCTTCCAAGAGGGTGTAGGGCTCTCCATGCATCAATGAATCCGTGAGTGAGAAGAGTATTCGCTATCAACGTGGTGGTGCGTTGTCTCCGGCGTGTCGTTGCCTGCGCTACCTGTGAGGATGAAGTGGTATCCAAAAAAGGATCTATAAGAAAGTTGGTGTCACCACCAGCAATAATGTTGCAATATTTGTGAGCATGTGTGAGAGATAAAACATGATCTAAGAAAATATGCTGGTCATTATGTGGACCATAGAGGTTGACTAGTGTATATTGAGTATTATTAATTATACATTGCAGAATTAGGTACCTCCCTTTCCTATCGCTGATTTTTTTGATCAATTGGAACTAGACTTCGCTACTTATTAGGATTGTGACTCCCCGCTTCTTTTTCCTATATGTGCTATGGTATCCTATCGGAAAATTTTTGGACTTAAAAGTAGGTGTGTGCATTGACTGGAAGTGGGTCTCTTGATAAAACGCAATGTGTGCTCTATGTTGTTTGGCCTCCCTGAGCGCAAGGCGCCGTTTATGAGGGGAATGAAGGCCTTTGGCATTCAAGGAGAAGACATTAAGAGCCATATTCGTGGAGTGTATAATTAAGTATATGATTATTATATATATACGGGGTTCCCTTACATGTCAAGGGTTTGAGCAGTTGATGCGTCTCTTCATTAGGCCTGGTGGTCGGCCCCAATATTGTCTGGGTGATGTGGTGAGGCAATTGGTATGATGTCAGACTAGTATCTAAGCTTTGCAGAGCGTGCATTAATCTGGCCTGTTGTCGGTAGGTTATCAGGGAAATGGGACAAGTCAGAAGGGGGAGGGAAGAAGTAACTTGGATAGAACTATATACATTGAGATGGTCTCCATATTGGGACCTAAATGTCATATAGACAATTGAGCAATGAAGCTCGCATGGGGGGAGGAGTCTTTCTGTGGACCCCTTAAGGGGTTGTTCGTGAGTGTTTTGCATAGGGGGAGGTGGTAGACAATATTTGAACTCTCCCATATAATGCATATTGAGTTTTGATTGTAACCTTATTTCATAATCACTCGGTACAATGATAGCTTTACATTCCCCAGTAGTAAATTATGAGGTTATAAATCTAAACAGCAATCTAGACATCAACCTAAACATCCCAAAGAAAAACCTTTGTCCCCTCTTAGAACATAAAGGACAAGTTCGTTTTTTACTGGGTAGTTCCCGTAACAAGGGAATTAATGATTCTCATTAGGGCCGTGCTCTCGTTTCAGAGGTATGCGGGTCCGTTCATAAACAGCAGGTGCTGTGTATTGTTGGTTTTAAATAGTCCTTGGGACTGTACGCCATAAAACAGAATATTTCAATATAATGGGCAAGCAATAAAGGTCTTTGAGGAAGGAGCCCGCAATCCGCGGTAGGATGCGCATAGTAGGTGGCATTTATGCTCCCTAAGTTTGGCATGTTAGCCCTGGGTTGGTGCCCATTATAATTATAAGCTTCTCATGGTGCAGAGAAGTAAGCCGAATCTGTCGACATAACTGGGGGGAGAGTATATTATATCTAGCCAGGGGCTCCATATCAGTTAGTAGGGCTGTGCGGTAAGCTTTGCCTTATGCCAAAAGCGGCACTGAGATAATCTACCACCTATGTCTGAAACTTTAAACATTAAACAATTTAACAAGACAGGAGTGGATGAACCACATTAACGCGGGAAAGGCCCCACGTCCTGGTTAACTTAAGAGTAAATGGCCCTTTTGGGTCAACATGTTAGAGTCACTTAGCTGCGGCTACAGATTGCCATTCATGGGCCAGTGTCAGCGGCGAGGTAATAGCCTGTTTCTTGACAGCATCTCCAGGCACAATGTCCTCCATCGGGATATTCCAGGCGTTCAGGAGCTTCTCTCTGTCTGCTGGGTTGAGCATATGGTGTTCGGTGCCGTTGCGCCGCACTATGATCTTCGCTGGGAAACCCCATTTGTAAGGCAGGTCGGCGTCTCTCAGGGCTTTAGTTATTCGTTTAAATGATTTTCTCGCTGTTAGTGTAGTTGCTGAGAGGTCGGTGAATAGCTGGACTTTACAATAATCCTCTGGGAGTGCTGGTTGTTGCCTGGACGCCTGCATTATCTGCTCTTTTGTGGTATAGTAATGTAGTCTGGCCACAGTGTCCCGCGGTATGGAAGTCGGGAGATGTTTGGGCCTTGGTAGCCTATGAATCCTGTCTATCAGTGTTGCGCCTTCTGTGAGTTCCGGCACCAGTAGTAGGAATAGACGTTTGGCATAAGGGCCTAGTTCTTTAGGGCTAATGCCGTCAGGAATGCCCCGGATTCGGATATTATTCCATCTATCCCTATCCTCATGATCTGCCAATTTAGTCATGATGGATGACATTTGCGTCTGCATGGTTTCAAAGGCTGTGGTCACATTGTTGTGCGCCGAAATGATTTCTTCTGTCTTGTTCTCTAAATAATCCGTCCTCTCACCGAGTGAATGTAGGTCTGCCCGGATTTCTTTGGCCATTTTGGCAAAATCAGCCGTCAGTGATGCCTTTAGGTTGTTGAGCATTCTTTGGATGGATGCATCCGTGGCTGGAACGACTTTAGTCGATACAGAGGTGACGTCGCTTCTGTCGGAGCTGGAAGCTGGCGATGTAGGCCTGTCGGCGCCATCTTGTACACGGCGTGGCGGAGATTGCATAGCTGTAATCTGCAATGATGCCGGTTTCAGCTTCGATTTTTTTCATGGTGCGTTGTGCCATGGTCTCGGGTGTCTTCCCCTTTGTTAGTGTACAAGGATAAGTGAAAATTGCTTCGCTAATTGCTGTGCTTTTCGGACTCCCGCACGGAGCTGATCTAGCAAGCGTCCGTCTCCATTAGCCGTCAGGCCACGCCCCCCATTCACCGCAGTTTTTAAGTACACAGCATGGTCTATGTTACAATTGATGTATTCCCGGTGACTGAACAAACAAAACTATCAATCACTGGTTTAATGACACATGTCTTGTACCTCCTAGCTCGGTATTTACAGTTGCCTTCGTATATAATCCATGTTGGCATCTGGTGAATTTCAGAGCACATTAAACTTGTTTACAGGATATTTGCCAGGTTTGTGGCTTTCCTGGCAATTGTGTTAATTCTTAATGTTACTACATGACATTTACATGAATCATTGCATAAAACAGCTATGCTTTTCCTGGTGATCTTGCACATGTTGTGGAACTATACATTATAAAAAGTGATAAACTCAGAGTTATTCACTAAAGTGAGAGTTCAAAGTGAATTTCAAATGTAAGGTCATAAAAGCAGACCTGGAAAAATTCTGTAAGCAGGGGCGGACTGACCACTGGGGCACATCGGTCATGAACTGAGGGCCCGAGACAGCCAGGCGCCCGGCCGTACAGCCATTCTCCAGCTGGAGAGATTAGAAATCTCTGCAACTGGAATGGCAAATCTCTTAAAAATCTTTTCCATCCATAGTTTGTGGGGCCTCTGATGGAACGCAGGGCCCCCGCAACCTATTACTCTGCACATTACCCCCCTCTTCCCTCTCTCAAAATGAGACGTGGCGGTGGCAGCATTACCTTCTCTCTGCCAGGTCTCCTTCTTCTGGTCCCACGCGGTGCTCTGTGTGATAGGGAGAGGCGGGGCTAGGAAGCAACATCACTTCCTGCACTCTCCTCACACACAGAGCCAATGAGGAGAATGAGCAGCAGTCTGGGAGAGACCAGAAGGAGCACAATAAAGGTAGGAAATAAGGAGAAGATAGGGAGTCACTCTGTCACCAGTAACCCCCCTCACTCTGTCACTAGTCACCCCCTCCCTCACTCTGCCACCAGTCACTTGCTCTGACACTCTGTCAACCCCTGCCTCCCTCTGCTACCTGTCACCCTCTTGACTCTTCCACCCCACAATGTGTACTACTTGTACTACATCCCTATCCCACCCCACACTGTGTGCCCTACACATACTAAATCCCTATCCTGCCCTACCCACACTACATCCCTATCCCAACCACACTATTTGCCTTACACACACTATGTCTCTATCCCATCCCACACTATGTGCCCTTACACACCACATCCCTAACACACCCCACACTATGTGCCCTATACACACCACATCCTTAACACACCCCACACTATGTGTCCTACCCACACCACATCCCTGTCCCACCCCACACTGTGTGCCCTACCCATACCACATCCGTATCCTGCCCTACACACACTACATCCCTATCTCACTCCACACTATGTGCCCTACCCACACCACACCCTTATCACACCCCACATTATGTGTCCTATCCACACCACATTCCTATCCCACCCCACACTGTTTGCCCTACCCTCACTACATCCCTATCCCACCCCACATTATGTGCCCTACCCACACTACATCCTTATCCTGCCCTACACACACTACATCCCTATCCCACCCCACACTACATCCTTATCCTGCCCTACACACACTACATCCCTATTCCACCCCACACTATGTGCCCTACCCACACTACATCCTTATCCTGCCCTACACACACTACATCCCTATCCCACCCCACACTATGTGCCCTACACATACTACATCCTTATCCTGCCCTACCCACACAACATTCCTATCCCAAGTCACACTATGTGCCTTACACACACTACATATCCTATCTTGCCCTACACACACTACATCTCTGTCCCACCACACACTATGTGTCCTACCCACACCACATCCCTATCACACCCCACACTATGTGCCCTACCAACAGCACATCCCTGTCACACCCCACACGATGTGCCCTACCCACAGCACATCCCTATCCCACCCCACACTATATGCCCTCCTTATCACACCCCACACTAGGTGCCCTACCCACAGTACATCCCTATCCCACCCCACACTATGTTCCCTACCCACACCACATCCCTATCCCATCCCTCACTACATCCCTATCCCACCCCACACCCCTATGCCACCCCACACTACTAACACCACATCCCTATCCCACCCCACACTATGTGCCCTATACACACTACATCTTTATCCTGCCTTACACACACTACACCCCTATCCCAAACCACACTACGTGCCCTACACACACCACATACATATCCGCCTTACACACTCTACATAACCTACAAACATGCACACTACATCAAACAAAAGGAAAAAAGAGTTTAAATAGCATAGGAAAGGCTGTCATTGGTTATTGGTACCTGATGATGCCAAAATGGGCGATGTGCCTTTAATTTGTGGCCTTTGGAAGCGGCCGGCGTTCGTGGGAACTCCAGCGCGACTCCCGGACGCGTAGCGTGGGAGTTTATTTTAAATCTTAGTGTGTCCACGTTGATCGGACGTCAACACACTGTTATGCTGATCAGGCGCGGGCTCGCGACTGCGCCGATCGAGCGCGGGCAAGTGGACTCCCCGGTTCGGCGGCATGACAGTTGTATATGTGATGTGATGTGTGTATTTTATCGATATGACTCCATTACCTCCACAATATGAGTGCAATATAATAAATAGGGAATAAACCAGTAGACAGAGTCCTAGTAATGAGTTAAATAGGTTGCCCATTTTTAGTCTAAATTCAAATGACAAGTTACAAAGTGTAATACAGAATTTTGCCACAAGATGCTTAAAGTTTAAAGAATTACTAAAATATATTTTACTGTAAAATGCTACAAAAAATAAATAAATACAATCTTATATTTTGAGTTCTATAATAGTCTCCTCAGCAAAAAAAAAAAAGTTAATGAAATAAATGAGCAGCCTGTCTAGTGGCCAGACTACTTTAGTGACAGGCACCTGCGGTCTCATATTACACTGAAGTAAGGAGGGCATTTCAAACAATGGGTGCATTCTGTGCAGGGCGGAGCTGGGGCACCAAGTGGCAAGCACCACGGTCTGTCTGTAAACCAGGTGGGGGGAGCTATGCGTTGACTGCCTGAATATGTAGGGGAGAGCTGGGAGATCCATATGTCAGTGTGGTGCCTGCCTTAATTATGAGGGAGCAATCAGGAAGGGGGGAATCTTTGTTCCCCACCAGCCACGCTCTGTTTCTGTCTCCACTAAGACAAAAGCAGTGGCGTACCTACAATCCATGGGGCCCCGGTGTGAGAATTGATCTGTGTTACTATACCAATTCCAAAAGCACTGATAGAAGAGTTCTAAACCGTTTGAGAAGAATTTATAACAAAGCTGCATTAGACAATATCCTATGCCATTAGACTGCCTGTGTACATTATTGGCTATTGCATCTTACTGTTTCCAGAGAATACTACATTGTAAGAGAGATTGATATAAATAGTTATAGCCATAGACCATAACAATGTAATGTTTAGCAAGGGAGTTTCCAACAGAAGCACAATTGTTATGCTATTAACTATTGTTATACTATTCAAGGGATACCCCAACCCTTTTGAGAGGGGGTACCCTTTCTGTGTAATGTGCTCTACTGGGCACTGTTGAGAAGGTCCACCCCTCGATTTACAGTAAAACCTGCAAAAACCAAACATATTTTACCTGCCTTGAATCCAGCACTGTACGAAGCTCTCAGTGCTGATTTCTGGTCCTCGCGCAGCCCAATTAAACTCCTGTATTTGGAAGTTTCTCTGGCTCAGATCTGACGAGGGGAAGGATATTTTTTTTCTTTTTTTTTTTTTTTAAGAAAAAAAATGAACTTTGCAAAAGAGGGAGGCAGGAGGGAGCGCCCACAAAGGGAGAAATGATCTTCCCCTTGCAGGAGCTCTGCTGTGTGTGCTGACTACAGATCCAAAATATGCACAGAATCGATATAGGTAGCCCAGAACAGCACACAACTAAACATATCTCAGGAGACACAAAGCACATACATAATCCTACCACCATGACAACTTCAAATCACTGACGTGGTCATGGTGGTTGGAGTAACTCTGTAAGGTTAACTTCAGTTATTGGTTCATCTGTATGGGCAGATATCAGGAGCAAAAACTTCAGATGATTAAATTATTGGAAGTTTTAGTATTCAGTACTTCTCGCTAAGACATATTACCACACTGCTTTTTAATGGCTGCTGTTACTAAATATCCACGGATACTCTAGTTCAAGGATAGGCAACACTTAATGCTTTTACAGCAGTGATTTTTTTATCTACCTTTCATTTAATTAACATTCATCCAAAGCAGAGGTTTGTCATTCATGGTGATAGTGAACTGTCTGCACCACGGCTGCTGCTTGTTCTTGCCCAGTGAAGCAGAGTATTTCAGGATGCTGATCAAGTTCTGATTTCTGATTCACGAGAAAGTGCCAAGAGCAGAGACAGCAATGGATTATTCTGAGACAAGAACCCCAGGGCAGCCTGCTCATGGCAACACCATTCCGTAAATCATCACAACGTTAAAATTGTCTAATGTTCAAAATATTGTATAGCTTACTGTAAGGATTGACAACATGGCACATTTTCTCATCTACAAAATGAAATGTATTTAAATTGATGGTATCGCTTCTGACTTCTGAAGAAAAATTAATTTTATTTTTGTTTCAGTTCTTAGGATTTACACATACCTACAACGAATTCTGAGCACTTTTGCAATTCTCATATTTACTGAAGCCAAATTTTGTTGGAATTTGGTCGGCCTGAGTAAATCTACATAGAAACATAGAAACATAGAATGTGACGGCAGATAAGAACCATTCGGCTCATCTAGTCTGCCCAATTTTCTAAATACTTTTATTAGTCCCTGGCCTTATCTTATAGTTAGGATAGCCTTATGCCTATCCCATGCATGCTTAAACTCCTTTACTGTGTTAACCTCTACCACTTCAGCTGGAATGCTATTCCATGCATCCACTACCCTCTCAGTAAAGTAATACTTCCTGATATTATTTTTAAACCTTTGTCCCTCTAATTTAACCCCTTAACACCGCAGCCAAATGTACAAGTTGTGAACGAAACAAAACGTAAACAAAACCTGGCATTTGCGCTATATGTCTGTCCAACCGTAATTCACCTCTTTCATATTAAATGCACCCCCCCTTATTATATATCATTTTATTCAGGGGAAACAGGGCTTTCATTTAATATCAAATATTTAGCTATGAAACATAATTTAATATGAAAAAAATGGGAGAAAATAAGATTTTTTTTTATTTTTTTCGTTCTACATGACATTTTAACTGTCAATGTCATAATACTGTTTGCTTTTACTGCAATAAAATACACATATTTGTATTCAGCAAAGTCTCACGTGTAAAACAGTACCCCCTATGTACAGGTTTTATGGTGTTTTGGGAAGTTACAGGGTCAAATATAGCGTGTTACATTTGAAATTGAAATTCGCCAGATTGGTTACGTTGCCTTTGACACTGTATAGTAGCCCAGGAAATAAATTTACACCCATAATGGCATGCCATTTGCAATAGTAGACGACCCAAGGTATTGCAAATAAGCGATGTCCAGTCTTTTTTAGTAGCCATTTGGTCACAAACACTGGCCAAAGTTAGCGTTCGTATTTGTTTGTGTGTGAAAAATGCAAAAAACGCCAATTTTGGCCAGTGTTTGTGACTAAGTGGCTACTAAAAAAGACTGGACATACCCCATGTGTAATACCTTTGGTTGTCTACTATTGCAAATGGTATGCCATCATAGGGGTAATTTTCATTCTTGGGCTACCATAGGGTCATAAAGGCAACGTAAGCAATCTGGCGAATTTTAATGAAAAAAGTGAAAAAAATTAAACACAAGCCTTATATTTGACGCTGTAATTTTTGAAAACACCATAAAACCTGTACATGAGGGGTACTGTTGTACTCAGGAGACTTCGCTGAACACAAATATTTGTGTTTCAAAACAGTAAAAAGTATTGCAGCAATAATATCGTCCCTGTAAGTGCTGTTTGTGCGTGAAAAATGCAAAAAACGTCACTTTTACTGGCGATATCATGGTTGTAATACATTTTACTGTTTTGAAACACTAATATTTGTGTTCAGCGAAGTCTCCCGAGTAAAACAGTACCCCCCATGTACAGGTTTTATGGTGTCTTGGAAAGTTATAGGGTTAAATATAGTGCTAGCAAATTAAATTCCCTATACTTTCGGCATGGGTTGTCAGGCAGGTCCCGCTAATTGTCATTAATTAGGATACCTAATTATGTAAAATTATTACATAAATATATGTGTAGAATTAATATATGTATATATATATATATACACATATGTGTATATATACGTATATATATATATTTTTTTTTTAAATATTTTTATTTATATATAGGTATATATATAGTGATATATACGTATATATTTATGTATATAGATATATATATTATTTCGTTCTACGTGTATTTTGATATAAATATATATATATTAATATCACAATACAGTTAGAACGAAATAAAACACATCTATATATTTTTTAAAATTTTATTTTTAATTATTTTTTTTATTTAATTTTTTTACGTATTTACATATTTTTTTTTTTATATTATTTATAAATATATATAACAATAATTATATATATATTTAATCAGTATCAGTCTACGTGTAATTTGATATTAATATATATATATAATTATATATATATTAATATTAAAATACACCTAGACGGTGTATGTATATGTGTATATATATACTTAGATCATATATATATATAATATATATATATATGATCTAAGTATAAATTATTATTTTTTACACTTATTTAACATTTATTTTATTTGATTTCAGCCAGCAGGGGGACCAACTGTCATTACAGTTGGTCCCCCTGCTGGCAATGCCTCAGCCAGCTATCCCGGCCATGTGATTGTGAGGTCCTCGCAAGGACCTCACTCTCACATGACCGGGAGGGACGGAGGAGGAAGATGTGCCGCGGGGGGGCTCCCTGGGAGTCCCCCCAACCGCGATCGCCGGCGTGGGACCGCCGGCGACCGGGTAAGTTACTAAAAACCGGAGGGCGTACTATTACGCCCTGCGGCGTTTAGAGCCGCTTTTAAAAGGACGTAATAGTACGCCCTCCGGTCTTAAGACTATGTCCTCTTGTTGTGGTAGTTTTTCTTCTTTTAAATATAGTCTCTTCCTTTACTGTGTTGATTCCCTTTATGTATTTAAATGTTTCTATCATATCCCCCCTGTCTCGTCTTTCCTCCAAGCTATACATGTTAAGATCCTTTAACCTTTCCTGGTAAGTTTTATCCTGCAATCCATGAACCAGTTTAGTAGCCCTTCTTTGAACTCTCTCTAAGGTATCAATATCCTTCTGAAGATAGGGTCTCCAGTACTGTGTACAGTACTCCAAGTGAGGTCTCACCAGTGTTCTGTACAATGGCATGAGCACTTCCCTCTTTCTACTGCTAATACCTCTCCCTATACAACCAAGCATTCTGCTAGCATTTCCTGCTGCTCTATTACATTGTCTGCCTACCTTTAAGTCATCAGAAATAATCACCCCTAAATCCCTTTCCTCAGATGTTGAGGTTAGGACTCTATCAAATATTCTGTACTCTGCCCTTGGGTTTTTACGTCCAAGATGCATTATCTTGCACTTATCCACATTAAATGTCAGTTGCCACAACTCTGACCATTTTTCTAGTTTACCTAAATCATTTTCCATTTGGCTTATCCCTCCTGGAACATCAACCCTGTTACATATCTTAGTATCATCCGCAAAAAGACACATATTGCCTGGATGCATTTATTGCCTGGATGCATTTGGTGTCAGCATTCAAAGATTACAAAGAATTTCAAACTGAATGGGGATATGTTTCATGTTCGTGGGAATGATACCTCTTAAAGTACCTACTGGAACAAAAATGGGAATATTCCATATAGTACCCAGGAAACAGACATATGCAGGGTTTCTAGATCCTCCAGGTTTTTCTAGATACAAATAGAGTAGTATTAATATACTGCAAGAAGGATCTATGTAAACCATTGAGTGTTATGTATTTAGTGTTCCACCTTGATGATGTTCATTCTTGTATATAAATTCTACTTTTCATGCAATGTCCATCTTGGACTATTGTGTCCAGGAAAACATAGAAGCAACTCCACTCCCACCTACCTCTCTTGGCTTTTCTTCCCTTAATAACTGTTCCTTGTTTATCTTAAATTACACAGTGTTACATTAGCAAAAACTGAAATGTTTCCCGCAGCATGGCTACCATACAGCGTCCATAATGTATGCATATAGTACCCATCCCTGAAAATTAGGATATGTGCTGTGTTAGCACTTTGATTTTGATGACAAATGCAGGGTGTGTCAGCTTTTTAATATAAAAATATTAGCTGTAAGATGGGGATTTGGATCCTGGGTATAAATCTTTCACTCTGCGGATTAAATTGGGGGTTTTGCGCTTACTTTTGGAGGGGGGTGGTCTGCTAAGTCATGCACACCATGTATGCTCATCAGTTTCTAATAATCCAGCATTTTAATCCTTGCAGTTACAGAGGTGCCCAGTGCAGTGCAGTGCGTGGGACACACCTCTGTAACTCGAAGGGTTAAATGTAATATCTTTCCTTTAACTAATTTCATGATTACCTTGCAGAATTTTCTGGCGCCTAGACTGGTTTACCGGTCTTGTTTTCACTCAGCTGCCAGAGGGTGGCTATTAAAAAAAAAAAAAAAAAACTAAAGTAAAAACCTGTCACATGCTGTGAGTCATGTTATTTTAGAAGTCAGTAGACAACAGAAACACGCATGCGTGAACATACGTGCGCTTGATGTTTTGTATCTACAGTATATCACACGAAAGGTAAGGTACAAAGTGTGATCCGCTTGGCAAACAGAGAAACCTCTTAGGTTTTTCTTTCCAGCTAGAATCAAAGCCGTTTTCAAATCAGGGAAAAAAATGTCCTGCATTGGCATCTAATGCAGTCCTTTTCACCAGTGTCCAGTGTTAATTTTGGCAGCAAGTTTCAATTTAGTTTTGATCATAGTCTCTTGACTAAAAAGCCGCTTTAGTTTTAGTCGTGCTTTAGTCATCTGACTTGTTTTAGTTGTTGTCGACAAAAATGTGACTAAAATTGTTATACGACAAAATGAACACTGTCCTGTACTCTGACCCAGTACCTCCGCCAGGTCGCTTCCTCGCTTCCTCTCCCAAGCAGGTATCAACACTTCTGCGTGTAGTCATTCCAGCTCCTTAGCTACTGCCTTCATAAAGGCAGTTGTGGCTCTCAGGCCCACTTTTTCACTTGTCCCGGGCTAGCTACAGGGACCATTCACCAACAACAAGTCCTAAGATCTGTCACTGGGATCCCTGAACAAATCCACACAGGACACAAACCTTTATTTTGAACTAGGACTAGTCCTTAAAGAAGTAGTGACAGCCATAAAAATATAAACAACATACATAAGATGAAGAACAGGCAACATCATTTCTTAAATACATAACATAATTACAGCTTTCCAAATGTATCTACGTATGTGGAAAAAGAGATGTATAGATGGAACTTGTCATTTTCGCACTTTTCTAAATTTGCATATTTTAATTATACAAATCAATGCATTTTCCAGTTTCCACCAACATAGGACAATTAAAGGTTGAAAGAATCCCCTTTTAAAACAAGTATGTCCCAATCTCACAAAACCAAACCGGGGGGAAAGCAGTTCGAATGATCCACGTGTACCTGCTTCTCCAAAGCAGAATCCCATTTCAGGCCAGGACCCATAGTTAGTGGGAAGGAGGCTGACCTGCAGTCCTCTCAAAATACAAAGGAAACGCGGGATTCTGTTACAGTCATACCAAATCCAAGTCTGTCTCTCACCGAAACATAAGTGTGCTGGGGATGAAATGTGAAAAGACCACACTGAAAACCCTTACAGGGTTATTCATTAAAGCAGGAATTTAAAGTAAATTCAAAGTGAATTTACAATTTTAGTCCAATATAGCTGAATTGAAATAATTATCCATGTCAGTTATGCTTTCAGTTTAGCTATTTTTGCTAATTTGGAATCTACTATATTATACTGATGTGTGGTGGATTGTGGGAAATGCATATAAGGTCTTACATATAAAGCTATGGGAGCACCAGAAAAGGTTTAGAGTTTTAAACCATTTCTTAACCCCTACAATACGGCACTTGTGTTACAGGATTACCAGGGCTTCATGGGCGTCTGCAGGGAGGGGCAAGGGGCACTTGCCCCCCTCTGGATTTTTGATCTTGCCCCCTCCCCACAGTCAGGGCCTGACTGGCCCACCGAATTTAGGTTGATAGGGGACCAGAGGGAGCACTGTGTAGCTCCCTTCCGAATCCCCATCTATTTGGTGCCTGTATGCTCTGCCCCCGCCTCTCGCATGCAATCTCTGCCCCCTTGCACAAGCCTCACCCCTTTGAACAAGCCCCGCCCCCGCATTCACACTGATGACCTCCCTGGATGAAAGAGGCCAGGCCGGACAAAGCCAGGCCAGAAAATAGAGACTTCACTTCCCAGTGCTCCCAGTCTTCCACAGCCTTCTGTGACAAGTAGGCTTCAGCCCATGACAGTGATTGTGTGTGTGTGTCTGCTAGTGAGTGAGCTTGTATATGTGTGTGTGTGTCAGTGATCTTGCCTGTAGTTAGCATATGTCAGTGAGCATGTGTGTGTGTGTGTGACAGTTAGCTTGTCTGTAAGCGAGCATGTTTGTGTCAGTGAGTGTGTCTGTAGTAAGCAAGTGTGCCAGTGAGCTTTTCTGTAAGTGAGCATGTGTGTGTGACAGTGAGTTTGTAGTGAGCATGTGTGTGAGTCAGTGAGCTTGTCTGTATTGAGCATGTGTGTGTGTCAGTGAGTTTATTTGTAGGGAGCATGTATGTGTCGGTGAGCTTGTCTATAGTGAATATGTGTATGAGTTAGTGAGCTTGTCTGTAGTGAGCTTGTGTGTATGTCAGTGAGTCTGTAGTGAGCATGTGTGTGTCAGTGAGCTTATCTGTAGTGAGCTTGTGTTTATGTCAGTGAGTTTGTCTGTAGTGAGCATGTCTGTGTCAGTGAGTTTGTCTGTAGTGAGCATGTCTGTGTCAGTGAGTTTGTCTGTAGGGAACATGTGTGTGTCAGTGATCTTTTCTGTAGTGAGCAGATGTATGTGTGTTAGTGAGCTTGTCTGTAGTGAACTTGTGTGTCTCGTGAGTTTGTCTGTAGTAAGAATGTGTGTCAGTGAGCTTTTCTGTAGGGAGCATGTGTGTGTCAGTGAGCTTATGTGTAAGCGAGCTTGTGTGTGTCAGCTAGCTTTTCTGTAGTAAGCATGTGTGTGTCAGTAAGCTTGTCTGTAAGTGGGCTTGTTTGTGTCGGTGAGCTTGTCTGTAGTGAGCATGTGTGTTAGTGAGTTTGACTGTAGAAAGCATGTATGTCAGTGAGCTTTTCTGTAGTGAGCATGTGTGTGTGTCAGTGAGCTTGACTGTAGTAAGCATGTATGTCAGGGAACTTGTCTGTAATGAGCTTTGCTGTAGTGAGCATGTGTGTGTGTGTGTGTCCATGAGCTTGTCTGTAGGGAGCATGTGGGTGTCAGTGAGCTTGTATGTAGTGAGCGTATGTGTAAGTAAGCTTGTCTGTAGTAAGTTTGTGTTTGTATACCAATGAGTTTGTCTGTAGTAACCTTGTGTGAGTGTCAGAGTTTGTACTAAGTTTGGGTGTGTAGCAGTAAGTTTGTCTGTGTGTGTCAGTGAGATTGTCTGTCAGTGTCAGTTATGTTAATGAGCTTAGGTGTATCAATGAGCTTATCTGTCTGTCTGTGAGTCTGTGTATAAATGAGCTTGTATGCTTGTGTCAGTGAGATGGTCTGTATCTGCATGTGAGTATGCTTACTGTATAATTACATATTTTACACTGACAGGGCCAATATTTTGAATTAGAAAAAGAAACATACCAATAATACATACATACACACACACACACACACACACAGATGGCACAATGACTAATGGGGTTGGCATACATTTGTATCCCCAGTCTGGCCCTGCAAAAAGGATCTGAGCATGGATGTCATACAATTATGCCCCCTCCCCCTGGAAAAATTCCTGCGGACGCCCATGCAGGGTTAGTGCCCATAGAGATAAAAAGTGGACCTCCTGGCACCGTAACTTCATTCTGAAAATGTTGTTATGGTGACCAGAGTGTTCCTTTAAATGTAGAGTAAGGAGAACACATTTTAATTAGGTTATAAAAAAAACTTTGCAATAGGAATCGTGAGCAAGACCATGCATAATGTTTACATGCACGCAACTCAATTTCACTTTCTAGCTGTGAGAACATTTTAAAATAATAATTACTCATAGTTTGTCATTATTATTCATCTAATGATTGGTAGCAACAAACTGTACGTAACCTGAAGACGTACTCACTTATGGAAATGAGTGATTAATTTCCTGCAAGATTTACCTCAATCTGCTTGACACCCTCTTGTTGCAGTATAAGGTGTATCATTGAGAAATATTGCTGCAACTAATTTCACATCTTGTAGAATCTTACCAATGGTTATACTGCTTGCAAAACACCTGTGATATAACTGTTCATAAACAATGATGGTTCCCTTGAATATTTCTACATATGGTGTTCCATTTACAGTATTTTATTACAAATGGCACTTTTGGCATATTTCTTCATTCATACTATTTTCATATTACCTCATATCCTCCTAAAAGACCAATGATATTTTGTACCATTGATAATTTGTGTCATATTTGTCTAAAGTAAAAAATAACTTAAATAGATTGCTTTGTTGTGATTTAGGAAGTGCTTACGACTTTTATCTATTTTTAGCAGTTGTATGTCATATAATACATAAAAATGTCACTGTTTCTGAGCAAAATGTTGTCAAAATGTGATATTTAGGACAACTGTGGTCAGACCTGCATCACAAAAGTATTTGTTTTTGGACACTCCGGAGGATTTACCTCAGGCCATTCTGACTATAGCAATTTTTTCACTATTGTGTTTCACAATGCGTTTTATTGCCTCTCATGTGAAAACACACAGATTGTATTGGTACAGAAAATGTTGTGTGCAGGCTATGTAAGACCGCAAAGAAACAAACAAGATGATTTGTATCTCACTATACGCAAATATATAGATTTATTCTTTTTTTTACATAGCCAATACACAACCAAATTAAGGAGATGCCGACATAATTAGATACGTTTAGATTTTCACAGATTGCTTTGCTGGGCCCAGATCATGTTTCTGTGTGAATAGCAGCATGTAAATTTAAATTTAAAAAAGTGAATTTTGACTTTTTTTTTATATTGGCATACACACTGAGAACAGGAATATGCATATTTTATCACAAAAAAAAAACCATAAATCTGAATTGTGGTCACCAATAACCCCATACAGTCAGAAAACACATTATACATGCTCACTATTCACTACCAATAGAAACATCCCTGTTCACCCCTATCTGAAAACCAGTTTATTCCCCAGAAGGATAATGCCCATGTTGAGGCCATTGCTATGGCTAGTGTTTGAAACATTTTGGTGGTCCAATGTGGACTTTTAGATGTATTAGGTGGGAGTGGGGAAATTAAGAACCAGAGCGCAAGCAATGCTGTTGCTATCTCTGCAGATGTAGGCCATTTGACACTTTTCAGTTGCTTCACATCTCCAACTGTTACCCACAGCATTAGCAGAAAGTTTTGAGGTGAGTGGAAGTAGTGGCGGAACTAACGTAGAGAGAGGGCCCTGATACAAGAAATGTCTTTTGCTCCCCACCCAGCGCATGGGTACTCAAATGCTGATCCCCATCTGTCAAACAAAAACCACAATGGTATTCCATCTAGGGATCTATAACTTACCCATTTTTGCAGGATTGTATTTGTGAGCAGTGTTTCTGTGTTTAAATGTAAGCATGTTTTTGTATGGAGTATATGCGTGGCGGTAGTGGGGTATTTGTGTGTAATATTAGCATTTGAATGCAGTTTTGTGTTTGTATGTACTGTTGCCATTTGAAAGACATGGTATACTTGTGTGTAGTATTTGCATTTGAACACAGAGGTGTGCTTTTATGTCGTGTTTTGTATGCAGGTGTATATTTGTGTGCAGTGCTGGTATTTGAATGAAGGGGTGTGTTTGTATGTAGTGTTTGCGTTTGATTGCAGTTGTGGGTTTTTATGTTGTGTTGATGTTGAGTGCTGGGATGTATATACAGTGTGTATGAGTGTGGCAGTGAGCGCAAATACACACACACTGCCACACCCATACACACACACATACACATTGACACACTATTTCAATATACACAAACTGACACATACACACAGTCACAATTTCCATATTTAGCCACCCTCCTGTTTCTGAGTGTAGGAGTGTGGCTTCCCTGGGGATCAGTAGGATCTGGCTGTTGGATGAGACTGACATAAGTCTGGTAAATGCTATCTTTTCCTCTCTTTCCAATGTGCTCTCTTCCTCTCCTAGCCCATGTGGCACTCTCTGTAAGCTGGAAGGAAATGATCCAAACTCACTTCCGACAAGGGTCCGGTCGCCATAAGTGCCTGGCCCATCTGGTAGACCCCACCAGCTTGCAGGCCCCAGTCTATTCACACCAGCCTTATGAAATGGAGCCCGGGAAGCGGGAAAACTAATCTGGAAGTTGTGAATCTGCAGTCATAGAAATTCATAAGCCTGCCATATGGCCAACGTACCCCTATCCTAGCAATATAACACCTGCTCTAATTAGATTAATCAATTAATCCACTTGATTGGGAAATGCTTCCTCCTTTGACTCTCTGCAATGCAAGGTTAAATAGGGCCATGTAACAGGGAGGGGTGCAAAACCGGGGAGTTGGCATAGACTCCTAAATATATTTATATATGAAACCTGAACATGCTTACATTATAAGGGTGCTGCCGGGGCCGATTAATACAACATACAAGAAGGCAGAAATAATAAGAGGTTAGTTACAGTTTATGGTCATACATTGCATAAGCCTGCCACAACACCATTAGGGGTACCCCATTTTACCCCTAATATGCCTTCTTTTGTGAGATTAACCCACTAACTTTGGAAATCCAGTCACAGTGGCACAGTCAAGCCATCTATTAAAGATTAATGCATCTTTAAATATATATACTAGTTATCACAGTGGTAATATCATTGCATTAAAAGCAGAAAACCCAGTCACACCACCTCATCAGCCAGCAAGTGTCACCTACAGTAATATACTTACCCACCTCAATAAAAAGAGAGTACTACAAGAGACCAAGAGAGACCAACCAAGCTGGATTAACAAGGTGGGCTACTGGAACAAACCATTCCTGGTCACGAAGTGAGAGCCTAGACCTGCTTGACTGCTACTATAACAGCAGACCCAATGTAAAGGGCTACATTAAAGGGAAACTATCCGTTTTCCTGGCACTGCAGGTCCTCTCTCCCTCCCACCCCCAATCCCCGGTTGCTGAAGGGGTGAAAACCTCTTCAGTAACTTACCAGAGGCAGCGACATGTCCCACGTCACTGCTTCTTCCTCCTCCGCCACTCCTCCCAGTGACTGCGTCGGCCGGTGGGCGAGACTGATCCCGCCCACCGGCCGGGGAGACCTAATGCGCATGCGTGGCAATGCCGCGCATGCGCATTAGAGCTCCCCATAGGAAAGCATTGAAAATGCTTTTCAATGCTTTCCTATGGGGAAATGAGCGACGCTGGAGGTCCTCACACAGCGTGAGGACGTCCAGTGACGCTCTAGCACCTTTGCTAGGGACACGGAAGTGCCCTCTAGTGGCTGTCTAGTAGACAGCCACTAGAGGTGGAGTTAACCCTGCAATGTAATTATTGCAGTTTATAAAAACTGCAATAATTACACTTGCAGGGTTAAGGGTGATGGGAGTTGGCACCCAGACCACTACAATGGGCAGAAGTGGTCTGGGTCCCTGGAGTGTCCCTTTAAATGCTACCTTCATCTACACTAACACCAAAACAGCTAGTTACAGAACTTTTAAACATTGTCAATAGGAAGCTTGTGTCACAACTGGATTTAGATGAACTTCACAAAACATCATACATGATCCATGAGGAGGAAGACATTCCCATACCCACACCTATAATACCAGATGGTTGTCAACTTGAATTAAGAACAAGTTGACTTCCTGGATTTGGCTGCTTGGCACAGCTTCCGGTTTCCACTAAGCATGACTTCATACCTGTGGACTGCTGTGCATTCCATCTCTCCTGTCTGCGGAGAGTAGGCAGGAAATGGTGCACAGCAGTCCACAGGTATGAAGTCATGCCTTTCTAAAATGGTTTGGATACTTATAGTGAGAGAATGGGTGACAGGGCACTATAACCACTACAGTGCACTATAATGGTTGTAATGCTTGTTGTGTTTCTGTAAAGGGACTCTCCTGACTCATAAAGCACTTCAGTTTGTTGAAGTGTTTCATGTGTGAAGAGTGTGTTCTGGTTTTTTAATTTTTATTTTACAAAAAGTACAGATTTCAATAGAAATTGGCACCTTTATAAATTTACTCCCCCGGGCTATCAATCAGACAAATGCTCATGTTACTTCCAGGTTTGGTTAGTTTTTTTTGAGCTAAACTCAAGAGGCAAGCATCCCGAGCACCTGCCTTGCAAAGACTTCCCATTGAGCTGCATTGGGAAGTCTGTTATTGGGCAGTGACAGAAAGTCTGGGCGGGGTTAGAAGGGGTGGGCCTGCAAAGGCTTCAGACAAGAGATATGCAGCTTTTGCAAGCTGTTTGTAGAAATATCCTCAATAAAACATATGCATAATTAAATGCATGCGTATTTTCATTGGGGCTATATCAACTAAACAGTCATTTTGTATATATTTTAACAGTCTTTGTATGTCAATTACTTGTCATGTTAAGTATCCGTGTGATTTGTAATTGTGTCATTTGTAAGAGCGGAGGAATATGTTGGCGCTATGTAGATGCTAATACTAATAATATTGTCAAGTAATTAAGTGCTAGAGCACCAGCTGAGTATAGCTAGTTTTATATTTAAAGCTATAACAACGAGATTGTTTCAAACTTAAATACATTATTAAAATAGTTAATGGATGTGTTCCTTTAAAGTCTATCAGCATCATGTGACGGTAGATTTGTCACAAAAGTGGTGTATTATCTCTCGATCCTCTCCCTTTTTAGAGAACATGCCTATGGAAAGAACAAAGGTAAAGAATATATATTGGAGCCTTGTGATCTTTGAGGTTACTAGCTTGCATACCTGTGACATATATTTGAAGCCTGGGATTAAGTCTGTAACAATGTAATAACAAAGTGGAATAATAGAAGAGGATTTTAAAATGTTAAGTTGTCCTTTAACTATGTGATGAAAGGCTCTGAGTACAGGGATTTGTCACCTACTAGACACTTGCAGGCTATTCACCAAACTATACATTTCAGCTAATGATATGTGAACTGCAAAACTTATAATAAAAAAAATCTACTCTAGTCACACGGTTCATTTTAGCCTCAGTTTTTCCAATTCATTTTTAATTTACCTAAAATTCTGATTTTATTGAATAGCCCTGTTGGACGACTCCTCTTCAATTATGCAGGTATACTTTGAAAAATATGGCAAGTACCAAAACTTCTAATGTGTGCATTAGGAGTTATGGTGCCAAATGAATAAATGATAGAGAGATGTATCTAGGCCCTGAGAGTGGCCTGGCCAATACCAACCGAACACCTCCAAGTAGGCAGAGAAATATAGAAGACCAAATATATATATATATATATATATATATATATATATATATATATATATATAAACCAATTTTTCTGAGTCTTTTTGACATGTTTCTATTTTGAATTAGGTTTTTTAAATGTTTTCATTAAGTCATTTAAACAACAGAATTCTACCAAATTTAGCAATATGTATACACCATTTTCACACAAGCTTGCTGTGAATTCCATGAATGTGTCCTACTACCCCACGGGTTCCCTATCCTGTCCTCAAGTATCCCCTACCAGTCCAGGATTCAGGGATTACCCAGTTGTGTCTAAGGTGTTTTTAGAAAAAAACAAAAAAAACAACAACACTTTAGACACAACAGGGTAATCTCTAAATCCTGAACTGGTAGGGGGTACTTGAGGGCTGGGTTGGGAACCATTGTACTACCTATAGAACCAGACCGGGCACCATAACATTTTACAAATGGTTTAAACTCAAGCTTGTAAAGATGGGGCCAATCCACCTTGCCCTGTTTTTTCCACCTATGGTCCAAAGCTTCAATCAGGAAGCTTTGGACTATACACCGTTGATAGGTCAAGAAGTGACAATTCTCTTTCAAGTAAATAAAACAAATTAAAAAGTAAGGTGTGCCCTGGCATACTACACCGTAGGCCTTAGGTGCTTTAAGATTTAATATGTAAGCTTGTTTGGCAGGGTTTAAAATAATTATCTGATTTTAGATGTAAGTGTCCTATACCAGTGGAAACGTGTACCCATATGAATAAATATTAAATTCTGCTGTTAGGACTGGGAGGCTGTTTATATGTTCACAATTTTCCCTTTGGTTAGGGTTGACCTTAATGATTTATGGAGGCAAAACTAGTTAGCAAAGTATTAATAAAAAGTTCTATCAAAGCTGGTGAACCTGCCAGACTACATGTTTTTCATCTGTCAGTCACTTTTGAGGCATTGCTGTAAGTATTGCATTGCTAACCTCTCTGGCAATGAAAAGGTTAACTTAGTTTCATTTTATTGTCACGTTATTGTGACTTTAAATAACTTGCATCGTTTAACATTTGCATTGTATTGTGATTTTAAATAACTTGCATAGTTGAACATTTGCGTATTTTAATCTATTTTATACTTCAACCATGCAGATGGAAAATGTATTCTGTTGCCAAGACTATTTTTTGAGCTTTTGTAAATTATGCTTTTTTTAAATTGGATGTGTTTCTTTATGAGTTTAAATTACTAGGGCTCTTTTTTCTAAACAAAAACAACAAAACCAAAAAAAAACCTTTACTAAAGGGAATCTATAGCCACATACCTTGGCCTGTGTTCCCCCTCCACAATCTCCACCTGCACTACTTCTTTGCTGCTCTCCTGTCCGCCTGTGATCCTCTTCAGCCGATCACTGATGTGCCCTGCTAAGGAACACTTCCCCTCGCAGGGCAGACCTCTTAAGTGACGCTGATACGATGCCTTCAGTGCCAGCATGGCAGCATCTGGAGACCCCCAGCTAGGGGTCTCTAAACCAAACAGCGCATGCGCGGTTATTCTTGGTGGAGAGCAGAAGTCCCTTTTGTGCGAGGTCTCTTCTACTCACCTTTATTAAATAATTATTTGGCGTTCAGTGCTTGCCAAGGTCATTGACATGTTGGAGAAAACATTTTTAAATAGGTTTTTCTCCTAATCTATATATTTGCTTGCAAAAATGCTGACATAATGTTTAGATGGAATTAAATACTCTTTTAAAGTTATGTTGGGCACTATAGGTGCACTTTAAACTTTCCCTCAATGCAGCACCGGGAGAGTTTCCTCACTGCAGTAATCTTTTTCTGGTGAAATTATGAAGCTTATTAATGATCTGTATTTAATCCGGTATTTCTCATGAAGAAACATTGACGATGTAAAGCACATGCACAGCAATAGCCATGATCAGCCTGTCCAATACTTTGCATGATGACAGTGGATATCAAATAGTTGAATAATTTTTGGTCTGGAGGTCCTTGTGGCTGTCCGAACAAAAACATGTTGTAATGATATATAGAATGTTGAGTTTAAATATTTTAGCAATGTAATGTGATAATGGAAATCTTATATGTATGTCTGTATATTACATCATTTCTCAGAGCCTGGGGGGTAGCTATACAACAAAATGGTCATTATCTGTGTCTGTGTCTGTTATTTGTTAAAATAATGTTTCCACTGTGATTCAGTGCAATATGATAGCCAGCACACTCTGTGCATGCAGGCAGCATGGTTTTAAATTTTCTGTCTGTTTTTTGCTATTTCTCGCCATCGGTTTGTATGACTTGCTCACTCTATCAAGGTTTTTCACTTTACTCCAAATTCTAGTGATTGAAAACTTGAATTGGAAAATGTTGGCTAAAATAACCAAGCCATGACATTAGCGAAGTTGAAGATTTTTTTTTACAGATGTGTGTTTTTATTTATTTGTTTGTTATGAGGTCCTCCCATACTTACCTAGGAAGACTGGAGGCTAGTGGGGACTGCTGGAATTGCTGTACTCTGCCTGCACAGTTCCCTGTGACGCCCAGTGCTGATCCCTGGTTTTTCTGGGTTTGAAGTGACATCACATGCCGGATTGCAGCATCAACCCCTCAGCCCACCTCCCCCACAGTAAGGCAGCTACCTGAGCCCCTTTACACCCGTGCCAGCTCTGTACGTTAAAGGTTTGTGTAGACTACAGCGCTACGGAATTTACTGGCGCTATATAAATATTTTTTATAATAGATAGATATTCACACAGGGGTTAAATTGGATGAGACCACTTGGGATAGTTTGGATGAGACCTCTTGGGGTAGTTTGCTTCTACATATTCTTAATCCTCCCCTGGATAGAATAATGTGAATTCTTCTTTAGGGTAGATTCCCTTTAAGATATTATGATGTTGGGCATTTCATTCAAAACAAGCATGAACTTGGAAGAAAAAGAATGTAGTCAGCCAATGTCCACATAAAGAAATGTCAATGTAATGCTGGAATGCAAGGAATTTGTTTTAGCAACCATTTCGACAAACAGACATAAATCTGCCCTCTGTCAGTGCCCCAACCGTAGCATACACCTCTGTGGAAAAAGAGTGGTGTTTGTTTATCCTTTGCTCTTTGAAAATGATTCTGATAGTACAATGGACGGCAGGCTACTCTTTGTCAAATTTGTGTGTAAAAGGCTTTAAAGTTTACCTAATGAAATTACACATTAATTTACTGTACATCAAAGTTCACAGGATTCTCTTAAAGACTACAGAAATTAAAATATGTGTAATTTATCCAGGAATAGCTCATTCTAACATATTAAAGGGAAACTATAAGCACACAAACCACTTCAGTTAATAAAAGTGATGTGGGTGCAATGTCCCTGTCCCACTTAGTCCTGCAATGTAAATCATTGCAGTTTTGTTTTAGAAACTGCAATAATTACAATGCAGGACTAAGACTGCCTTTAATGGCTGTCAATCAGACAGCCACTAGAGGCACTTCCTGGTTGCTAACAGACTTTTGGTTGCCTAACTGACACTGGATGTCCTCACGCTCTGCATGAGTATATGCAGCGTCAGTGAAATCCCCATAGGAAAGCATTGCAGCAACACATTCCTATGGGGATGGCTTAATACGCTTGTGGCAGTAGTGGCGCATGTGCATTAGGCCCCCTGTTGGATTTTGTCAGAGAAGGAGAGGGTATGTAAATGAGTAGGTGACCAGAGGGCTCTATAGTTTAAGGAATACAGATTTGTATTCCTAACACTATATAATCCCTTTAATGGAACTATGTAGGCTCCATAACCACTTCAGTACATTGAAGTCGTTATTCTGCCTGGAGTTCATAAACGCCGGGTATCACTGCTAAACCGTTTCATCAAGTAACAGAGAAACTCAGATCCCATCAGTCTGCAGCCTGGCTTCCAATTTTGATATGGTGGAGGCAGACCCAATGGCTGCTGTTATCTCTATCTCATCTAAATGATTGATTAGGGTGATATGGGCTTCCCAGCCTATGTGCTTATCAGAAGATTAACGTATAATGGGGCTCTTTTTTTAACCTTCCACGGTTATTCCTCAATAAAGAACTGTGATGAATAAAAATCCTAATTACAAATATTAAGCCATACTCGGACTCTAGCCGAAATGGAGAATGTCAGTTATCACTTTGCTGCAATCTATTGTACAGTGAATACATTTATCTGTGAGTAATGCCATCCCATAGCACCCAACAATTCAAATGGACAAAGAGGGATGCTTTAACTCTAGGGGTGTAGCTGAAGGTGTGGAGAAAGGCAGGGACATTTTAGGTGATTTATTAATAATAATTTATGCAACTAAAATGTAACAAGAACCGTGTTTACACATATTGATTTCTAAACACATGTATTGTAGTTTGAAGACCCACTGCTACTACTGTGAGTATTATCGCTGTGGAGTTCTCTTATACACACAGACACACCAACATTTTGGCGCTCCTAGAAAAGAGAGAAAGAGAGACATTAGGATAGAAAAGAGGGATTTGGGATAAAAATAGGGACGGACTCTCTTAAATAGGGACATTTGGGAGGAATGCTAGCATGGTAGACAAATCTCAACCAAACAACTAGACAAGGGATCTTCTTGTGTCATCAAACTATTAGTTTGGAGAGTGTTGTTCCGGCAGAACACACTGCTTGCAATACGGAGACGTATTTGGAAAAAAAAAAGTAAATCGTGATTTTTTAAAAATGGGTTGTTTTCTACCCCTTTAACTTGACCTCCATGTCCTTCAGGGATAAAGATTTTCAGGCTCCAGCTTGCACAATGATGAACCGTGACATTTCACAAAAAGCAGTGCGTCTTCAAACAGGCAATTGTCCTGCAGCTAATACTTACCCACACTTTTATTGTTAATATTGGATTGCATTGAATTTTAGCTTCCAGTGCAAGTTACTGTGAGTTATGTTGAAAGAACAGAGAATCTAATTCATGATAATTTTTTCTGTGAGTTAGTTAATTATTAAATCTTATAAGAACGTAGCATCTCTGCAGAATTGTTGTAAATCTCGACTGTTCTTGACTCACTCTAAATCATGAATGATAA